>NC_044033.1:244821775-245160706 GCF_901765095.1 Microcaecilia unicolor
AAACTCTCCTCTCTCCCCTGCCCCCCCTACCCATCCCTGCCCAGCAATTGGCTTCTCTCCTCTGCCCCCTCTACCCATCCCTGCCCAGCAATTGGCTTCTCTCCGCTGCCCCCTCTACTCATCCCTGCCCAGCAATTGGCTTCTCTCCCCTGCCCCCCTCTACCCATCCCTGCCCAGCAATTGACTTCTCTCCGCTGCCCCCCTCTACCCATCCCTGCCCAGCAATTGGCTTCTCTCCGCTGCCCCCCTCTACCCATCCCTGCCCAGCAATTGGCTTCTCTCCGCTGCCCCCCTCTACCCATCCCTGCCCAGCAATTGGCTTCTCTCCCCTGCCCCTTCTACCCATCCCTACCCAGCAATTGGCTTCTCTCCCCTGCCCCCCTCTACCCATCCCTGCCCAGCAATTGGTTTCTCTCCCCTGCCCCCCTCTACCCATCCCTGCCCAGCAATTGGCTTCTCTTCCCTGCCCCCCTCTACCCATCCCTGCCCAGCAATTGGCTTCTCTCCCCTGCCCCCCCTACCCATCTCTGCCCAGCAATTGGCTTCTCTTCCCTGCCCCCCTCTACCCATCCCTGCCCAGCAATTGGCTTCTCTCCCCTGCCCCCCTCTACCCATCCCTGCCCAGCAATTGGCTTCTCTCCGCTGCCCCCCTCTACCCATCCCTGCCCAGCAATTGGCTTCTCTCCCCTGCCCCCTTCTACCCATCCCTGCCCAGCAATTGGCTTCTCTCCCCTGCCCCCCTACCCATCTCTGCCCAGCAATTGGCTTCTCTCCCCTGCCCCCCTCTACCCATCCCTGCCCAGCAATTGGCTTCTATCCACTGCCCCCCTCTACCCATCCCTGCCCAGCAATTGGCTTCTCTCCCCTGCCCCCCTACCCATCCCTGCCCAGCAATTGGCTTCTCTCCCCTGCCCCCCTCTACCCATCCCTGCCCAGCAATTGGCTTCTCTCCCTGCCCCCCTCTACCCATCCCTGCCCAGCAATTGGCTTCTCTCCTCTGCCCCCCTCTACCCATCCCTGCCCAGCAATTCTCTTCCCTCCCCTGCCCTCCCCTCCTGTTCCCAAACATGTGCAGCGATTTTCCTTCGCCCCCCACCGTCCCCTCCGGCTCCCATCCATCTTGTTTAGTACCTCTCCGTTGAAGCACCGCCTTATTTAAGCCCTGCTGCGTCTCCAGCCTTCCCTCCCTCCTTCCTTCGATGAGTTTGTTCATGCCCTTAGTCCTGCCTTCTGACGTCATACGTCAGAAGGCGGGATTAAGGGCACAACGAACGAACTCATCGAAGCAAGCAGGGAGGGAAGGCTGGAGACGCAGCAGGGCTTAAATAAGGCGGAGCTTAAACAGAGAGGTACTAAACAAGATGGATGGGAGCAGGAGGGGACGGTGGGGGGGCGAAGGAAAATCGCTGCACATGTTTGGGAGCGGGAGGGGAGGTAAGCATGGCACCCTCCTGCTATGCTTACCTCTGTAATGGAGCCGGCAAGCCCCAAACAACAACCGGCTCGCAAGAGCTGTCAAAAATTAACAAGCGGCTCTTGCGAGCCGGACAGAGCCGGCTCCAGCACACCACTGCCTGAAGTGCTAAAGGTCACATCAACACATTCAGGGCTTCTTTTACTAAGCGGCGATAAGCCCAGCAGTACTTCACACCCCTAGTGCGCCATTATTTCCGGCGCTACAAACATTTATTTATTTTTGTAGCGCTGGGTAATCAGGCAGTACCACATACAGCCCAGTTACCACTGGATTAACACGGAAGCCCTTACCCTGTCCCCCCCGAAATGGATGCGCGGCAAGTGCTCTACTTGCCACCTCGTCATTTCCTGTAGGAAAGCAAAACTTCCCTTTTACCAGCTGCGGTAAAAGGGGTCTTATTAAGTAGCAACCTGGCTAGCCACTGTGGAGCAGATTCTACATATGGCACCTAGATTTCTATGCGGAATACATGCGTTACTTAATTGAGATAATAAGCCAATTTATTTTTAACATAACATAGTAGGTGATGGCAGAAAAAGACCTGTACGGTCCATCCACAATTTATGCGCGGAAATCGCTAAGCGTATTCTATAAAGAACTGCACCTAAATTGTAAAGCGCACAGTTCAAAGTAAACGCCTGTAGTTTAAAAGGGGCGTGTTTACGGGTGTTTCGTGGGCGCTTGAAAGGTTCTGTGCGTAATTACAGAATATGGGTCAGTGCGCCTAAATCTACACGCATGGATTTACACCAGGCTTTTATTGGAGTACATAGCCCGCATAGATTTAGGCACTACGGTATCGACTAATGCGTATTCTATAGACTGCACCTAAATTCTAGAGAATACGCTTAGTTCCAAGCAGATTTTTGGGCGCCATATATAGATAATCTGGCCCTATATTCTTTGCCACTAAGAAGGCCGAAAGATGAGAAGGTTCAAAGAAAATAAATTTTGTAGATTGGTGTACCTGACCACACATTTACAGGGATATGCAAGAAAAAAGGTGGCACCAACTTGGATCCCACCTGGTTTCAGCAGTAAAAACTGCCTTCGCCTCTTTTCAGTATCCCTGGAAACATCTGGAAAGATTCGTACCTTAAGGCCTAGAAAGGTCTTGTCCTTATTTTTAAAGAACATTTTAAATAGCCAGTTCTTGTCAGGAGATAACAATGTAGAAGCCGTTGCCAGTTCTTCATCTGATAACTCCAGCACAGCAGACACATCAAGAGGATCATCAGTTTGGTCAACATTGTCAGGTCTCCCTGAAGTAGTAGAAGGCAAATATTTGAGAGAAAGGGGGTAAAGATTCTTCAGGAACCCCTAAAACCTCTTTCAAGTATCTCCTGAGCATTCTCTAGGTGTCACAGTTTCTATATGAGGAAATTTTAGAAAATGCAGGTTATTAGACCTAATATAATTCTCAAAAGATTCGGATTTATTCCTTAGGTTTCCAAGATCTTTAATCAGGGCTTCTTGGGCCTTCTGATAACCTCACACGGCGTTGCACATTGAAAAGAAGTAATTTGTGGTATCCGTACCTGTAAAACTGAAGAACGCGGTAATTTCTCGAGTGGTTCTTGAATCCTCCCCGATAGAAGTTGACACTGGCACCATCTCTCCTGGAGGAGTTAAAGACATTACAACCGCCACCTCCGTCGCAGCTGCTGGATTAATTGGATCATCACACAGAACAATGTCTACTACACTTCCTGGTCATGATGCTGACGGTTTCAGCAGCTGTTCGACTGGGGATGAGGGGCACAAGGGTCGAAAGTGAATGTGGTATTGAGCCCAGGAGATGCCATGGGCTCCCCTCCTTGCCCAGGCATTTCAAGCAGCTACCTTCCGACCTATCTGGCAACCCCTACATCCGAAGAAAGGTATCCATTGGATGGGCAGAAGGTGCAACAACAGGCAGGGAGGCTCTGGCAGTGGGCCTACCCCGTTGCTTCGGCATAGTAGAGAAAAAAGCAAGAACAAACCTTGGAGCACTAGAAGCATGTCGGACCATTTTTTCTTGTAAGATGCAAAATTAGAATAAATTATTTCATTTTCCGTGATGTTTGCTGTTCTGCCTCTGCTGCCAGTGACCGGGAGGGCAGGTTTTGTAGCAGAGAGTCCAGGCGGGGAGGAGGTGTGCACAGGTGTCCCATTTCAGAAGCTCGTGAGCGGACGGCTCTGGCTTCTTCTGGCTCCATGTAGGGAATGGAAAAAGAAGCCAAAACACTGCAGCATGAGGCCAAGAAAAGCATCACGCTGATGCAGAAATATGGGTGTGAACTGCGGCATGTGCGTGATAGAGTCCGGGGACTAGGGTACGCTCAGCATCTGGGAACTCCAGGGGTTGTAGCAAGTGGGTCAGTGGCCCATGGTTGGCTGGAACTGACATGGACAGCGCTTGGGAGCTCCAGGGGTGCGCAGAGTAGTCGTGATTTGGGAATGTTTCTTGTCATGAGCTCTTCAGTCAGCACATCCGTTTGCTCCCCTTCCATCCTTTGAAACTTTCTCTTTTGGAGGGGGAGGAGGTTAAGCAGCTATTCGTGATGACAATACAAACGACTTTCATACACACAGCTCATATGAATGTACGACAAACATGCATAGTGGAACTGTTCTGAGCATGCACATAGTAGCCACATTTTCTGTACCTGAGCTGCACGATAAAAGTCCATGCAGCTCATTTGCATGCAGTTTCTTTTGTGAATCGCTCACTATTTCCACCTCAGTAATTTTTACTGAGCTGGAAATAGCCAGCAAACATCTCTTTCCAGGGACTTCTGTGCATCAGGCCCTAAATCATTTCCCTGATGTGTTCTCCCTGTTTAGGAGGACCCACTGCCTGTTATCTACTTCCTACAGATCCACTTTAAGGAGGTGGGAAATCTCAGAATGACCTCACCCAAGGAGGTTTGATTGAGCGTGCATGACCCATTATCTGACCTGATGTCAGTATGCAGAGCTTGTCATCCTATCAAGTACATTGTTTTGGGTGTACCAAGATGGTGGTGGCTCATTGGGGAGAATGAAAACTTCTATGGGTGAAGTGGCTTCAGCCGTGTGTCATCATGTCATCTCCTGTTAATCATAGTTCCTTGACCACACCAGGGGGAGGAGCTCTGAACATGCTCTCTGTCTGTTCTTTCTTTATCTAGTATCTGCAACAAGAGCTGCAAAGAGGGAAAAGACTCAAATAAAAGCAGAAACTTTCTGTCTTTGGGGCCTGGAAATTCCTGCAAGACCCAGTCTCAGATCTGCAGAGGGAATTTTGCTCAACCTCCTCCTATTTTATTCATCTGTCCAGGAAAAGGGAAATCTCCAGCCTGAATCAATCCCAGTAGCTGCAGAATTCAGAGGGGAAGCAGCAGGGAAATATCTGCCCTGGTTTCTGATCAGGTAAGAAATTATTCTCTCTCCTTTTGTGCACAGGGTTCCAGCACTAAAAGGAAACATTTTTGTACAGCTTTTCCAGCTTTCTTTTCTCTCTCCTTTTTTTGTCTGTGTTGGAGTGAAGCAGTGGGTCTAATTTATGTTTATTAAAACAATATATTATGTTACTATGTTACAGTCCCATAAACAGTATTCAGATCTGCCTCTACTATGTGTGTACAAATTTGGAATTTTATTTCTTGAACTAAAAGCATCTGTGCCCATAGCCTTCCAGCTATTTCTTCTTTGCTATCTATGCTCTCTACAGCCTCATATCTGCTGCTTTCATATACCCAGTTACTCAAGAATTCAGTACAGAGGTCCTCTGTGTTTTTCCTTACATCAGTCATTTGCTGCTGCCAGGAAGGACTACCCTGTGATTTCAATAGTGTGCACTTCAAATAGTGAATTTTAAAACAGTATATTCCATTCAAAATTACTCAACAGTGTACAAACCAAAGATCTACTGTTCATATGACAAAACAGAATCTTCCAAATGATGCAACTGTGCTCACTCAACTGACTACATCAGCTCATGTAAGGGTGCTTTTACTAAGCTGTGGTAAAAGGTTGCCTTTTTTTCTCATCAAGAAATGGCCATACTGCGAAGGTAAAAGATTAAAGCTGTCACAACTTTCTGTTGCCATGTGGGAAGGAGGCAGCAGAGGGAAAGCTTCAGGCCTGCTGGAGAGAGAGCAAGTCTGCTGACCTTACCTTCCAATGCTGCAGGCCTGTGAGGAGGGGGGCAGTGGGAGGTAGGAAGGCATGTGGGACCCCTAAGGGGGAACAGGGTGGGGGTCAGAAGGTGCACATGGATGGAAGGGAGAGGGGAAGATTCTGCATATGGATGGAAGGGAAGTGAAAGTGGGGATCCACATGAAGGAAAAGAAAGAGGAGGGGGGAAATGCACATGGAAGAGAAGGGAAGTGAGAATTTAAATGGAAGGAAGGGAAGGGAGAGGAGACAATTTTGAGGATAGAAGGAAAGTGTGTGTAGAAGAGAAGGCAGAGGGAAAAATGCTTATGGATGGAAGGGAGAGGGGGAAATGCACATGAACGTTGTCATAGTGGGAAAGTGTTGCCAGACTGGGACAGTATCATACCCAGTATCCTATTTTCCAACAGTAGCTAGTCCAGGTTACATGTACCTGGCAAGATCCCAAAACAGTAAAATAGATTTTATGTTTGTTATCCTAGAAATAAGCAGTGGATTTTTCCCAAATCCATCTTAATAATGGCTTATGGACTTTTTTCTTTCTGGAAGTTATCGAAACCTTTTTTAAAACCTTGCTAAGCTAACTGCTTTTACCACATTCTCTTTCAGTGAATGCTAGAGTTTAATTACACATTGAGGGCCAGATGCACTAAACTTAATGAGCCATTAATGAGCAAGTAGTAAACTATGGCATGCACAAAAGACTTCTCTGAGCCATTTTCCGATCACGGTAACAGCTAACAAAAACGGAATGCAGATGAGCAAATTAGTATTATAATGTGTAGAAATCGTATTGTAATGAGATGCACTACCGTTTTCCGTGAAAAATCTAATGGGAGGTCTGTACCTCTCGTTGGGGCTGCGCGGGATTTATTCGTCCCTAAAAACTTTTATAAATTTAACCAAAAAAAAAAAAATTGGGAAAAAAAACGTCCAAGTGCTCGTCAGGGACATACATCCTTTATGGATGTCCTTCACTCAAAAAAAACAAAAAAAAAAAAGCAACCAGCTGGAAACCTTTGCCTAGCCACATCCAAGTGCTCGTCAGGGCCGTCCTTCTAAAGTGCCTAACATGGATGTCCTTCACTAAAACAAACAAAAAAAGGACATCCCTGACAAGCACTTGGACGTTTCCCCCCCAGGTTTTGTTGTGAGGGGTGCCCTTCTAGTGCCTGTAATGACCACCGCCAGAGAGAATCGGGACTTGCGAGGACGTCCAAATCAAAAAACTATTTGGACGTCTCTTTCGATTATGCCCCTCCTCCAGGTCTCTCTCAGCCAATCACAGCGCATTTAGCTGACACCAGTGACAGCTAAACGTGCTGTGATTGGCTGAGAGAGACCTGGAGGAGGGGCATAAAAGTAGAAAAAGTGCGTCCAAGAAGGACGCCTATCAAAAAATCTGCAGGGGAAAAAAAAAGTCCCGTCAGGGACGTCCTTTTTTTGTTGTTTGTTTGAGTGAGGCAGCCTGTGTCTAGTCCTGCACTGCTGTTCCAGCACGGGCGACTCGCGAGAGGGTCGGGCTCATCTCCTTATTAGCCATGGCTCCTTCCCCACCTCTTGGTGCACTGAAAGGAACGTGCAGGTTGTCAGGAATGCCCTCACACGGGAGATGGTGGAGATGAAAACGGTAACGGAATTCAAAAATGCGTGGGATAAACATAAAGGAATCCTGTTCAGAAGGAATGGACCCTCAGAAGCTTAGCAGAGATTGGGTGGCAGAGCCAGTGGTGGAAGGCGGGGCTAGTGCTGGGCAGACTTCTACGGTCTGTGCCCTGAAATGGCAGATACACATCAAGATAAAGTATACACATAAAGTAGCACATATGAGTTTATCTTGTTGGGCAGACTGGATGGACCGTGCAGGTCTTTCTCTGCCGTCATCTACTATGTTACTATCCAGCTCATTTTCGAAAGAGAAGGGCGGGACACTGAGAGGGAAGGCAAGGGAAGGCTGGAGGTGACGCGAGCCGAGCCTGCCGCCGAAGCGACCTCAGGTAAGGAGGGGAGGGGAGGATTGCTGGACATGGATGAGATGGGATGGGAGGGCAGAGGAGGGGAGGGGAGAATCACTGGGGAGGGGAGGGCAGGGGAGACAGATGAGAAAACGCTTAGATGATAGCCTTCCTAGGGCCTGTTTCATTTGTTCCGAAACTGACTTTTTTTGCTTGTGAATTAATGAATGTAGAAAAGAACGCCAACATTTTTAACAGGAAAGCAACGATCAGACTGCAAACTGGATAACAACAGTCACCAGAACAAGCCAACCGACTCAAGTCATGTGCCAAAAGCAATTTCAAAAAAATGAGCCTGGAGTAAAATTTGAAACTTCCGATGAGATGGTTTGGAGCAGATACATCCTGGCCTATCATTCCATAATTTAAGGGCGACAAAAACAGAAAGCCCAATGACGTGTTGTCTCATAATGGGCCTGCTTGGGTCCGAATAAATCGAATCTGCCAGGCATTGATCATCTGGGGTTAATTCAGCCTGTGGTTCCAACCAGCTAAAAACTGCTGAGTGCCTCAAATTGAATATATACCTCATAACGATTTAGCAGTTTTCTAATTGTTGGTGTCCAGCAGAATCTGATTTTTACAGAAGCTAGATGGAAAATAGTCTGTGTCAAAGAAACAAAAACCCTCCTGATGACAGATATCTACCACGGAGCTGTTTGTAGCTGTTGAGAAAGGAGTTTGCTCGTCACAGTATGAAAATATCAGGGTATTTCTAGAATAAATTTCTGATAATGATCAGTACAGCAGTACCCTTCTTTTTATTGATTCTGTACCAGTGGAGGTGCGTGTGATAACAACATAATTCTATATATTACGCTGAGATTTCCGAGTGTAAATCAGAGCGTATTGCATAACAATGCACATAACTTAATTAGTTAAGGTAATTAGTGATGATAATTGGATGTTAACAAGCAATTAGCACTTGGCATTAATTGGAATTTACACACGCAATTCTATAAAGTGCTGTGCGTAATTTCTAATGCTTGCTGCTGAAAAGTGGGCATGGAATGGGTGGCTTGTAGACAGTCTGTGTATTTATATGCATTGTAGAATTTGCATGATCTGCACATATTTTAGGTGTGGGCATTTACTCCAGGTTTTAGTTGGCGTAAATGGCTGCGCTTAAATTTAGTTGCAGCACTGGCCGCTTAAGTGTATTCTAAAACTGCACCTAAGTTAAGCGCCTTCTAAAAACCGTGCCTAAGTTAAGAGCTTTCTAAAAACCATGCCTAAGTTAAGCACTTTGTAAAAACCGCGCCTAAGTTAAACGCTTTCTAAAAACTGCGCCTAAGTTAAGCACAGTCTAAAAACTGCGTCTAAGTTAAAGGCTTTCTAAAAACCATGCCTAAGTTAAGCGCTTTCTAGAAACCGCACCTAAATTAAACACTTTCTAAAAACTGAGCCTAAGTTAAGCACATTCTAAAAACCGCGCCTACGTTAAGGGCTTTCTAAAAACCATGCCTAAGTTAAACACTTTCTAAAAACCGCGCCTAAGTTAAGGGCTTTCTAAAAACCATGCCTAAGTTAAACGCTTTCTAAAAACTGCGCCTGTTAAATGCTTTCTAAAAACCACGCCTAAGTTAAGTGCTTTCTAAAAGCTTTAAACGTTTATAGAGTAGCACTACTGCACTTAGTTTTGGTGTTGATTTTTCAGGCACCGTATATGGAATCTGACCCATTGTGCTGTCTTTTTCCCATGATAGGTTCCCACGATGTCAAGCCGGTTTGAGCAAGAGGAATTCAAGACTGAGCCTCAGGGATCTGAGGAAACAGGAAATCTGACCACCACAGGCACATGTGAGGAACTGCCTGAAGCATGTGATGAAGCTACGATTAAAGCTAGTAATGAGGTGATACAAACTTTTCCTGTGAGAAAAATGCCTACTTTGCACCAGAGGTAGTGAGAATGAGGAGTTATAATCACAGCCTCTGATTTCTTACTTTTGTTGTGTAGATTATGTGTTTGCTCTATTTTTACTTTCTCCTTTCTTTTGTATTCTTTTTTTTTTTTTTAATTCTTCTCTTTCTGTTATTTTCCCCCACCTTTAGCACATGTTGCTCTGTCTCTTCTTTTCATCTTCTTTAGTATCTATTGTCTCTCATCCTTTATTAAATTGTATAATCTTTCCTGTATCTCTCACTATTTCTGACCTCTCCCTATCCACTTTGCAATCTGTTTCCTGCTAAATTTTTATTCTGTTTCATTCAGTTTCCTCGTTAACATATAGCACTGCTACCCTCCAGTTTAATCCACTCTATCATGGTGATATAATTTGGACCCTGATATCAGAGTCTTCCATTGGTTGTCTTCCGTCCACAGATCTCTGAGATGCCTGTTATATCTATCTTTTCATTTAGTGCAATATACTCTTATTGTTGAAACTGACCAAAAATAAACCAAATATTTAAGAGCCGGTCACCAGAAATGGGCTGGCATTGAATATCCAGGCTCAGCACTGACCGCAGGATGCATTCTGACTACCTCCCACGGTCTGAATATCAGGCCCTCTGTCTTTCACACACAGTTACACGCCTTCTCTTTTCTGTAGGGTTGACTCCAGCACTCTCTGTTTTCCTGATTTTAGACAGTAATCAACCAGCGTCTCCCTCCGCCACCTGTTCAGCTGCTGTTGCCTCTTCCTTCATCCACCCTGTTCAGGCCAAAATCTCTGGTCCACATGTGCTAATTCCTGTTGCTCCTCCTTCCAGCTGCTGAATTATCCAGCACGAGAGATTTCCGCAGTGTCACTGGGAACCAAGTAATCTATAGAAAACACCAGGTAGTTAAAGGAACAGGGCTCTCATCGTACTAAAATCTCCTGTAGATCTGATTTCACTGATACAGATCATATAGCAAAGCTTATTTCCGCAGGAGGTGGTGGAGATGAAAACGGTAATGGAATTCAAATGTGTAGGATAAATACAAAGGAATCCTGTTTAGAAGGAATGGATCCATGGAATCTTAGCGGTGATTGGGTAGCGACACCGGTAATTGGGAAGCAAAACCAGTGCTGGACAGACTTCTACAGTCTACACCCTGATCTTAACTGAATATAGATGGGCTGGAGTGTAAATTTAAGGGGCTTTGACGTTAGCTTCAGAACTTTTAGTACAAGAAGAGTGCTGGGCAGACTTCTACTGTCTGTGCCCTTAGAATGGCAAGGACAAATCAAACTCGGGTATACATATAAAGTATCACATACCATGTAAAATGAGTTTATTTTGTTAGGCAGACTGGATGGACCATTCAGGTTTTTATCTGCCGTCATTTACTATGTTACTATATGTTATTACACAAACATTTGTTTGTTGGCATCTCAGCTGCTTTTGATTTGGTATTAGCTCAGGTCCTCTTAAAATGTGCTTATAAAGATATAAGTATAGATGGGGACAGTTTTATAATGGTTTTCCTCCTTTTTACAAGGTTGTCTCCATTTCATTTTTCATTTCTCTACTACCACTCTAGCTAAGTCTGTCAATGAAGCTGTTTCCTCCTATAATACTATTCTCTCCTCTGCACTGGACACTCTTGCCCCTCCCATGCCCCGTCCTACTAGGTGTACCAAACCCCAGCCTTGGCTGACCTCTAAAATCCGCTACTTTCGTTCCTGTACCCGCTCTGCTGAACGTTCTTGGCTTAAATCCCGCACCCTTGCCAACTTCATTCATTTCAAATTCATGCTTAACTCCTTCCAGTCTGCCCTTTCACTTGCCAAACAGGATTACTTCACCCAATTGACAAATTCCCTTGGCTCCAACCCTCGACTTCTCTTCGCCACACTGAACTCTCTTCTCAAGGTACCTCCATCCCCAATTCCCCCATCTCTTTCTCCTCAGACCCTAGCTGACCACTTCCATGGTAAAATTTTCATCCAAACCTTCCCCACCTGTCTCTCCCTTAGTCCTCACCCCCTACTCTCCTTCTTTTTCCTCCTTCTCAGAAGTTTCTACTGAAGAAACTGCCCTTCTTTCCTCCTCTAAATGTACTACCTGTTCCTCTGATCCCATCCCCACTTATCTACGTAACACTATCTCTCCTACTATCATCCCAGTCATCTGTCACATCCTTAATCTTTCACTCTCCACTGCAACTGTTCCTATGGCCTTCAAACACGCTGTTGTCACTCCACTCCTTAAAAAACCCTCACTTGACCCTACCTGTCCCTCCAACTATTGCCCCATCTCCCTCCTCCTTTTCCTCTCCAAATTACTTGAACGTGTCGTTCACCGCCGTTGTCTTGACTTTCTTTCTTCACAACCTATTCTTGACCCACTCCAATCTGGTTTTCGCCCTCTTCACTCTACTGAAACTGCACTTACCAAAGTCTCTAATGATCTGCTACTGGCTAAATCCAGAGGTCTCTATTCTATCCTTATCCTTCTTGACTTATCTGCTGCTTTTGACACTGTTGACCACACTATACTTCTGGATACGCTGTCCTCGCTTGGATTCCAGGGCCCTGTTCTTTCCTGGTTCTCCTCTTACCTCTCACTTCATTCTTTCAGTGTTCACTCTGGTGGATCCTCTTCAACTTCCATCCCACTTTCTGTTGGTGTGCCTCAGGGTTCTGTCCTTGGACCCCTCCTTTTCTCCATCTATACCTCTTCCCTTGGTACCCTGATTTCATCCCATGGCTTTCAATACCATCTTTACGCTGATGACTCTCAGATCTATATCTCCACCCCTGAAATCTCAACCTCTATCCAAGACAAAATCTCAGCCTGCTTGTCCGACATTGCTGCTTGGATGTCCCAACGCCATCTAAAGCTAAACATGACCAAAACTGAACTTCTCATTTTTCCCCCTAAACCCACCTCCCCTCTTCCTCCTTTCTCTATCTCTGTTAATAGCTCTCACATCCTCCCTGTCTCCTCGGCTCGTAACCTTGGAGTCATCTTTGATTCCTCTCTCTCCTTCTCTGCACATATTCAACAGATCGCCAAAACCTGTCGTTTCTTTATCTACAACATTAGCAAAATTCGCCCCTTCCTTTCTGAATACGCCACGAGAACCCTTATCCAAACCCTTGTCACCTCTCGCTTAGACTATTGTAATTTACTTCTCACTGGTCTTCCGCTCAACCATCTCCCTCCTCTCCAATCTGTCCAAAATTCTGCGGCACGACTTATTTTCCGTCAGAATCGTTATACCCACATTAGCCCACTCCTCAAGTCACTTCACTGGCTCCCTGTCCGCTTCCGCATACAGTTTAAACTTCTCGTACTGACTTTTAAATGCATCCACTCTGCAGCCCCCCATTACCTCTCCACTCTCATCTCTCCCTACATTCCTCCCCGTGAACTCTGCTCACTGGACAAATCTCTCTTGTTGTCCCCCTTCTCCTCCACTGCTAACTCCAGACTTCGTTCCTTTTCTCTCGCGGCACCTTATGCCTGGAATAGACTTCCTGGACCTATACGTCTAGCTTCATCTCTACCTGTTTTCAAATCTATGCTGAAAACCCACGTTTTCACTATTGCTTTTAGCTCCTAGCCACTACTCAATTGCCCTCCCCCTTGTCCCTTCCTTCCTTCTCACCTTTACTTCCCTCACCCGTAACTGTCTCATCTGTCTGTATTATTTAGATTGTAAGCTCTTTTGAGCAGGGACTGTCTCTCTTTATGTCAGGTGTTCAGCGCTGCGTGCGTCTGGTAGCGCTATACAAATAATAATAATAATTTCACTTACTATAATCTGCCTTTGCTAACTAGCAGAGGAAGCCACTTCTCAGTCTAAAAGTACAAAACAAAATAATTGGAAAGGAACTACAATAAGGAAAGGTAAACTCATACATACATACAGGGAGCATCCTAAAGAGAAACAGTGTGAATGGAAAGGTCTCGGCGGGCGGCAAGGAGAACCATAGGGTGGGGAGAAGGGCAAAGGAAAGGGTCAACCAGGTAGACCGGCACAATGCCCCTCAAGTAGGCTTGAAAGCGATAGTAAAAAGCCATGTCTTTTAGATTTATTTTGAACTGTTTCAAAGATTGTTCAGCACGGAGCGTCAAAGGCATAGAGTACCAGAGAAAAGGTGTAGCGAAAAAGAAAGCTCGATGTCTGGTTGATTTTAAAACTGGAAAGAAGGGGGGGGGGGGGGTCCACACCTTCCACAGAAACGCAAGCAAAGCAAACCAAGACTGGAAAAAACCAAGTCCAAATGACCAGCCCAAACAAGGGAATAAGAGCTTCAGGATAAGTTTATTTGGACCCAACACAGTCCATGGAAGAGGTCAGAACTCTGAACGATCCAAGAGAAAAGAGGAGAACCAAGGAAGAACTGTGCTGGAGTATGTTTTCTTTTTTTTTTCAGAGAGAGTCGCAGTGGTTTAGTAGGGGGGGGTCTTTCTCAGGGTTCTGTGTTTTCTGCTATATATTTTGACCTCTATATGTCCACTTTATGTAATCTTTTGTGACAGAGTATTGTTTTTCAGTTTTTGTGCTGACGCATTATTAGCAATTACACCTTTTTCTAAGTCTTTTGGTTCTCATCAGTTACATGCTTAGTCCTGCCAATGACTTCCTCATGCTCTGTTGCTCCCTTGCAAGTGCACGCTATGTAAGTGGGTATTTGCAGAAAAGCGCTTAGGCACCCTGCTAGCAGTAATGTAGGTACCAGGACACATACACGCTGAAATTCTGGTATTCTAGACATTTACGTATGCAACACCTAGATTATAGAATTGCCCATTTAATGCCTAGTTCTTCCATTCTGAGGGAGTTGCATTGGAAAACTGTAAAATGTCGCATACAACGTAAACGTCTTCCTTCTAGAAACCTTTGTTCTTCTTGGCAGTGCTGTGGGTTTTAAAACTTTTATGTGAGCTATTACATGTTTCTTGTAAACCATCTAGAAGTATGTTGATAGGTGTACATATAAAAAAATAAAATAGATGGGTGTATATTTAAAATAAAATGAAAAAATAATGACACTTTGATGTAGGATGTTCTGCTTGCTGTTCTAGGCGTTGGTCACATTCAAGGATGTTGCTGCTTATTTCTTGGAAGCGGACTGGGACCTTCTTGGAGAATGGCAGAAGGAGCTGTACAAGAAGGTCATCGAGGAGATTCATGACATCCTCTTCTCACGAGGTAAATATGTGTTTTCTGTCATCTACCACACAAGCACATAAAAATCACAGGAACTAGATACCATGGGCACCTAAAATTTAGATCCTGGCTTCTGATGCCATCCCATATTCAATAGGAGCCTGTGAAAGACTCCACTGCTACAGGATCTGCAAAAGATGCTACTCTCTGTTGTAAGATAAGATGTAGACCTTAGAGACTTCACACAACACCAGCTGGAGTCTCTCTCCCATTCCTATACAGAAGACCAGAGAGAGATTTCCTCTTCTGAATAAGGTCATGACATATCAGCTGCACACTAGTTAACTATATTGTACAATATGTAACCCTTCTAAATGGGAACCGGAAGACTGGCCCCTGCAATGCCTCCACCTACGAGAGCTATGAAGAGAAATCTCTGTACCAGAAAACCTCTGTGATATAATCTAATTAAGTACATAAGTAATGCCACACTGGGAAAAGACCAAGGGCCCATCGAGCCCAGCATCCTGTCCACGACAGCGGCCAATCCAGGCCAAGGGCACCTGGCAAGCTTCTCAAACGTACAAACATTCTATACATGTAATTCCTGGAATTGTGGATTTTTCCCAAGTCCATTTAGTAGTGGTTTATGGACTTGTCCTTTAGGAAACCGTCTAACCCCTTTTTAAACTCTGCCAAGCTAACCGCCTCACCACGTTCTCCGGCAACGAATTCCAGAGTTTGATTATGCGTTGGGTGAAGAAAACTTTTCTCCAATTTGTTTTGAATTTACTACACTGTAGTTTCATCACATGCCCCCTAGTCCTAGTCTTTCTTCATAGGGAACTCGTCCCATCCCTGCTATCATTTTAGTCGCCCTTCGCTGCACCTTTTCCAATTCTACTATATCTTTCTTGAGATGCGGCAACCAGAATTGAACACAATACTCAAGGTGCGGTCGCACCATGGAGCGATACAACAACATTATAACATCCTCACACCTGTTTTCCATACCTTTCCTAATAATACCCAACATTCTATTTGCTACTACTACTACTATTTAGCATTTCTATAGCGCTACAAGGCATACGCGGCGCTGCACAAACATAGAAGAAAGACAGTCCCTGCTCAAAGAGCTTACAATCTAATAGACAAAAAATAAAGTAATCAAATCAATTAATGTGAACGGGAAGGAAGAGAGGAGGGTAGGTGGAGGCGAGTGGTTACGAGTCAAAAGCAATGTTAAAGAGGTGGACTTTCAGTCTAGATTTAAAGGTGGCCAAGGATGGGGCAAGACGTAGGGGTTCAGGAAGTTTATTCCAGGCGTAGGGTGCAGCGAGACAGAAGGCGCGAAGTCTGGAGTTGGCAGTAGTGGAGAAGGGAACAGATAAGAAGGATTAATCCATGGAGCGGAGTGCACGGGAAGGGGTGTAGGGAAGGACGAGTGTGGAGAGATACTGGGGAGCAGCAGAGTGAGTACATTTATAGGTTAGTAGAAGAAGTTTGAACAGGATGTGAAAGCGGATAGGGAGCCAGTGAAGGGTCTTGAGGAGAGGGGTAGTATGAGTAAAGCGACCCTGGCGGAAGATGAGACGGGCAGCAGAGTTTTGAATCGACTGGAGAGGGGAGAGGTGACTAAGTGGGAGGCCAGCAAGAAGCAGATTGCAGTAGTCTAAACGAGAGGTGACAAGGGTGTGGATGAGGGTTTTGGTAGAGTGCTCGGAATGAAACATTCTATTTGCTTTCCTAGCCGCAGCAGCACACTGAGCAGAAGGTTTCAGTGTATTATCGATGATGACACCCAGATTCCTTTCTTGGTCCGTAACTCCTAACATGGAACCTTGCATGACGTAGCTATAATTCAGGTTCTTTTTTCCCACATGCATCACCTTGCACTTGCTCACATTAAATGTCATCTGCCATTTAGCCGCCCAGTCTCCCAGTCTCGTAAGGTCCTTCTGTAATTTTTCACAATCCTATCACGAGTTAACGACTTTGAATAACTTTGTGTCATCAGCAAATTTAATTACCTCGCTAGGTACTCCCATCTCTAAATCATTTATAAATATATTAAAAAGCAGCGGTCCTAGCACAGACCCCTGAGGAACCCCACTAACTACCCTTCTCCATTGTGAATACTGCCCATTTAACCCCCATCTCTGTTTCCTATCTTTCAACCAGTTTTTAATCCACAATAGGACATTTCCTCCTATCCCATGACCCTCCAATTTCCTCTGTAGCCTTTCATGAGGCACCTTATCCAACGCCTTTTGAAAATCCAGATACACAATATCAACTGGCTCCCCTTTGTCCACATGTTTGTTTACTCCTTCAAAGAATTGAAGTAAATTGGTCAGGCAAGATTTCCCCACACAAAAGCCATGCTGACTTGGTCGCAGTAATCCATGTCCTCGGATGTGCTCTGTAGTTTTGTTTTTAATAGTAGTCTCTACCATTTTCCCTGACACCAACGTCAGACTCACCGGTCTATAATTTCCCGGATCTCCCCTGGAACCTTTTTTAAAAATCGGCGTTACATTGGCCACCCTCCAGTCTACCGGTACCACGCTCGATTTTAAGGATAAATTGCATATCACTAGCAGTAGCTCCGCAAGCTCATTTTTCAGTTCTATCAGTACTCTAGGATGAATACCATCTGGTCCAGGAGATTTGCTACTCTTCAGTTTGCTGAACTGCCCCATTACGTCCTCCAGGTTTACCGTGAAGTCAGTAAGTTTCTCCGACTCGTCCGCTTGAAATACCATTTCAAACACCGGTATCCCACCCAAATCTTCCTCGGTGAAGACCGAAGCAAAGAATTCACTCAATCTCTCCGCTACGTCTTTGTCTTCCTTGATCGCTCCTTTTACACCTCGGTCATCCAGCGACCCAACCGATTCTTTTGCTGCCTTCCTGCTTTGAATATACCGAAAAAATATTTTGCTATGTTTTTTTGCCTCTAATGCTATCTTTTTTTCGTAATCCCTCTTGGCCTTCTTTATCTGCGCCTTGCATTTGATTTGACACTCCTTATGCTGCTTCTTTTTATTTTCAGACGGTTCCTTCTTCCATTTTCTGAGGGCGTTTCTTTTAGCCCTAATAGCTTCCTTCACCTCACTTTTCAACCACGCCGGCTGTTTTTTGGACTTCCGTCTTTCTTTTCTAATTTGCAGAATATGTTTGGCCTGGGCCTCCAGGATGGTATTTTTGAACAGCGTCCATGCCTGTTGTACAGTTTTTACCCTCTCAGTTGCCCCCCTAAGTTTTTTTTTCACCGTTCTTCTCATTTTATCATAGTCTCCTTTTTTAAAGTTAAACGCTAACGTATTTGACTTCCTGTGTATAAGATTGATATCAATCTTACTTCAAGATTGATATCAAAACTGATCATATTATGATCACTGTTATCAAGGGGCCCCAGTACCATAACATCCCTCACCAGATCATGCGCTCCACTAAGGACCAAGTCTAGAATTTTTCCTTCTCTCGTTGGCTCCTGCACCAGCTGCTCCATAAAGCTGTCCTTGATTTTATCAAGTAATTGTACCTCTCTAGCGTGTCCCGATGTTACATTACCCAGTCTACATTTGGATAATTGAAGTCACCCATTATCACATTGCCAATTTTGTTTGCGCCTCTGATTTCTTTTATCATTTCTGCGTCTACCTGCTCATCCTGGCGAGGCGGACGGTAGTACACTCCTATCACTGTCCTTTTCCACTGCTCTCCAAGCTTTGTCAGACAAATACACACGTGTCAAGATATATAGACACAGAACTCCATAAACACATCACACACTGCTCCATCAAAACATGAAGCAGAGGGAACCTCCCAAGGGATTCTACAAATACAATTTAAATGTAATTTTCATACTTCTTATCAACAGGTTACTCAATTTTTAATCCTGATATTATATTCAAGATTAAAAAGGAAGATGAGAATTATTTCACTCAACAATGTGAGTGGGAGGGAAAAGAAAATCCAAATGACTCCACCAATGGTAAGTAAATGTTTTGGATTTAATGGGCTTTGCATTTTTAGATCACAGAAGATGGGTCAATAACATCAAACATTTCCTAATTTAGTATTATCAGATACTTGGTGAATCCTTGCAAATTTTTTTTCTCATCACAGACCTTCCAGTTGTAACATCTGTGTTCTCACTGAGTATTAAACAAGAGGAAGATCTCCCCTTCATGGATAATTCTGAATCAGAGATGTCTGAACACACTCATCCTTCTATAACAAGTAAGTATAAAATTCCTCCTGCACATCTTTCCTGAAGTCAGCTGGGATCATTTAGGAATTCAACGTTGCTGGGATAAAGGTTTGTCATCTCCTCTTCTCCTTCCACTGTCTATTTCCCTACTTTGGAGGGATTAAACTGCCTGTGGAGATGGAGGAGGCACGGATAGAGGTGGGTATCCCAGGGGTGGGATCAGGTCTGTGAATGGGAGGGAAAAGAAAACAGGAATGGCCCCAGCAGAAGTAGAAGTAAGTGAATGTTTTGGAA
Organism: Microcaecilia unicolor; assembly: GCF_901765095.1. NCBI lineage: Eukaryota > Metazoa > Chordata > Amphibia > Gymnophiona > Siphonopidae > Microcaecilia > Microcaecilia unicolor. Next base: position 244,840,972 of record NC_044033.1, read on the forward strand.
TTAAAAGTCTTTGCATTTTCAGATCACAGGAGATGGGTCTTCAAAATCAAAGATGTGGATACTTAACCTTATATTAGAAAACAGATTTTATCAGGGTTCGCTGAATACCCTTATTTTCTCATCACAGGCTTCCCAACTGTAACGTCTGTGTTCTCAATGAGCATTAAACAAGAGGAAGATCTCCCCTTCATGGATCATCCTGAATCAGAGACATCTGAACAGGTTCACTCTCCTGTAACAGGCAAGTATAACATGTACATTTTATTTTATCTCTTCTTCATGTTTATTAAACTGCCTTATGAATTCCAAATAAAAGATAGAACACAGAACATGAAACGTAAATATTATCCAACAATTACAGTATAATAAAGACAATTAAGAACAAGAAGACCAAGAAGATCAGCAAAATCCATGTAACAGATACTAGAAAGAAATTTAAAATTGATTCAACAGGACAATAAAAAGAAATTCTATAAGGGTGAAGACAGATATCAATAATCAGGTCTTATCAAAGGGCCCTTTTACTAAATTTTGGTAAGATTTTGCACTTAGAGCAAAGGCTTGGTGGTAACTGTCGGGGGGGGGGGGGGGGGGGGTCCCAGCATGTCCTTTGCAGTTATTGTACTGAAATGTTCTTTACCACACATCAAGACCATTTGTGATTAGCACAGATGAACGTAATATCGCCTTGTGAGGATGCAGTGAGTAACACCTCTAACTGCACATGTGACAGTGTGCGTACTTCTACCGTCTACCCATTGGATAGCATTCTCCTTTCTTTGACCCTCTAAATGTTCATGACTTAACAAACACGCATGCTCTCTATTACAGGGAGACCGAATTTCGGTTTTGGTTAAGGCGTCTAAAGCAGCTCAAATCCTTTTGTGACCTGATTTCGGTTTTGGCCAAAAATGACTGCAGAAAATTTTTGTTTTGTCCCCTTGTTTCCCTTCCCCACCCAGGAGCAGGAATTCCCTCCCTCCCAGCCCCCCTTCCAGGCCTACCTTACAATCCCTGGCGGTCTAGGGGTGCAGTCAGGGCAGGAGTAATTTAAAGTCACTCCTGCCCATGCTGGTTCTGCTCTCAAAATGGCTGCTGTGACTTCCTGTCTTTCATTCTTCTCTCTTCAACTCAGGGGTGTAACTAGGTGGGGCCAAGGGGGCATGGGCCCCTGCAGATTTAGAGCTGGCCCCCCTGCTTTCACCCACCCCCACCGCCGACCCCCGCCACATTCGACTCCCCCCTCCCGCCGCCGCCGCCAACCCTCCCCCACCAACCCTACCCCGCCGTCAGGTACCTTTGCAGGCGGGGGTCCCCAACGTGCAGGACGTCAGGACTCACAGAAACAGAATCCAGATCAGCGACCGGCGCTGAAGGGGACTTCGGCTGGCGGGGGTTGGGGACCCCCGCCAGCAAATGTACCTGGCGGTGGTAGGGGAGGATTGGCAGCAACGGGAGGGGGGGTCAAAAGGGACGAGGGAGGGGCGTCATCGGGGGGGGGGGGCTAAAATGTGCCCCCTCACCTCAGGCTTTGGACCCCCCTCCCACCGAAGTCTGGATATGCCCCTGCTTCAACTCCCACAGTTCTGTGACTACCTGCCCATCTCACCCAAAATATCTTCCCTCTTTTGAAGTCTCATCTTTCTCACTTTTTTCCTCCTTTCTTCCCATGTCTCTCTGTGATTTCCCTTCAACTTCTTTTATTACACTGGGGAGTCCTTTTACTAAGGTGCCCTAATGGATTTAGCATGTGCTAAATAATAAGATGCCCATTATATTCCTATGGGCATATTATCATTTACCGTGTGCTAATAATTAGTGTGTGCTAAATCTGTTAGCGCATCTTAGTAAAAGGACCCGTGTCTCTAATCCTCTGTGTGAGTTTTTCCAACCTTGCTTCCATTCCTCACTAGTTCTGACCTCTCAGTGCTGCTGAAAGATGCCAATCCTACCTCTTACCCAGCAGTTTGTGTTTTATTTTTAATTTTATTTTTATTTATTCTTTCAAAATAACAAGTGAATGATCCGTTAAAAATTAGAACAATCCTTTGACACATTTATTAATGTGCTACCGTTCCTTAATGAATTCTTAACCTGGCACTCTGATAAGCTACACGTACTTGGCACTACTAACTCTCTCTTTAAGAGCCCTTCAACTGTAACTACTCCCCTAACACGGCTCATATATGGGTTTAACCTCCACCTTAACCATATATCATATAGAAATCATTCATATGTTTTTTATGTTTTTTATTGCCTCAGCAGTGCACATGACCAACTTCACTCTTTTATTGGACATTCAACAGCACCAAATCCTCACTGGCGATAATATTTTATTAAACTGTTTCTTCATTTACTTATTTAACTGTTCATTTTACTTTTTAATCTCTAAGTTACTTATAAGCAATACTTAACTTGCACTGAACGGTCAGACCAGGGGTTCAACAATGCCCGACATGCATGTTTCGCCCTAAAAGGCTGTGTCAAGGGCTCCCCTAAAAAATACATAAATATAAGTGCATTAAAACATCGTCTTTAAGGAGGCAGTACAGGTCGCGTATTTTACAATTGCCGAGCTGTCTCCCCAAACTATACCCCATATTTTATTCTAAACCATACTTCCAACCTACCCTTAGCCGTTCTTAGTACCAGCCTCGCAATGTTTTCTTTCTGGATTTCCTCCTGCTAAGATGGCGACAGCTTCCTACTCTGTCCTTTTAGCTTCTCCTTCTCCTATTGATGTCTCCACCCCCTGAGTCCGATGGACCAATCACAATTCCCCACTACATTAAGGTAGCTCCTTATATTAAGGTAGCTCATTCTAACTCAGCATTAAGTCCCTGTGGGGTCACTGTTTTCAAGAAATATATATACCAAGTAAATGAGGGGACTCTGATAAGCTAAACACCTCTGCAGGGGTGTTTACAGATCGATTTGTAGATAATAATAAATAACACATCTAGGGAATAGGCACACAGAACACAGCACAGGTGATGAAAGAAATGGCCAGACGATGCACTTAAAGTTCAGACATTCATTTATTAGCATCCAAGACCTGACACGAGCCTTGTTTCGGCCCAAGAGGTTATGCAGGTGCCAGCGAGCTCACACACAACATCAGGCTGGCAGCTGCATAACTTTGTTTTTATAAATTTGGACACCCTGAGCCCCCTCCAGCCCTCCTGACAAAGCTCCCTTCTTTCCTCCCCACCCCCCAGGTTCTACCGTCTATCCCAGGTGCTCCAGTGGGTTTTCTGGGGAAGGAGCACAACCTCCTCACTCCTGCCCCTTGCCTTAGGTATGTTGTTAATGATCGTACTCTTATTTTTTACACAACAGATGATGGATTTGGGAATGAGAGTGAAAGAGTGAGAATGTGCGATAAGCAGCAGAAAGAGGAATGGAAATGCAAAGCCTCCTCCAGAGATGGCACAGATCCTTCAGCAGACTGTGAAGGAGGTATCAGTAGCATAATACCAACCGGTGAGAAAGCAGCAGCCCAGAAAGGAGAAAGATTAGAGAGCCAAAAGAGAAACTGCAGCTCTTGTCCAAAACTTTTACAACCTGGAAGTGCTGATATTTGTGAAACTTTTACCACTAACTCAGCTTTTATTGAGCACCACATAAGCAGGCTTAGGACTGAAGCTCATGCCTGCCAAGGTATACACAAAACTAACCCATCTGGATACTCTGGGACCTCTGAAAACAAAATTAAAAGTTCTCAATGTGCTAAATGTTTCAGTGAGAAAAGGAACCTACAGCTGCATAACATGGCTCACACAGAACATAAACCATTTAAATATTTTGAAAGTGATAAAAGTTTCAGAAGCGAAGCCTATCTTAAATTCCATGAAATGAATCACACAGGAAATAAACCATTTAAATATTCTAAATGCGATAAAAGATTCAGTCAAAAAAGGAGTCTGCAACGGCATAAAATAGCTCACATAGGGCATAGACCATTTAAATGTTCAGAATGTGATAAATATTTCAAAAGGAAGGCTGAGCTGAAACAGCAGGAACAGAGTCATATGGGGGAGAGATTATGTAACTCTTCAGAATGTGTTAAATCTTTCACTCAAAAAGTGAATCTGCAAAAGAATACAAGGAATCATATGGAAGATAGACTATTTAAATGTTCAAAATGTGATAGATGTCTTAGAAGCAAGGCTGAGCTGAAAGAGAATACAAGGATTCATATGGGGAAAAAACCTTTTATATGTTCAGAATGTGATAAATGTTTTAAAAGCAAGGCAGAGCTAAAAGTACACACAATGATTCATAAGGGAGAGAAACCATTTAAATGTTCAGAATGTGATAAATCTTTCAATCAAACAGTACATCTGCAAAACCATGAAAGGACTCATACAGGAGAAAAACCATATAAGTGTTCAGAATGTGAAAAAGGTTTTATAAATAAGGCTGAGCTTAAATATCATGAAAGGAGTCATACGGGAGAGAAACCTTTTCAATGTTTAGAATGTAATAAATGTTTCAACAGAATGGCCCATTTGAAACAGCACAAAAGGAGTCATACAAGAGAGAAACCATTTAACTGTTCAGAATGTGGCAAATGTTTTAAAAGCAAGGCAGCGCTAAAACTACACACAATGATTCATAAGGGAGAGAAACCATTTAAGTGTTCAGAATGTGATAAATCTTTCAAAAGCAAGGCTGAACTAAAACAGCATGAAAGGACCCATACAGGAGAAAAACCATTCAAATGTTCAGAATGTGATAAATGTTTCAAAGGGCAGGGCAATCTAACACGGCATAAAAGCATTCATACAGGAGAGAAACCATTTAAATGTTCAGAGTGTGCTAAATGTTTTAGAAACAAGGCTGAGCTGAAACATCATGAATGGACTCATACAGGAGAAAAACCTTTTATATGTTCAGAATGCGATAAATGTTTTAAAAGCAAGGCCCAGCTGAAACAACACGAAAGGACTTATACATTAGAGAAACCATTTAACTGTTCAGAATGTGGCAAATGTTTTAAAAGCAAGGCAGAGCTAAAACTACACACAATGATTCATAAGGGAGGGAAACCATTTAAATGTTCAGAATGTGATAAATCTTTCAATCGAAAAGTACATCTTCAAAACCATGAAAGGACTCATACAGGAGAAAAACCATATAAGTGTTCAGAATGTGAAAAAGGTTTTATAAATAAGGCTGAGCCTAAATATCATGAAAGGAGTCATACAGGAGAGAAACCTTTTCAATGTTTAAGAATGTAATAAATGTTTCAACAGAATGGCCCATTTGAAACAGCACAAAAGGACTCATACAGGAGAGAAACCATTTAAATGTTCAGAATGTGAAAAATGTTTCACAGGGAAGGGCAATCTAACACGGCATAATAGGATTCATACTGGAGAGAAACCATTTAAGTGTGCAGAATGTGATAAATGTTTCAAGAGCAAAGCTGAGCTGAAACAGCACGAAAGGATTCATACAGGAGAAAAAAACATTTAAATGTTCAGAATGTGACAACTGTTTCAAAAGTAAGGTTGAGATGCAACGGCATGAATTGAATTATACAAGAGACAAACCAATTAAAATCTTCTGAACGTGATAAGAGTTTCATTCAGAAAAGTAACCTAGAACTACATAAACTGGCTCACCCAGAACTAAACAGCACCACGGGCCTTTAAAAATGGAACACAGTTCTTTAATGAATGAGCCTTGACAAAAAGACCCGACACGGGCCGTGTTTCGGTGACTAGCACCTGCGTCAGGGGTCTACATAGAATACAAAACATAGAAATAATATATTTTTAAAAAATTTTTTAAATATAATGAGTAAAACCAAAGATTAATATTTAGACTCATCAAGCATACATATATAAGCCTATATAAACACCTAAAGCATATGAGAATGTTAAAATATTAAATGCTTTAGGTGTTTATATAGGCTTATATATGTATGCTTGATGAGTCTAAATATTAATCTTTGGTTTTACTCATTATATTTAAAAAAATTTTTTTAAATATATTATTTCTATGTTTTGTATTCTATGTAGACCCCTGACGCAGGTGTGTTCCATTTTTAAAGGCCCGTGGTGCTGTTTTTTTTGTTTGGACTTTTTTTTTTTTTTTTTGGACTTTAGTTTGTACTTTGTTCCCTCTCTTTTGTTTCACCCAGAACTAAAACCATTTAAATGTTCAGAATGTGATAAATATTTTAAAAGCAGGCCACGTTGCAATGGCATGAAGTGAAATCATACAGGAGATAAACCAGTTAAATGTTCAGAATGTCATAAATAATTCGAAAGCAAATCTGAGATGCAAATGGCATATAACAAATCATACATGAAAGAAACCATTTTAAATGTCCCTGAATGCTATAATTATTTTAAAAGTAAGGTCAAGCTGCAATTACATAAAATGGTTCATACAATAAACCAGCTAAATATTCTAAATGTGATAAATGTTTCAGAAGTGAAGCCCAGCTGCAATGGCATATAGGACTCACATGAGACAAAAATGATTTAAATAATGTGAAAAGGGCCATTTGCAAATGCATAAAGGGGCCCTTTTAGTAAAGTGCGGTAAGCCAGCGTTGCCACATGGCAATTCAGAACTTCCGCTGGCCTTTAAGGTGTGTTAAGCCACTGACCTTCAAGGCTTATGCCACTACTGAGATATTTTTTCCATTGTTATATATAGATAAAGTGTGTTGATTTGGGTGCATATGTATTTTTATTTGTAAATATTCAAAGAAGGGTAGTCATTAAAAGTGTTCCTCACTCAGGTTTCTGTTTGGTTATTCCTAATTTTTTTGTGGGGACATTTCATCATCTTGTTGTATAATTTTCACATAGGCTATAAACCAGTTAAATGTTCTAAATATGATAACTCTTTCAAAAGAAAAACTGAACTGAAATGACGACATGATGTTACTCACACAGCATTTGGAGGCAGCCACCGAGAAGGTTTCTCTTTTAGGTGTTTGTAATCTCTTTCCTATTATTTTTCTGCAGTTCCTTTCCTGATTTTATTGATTTTACTTGAACTGTAAACCACTTTGAATTGCTTGACAACTAGAAGCGGAATATAAAACAAATAATAATAGCTGAGGTGGAGAATAAAATGGGCCCTGCTGCAGATAACTCGAGCTAAGCTTTAGTAAAAGATTCCGTTAAGTGCTTCTGTTGACAATGAGTAAAGTAAATTTCCAGGTATTTGTTGTGACGATGTGTGCTTGTTCCCTACATGAAACCATAATATATTCTCTCCTGCTGGCCGACTAAATGTGATCTCTAGTGTGTCATATTATACAGTTTCTGGCAGGGGCGTAGTCAGACCTTGTGGTGGGAGGGGGCCAGAGCCTGAGATGGGGGGCACATTTTAGTCTGCCGCCCCCCCCCCACCGCACCCCAAGCAGCAAATACCTTTGCTGGCAGGGGTCCCCAACCCCCACCAGCTGAAGCCTTCTCCAGTGCCGGTCTCCAGTGCGGCTGCGTTGCCTGCTCTGCTCGCTCTTCCTCCTCACGTCCTGCACACTTCTTTAAGTGAAACTGAGCAACGTGGGGGGGGGGGGGGGGCGGTTGTGGGTATACAAAAATTGTGAAATCAGAAACGAGAGATATCAAAATAAAATATCTAGAGAAAACCCTAACAATTCTACAGGGAACTGGGAAAGAGTATCTGTCCAGTGAAGACACTCCCAACCAGGGGCATAGCTATGGCGGGCCATGGGGGCCTGGGCCCCTGCAAATTTTGTCCGGGCCCCTGGTTTGGCTGTCGGGGATCTCCAACCCCTGCCAGCCAAAGCCTTCTTTCTTCTTGCTCCTCCTGAGCCCCTGCTCCCAACTAAAGCTGAGACAGAAACATTCTAGAGAAAGTTACATGAGGTCCCTGTAGAGCATAACTGAGATACAGAATGGCCACCCTCTGCTCTGCTGATGTACTCTTTCCTGCTTATCCCCCTCACCCCTCCTGAGATCCGTTCTTATTCTCCCGCACAACACAAACGGTTAAAGAGGTAGGGCTCTTCAGCTTGGGAAAGAGACAGATAAGGGGAGATATGATTGAAGTCTACAAAATCCTGAGTGGTGTAGAATGAGTAGAAGTGAATCGATGTTTTACTCATTCCAAAAGTACAAAGACTAGGGGACACTCGAGGAAGTTACATGGAAATACTTTTAAAACAAATAGGAGGAAATATTTTTTCACTCAACGAATAGTTCAGCTCTGGAACTCTTTGCCAGAGGATATAGTAATAGCGGTTAGCGTATCTGTGTTTAAAAAAGGTTTGGACAAGTTCCTGGAGGAAAAGTCCAGTCAACTATTCAGACAGACATGGGAAGCAACTGGTTGACCTGGGATTGGTAGAATGAAATACTGCTGCTAATTGGGTTTCTGCCAGGTACTTGTGACCTGGCTTGGCCACTGTTGGAAACAGGATACAGGGCTAGATGGACCATTGGTCTGACCCAGTATGACTCTGCTCTTATGTTCCTTTCACTTTCTCCATTCAACCCATTTTCAGCCTCTGTCAGTGTATTCCAAGCCTTATTTTGGTGCTCCAATAGCCTCTCTTACTGTATTTCAAGCCTCATTCTGGGGCTCCAATCAAGGAGGTTAGATAACAGGAGATGGGATGACATAAAAACGTTGAAGCCAATTAGATTGGTTTGTTTCCTCTTCCCACCCCACCCCACCCTTCTTCCATGTACACTCAAAACAAAGTAAACAAACCTATGAGCTGCTGCATCCATGTTGTCGTTCTTTATTGTTAGTAACATTTTTATTTGATCTCACATATTTTTAAACTTGCTGGTTTGCGCAGCATGCAGATATACACAGAGGAAGTATTGGTTTCTTTGGTTAGAGTAGTAATTGGTGCTAAATTTTAAATCATTGTATCATTTGGAGGGGCTGGTTATATGGACTCTCTGTATTTATGCAGAGATGTTTTCACCTAGTAAAGGGCCAATAAAACAGACATCATGTTATAAGACTCAGGTGCTTAACAATAAGACTTACTATTTATTAGTACATTTTTTAAAAACATTAATTAGGTTGAAACCTGGGAGCATTTAACATTGTTTTTTTTCCCCCTGTGCCAACATCAAAAGAGAAAAATGGCCTGTAAGAATGCTCCTTTTGTTTTGTGGAATGCAGTGGTATATTATAAAAATACACTTGCCTTTTCTGTTACTACTATTTCATAGGGGGTATTGAATAATGAGGATAGGACTTCCTTTGTGTAGTAGTTTTGTCCAGAGTTAGTCTAAATGTGCCAGCATTGTCCAGTTCAGCACACTATTAGCTGCCAAGATCATACAAAGTTAATTATGTTCTGAGGAAAATAAATCTGTTGGCTCAGGCTGCTTGCTATGTGAATATTCCATCACTGTTTCATTATTGCTACCAAGTATTACATATTAAGGGCATTTGCTTTAAACTTATTTGAATTCGTCCTTACAAGCACATGGTTTTGCTTTTTAAACCCAAAGGTAAGTCCTAAGGGTGGTGAACAATTAAGTATAAACTTTGTTGTTTCTGACTTGTTTTGGACTGCTTTGGGTCCTGCTGATCTGTACATCTATCTGGAATTTGGAAGATGATAAAATAACAATAAGTTTAGGATGTACTTTGTAGAAGTTGTTGTTTACTTTTGCAGTATGTGTATGGATGCCTGTTCAAAACAGTACTTTCTCAAAAACAAATTAAAAAATAGACGTTTCACATTTTTGAAAATGACCTTTCCTTGTCATCACCAGCAGATGAATCCATTAACTGATGGGTTGTATCCGCCTACAAGCAGGTGGAGATAGAGAACACTGAAAGCACATGGTGTTCCTGGACGCCCAGCCCCCTCTGCCTTCAGTATATCTCTATCTCCCAGCAGGTGTGGATGTCGCTTTCTCAGCTCCTGAATTTCTGCCTGGGGTGGCTCCTGTACTTTGCCAGTAGAGTGGGGGGTGTTGTGGCTGGTGGTGCCCACTTTAAAGGCATACTTGGTTTTCTCTGTACCTGCCTTACTCCATTCCCCCTCCTCCCGGAGTTCCTCTGTGGCTGCCTGCATCTAACTTTCCTTGCAGTAATAAAAAAAAAAAAAGAGGCTTTTTCCAGAGCTCCTGGTTCGGTGCAGCTTGACCGAAGCTCTTTTCACTCAGTCTCCTGAGGTGAGAGTGGTGTCCAGCTCCTCTGGGGAGGTTCCTGCTGACAGCGCTCTGTGCGGGGTAAGTTTTGGCGCGAAGGCGCCATTTTGTTTTCTGTATTTGATGGCTGCTGAAGGGGTTAAGCGCTGCTCCCACTGTGGGAAACAAAGATCAGCAGCGGGGCTTTGCAGCACATGCTGCCTAGATGCTAATGCTGGCACGAGCATGGCGGGCGGTGATTCTTCACGCTCGACAGAGTTGGCAGCGGGCGCCATTTTGGAGGCGCCAAGTGACTCGACCCTCGCGGTTGCGGAGGAGTCTGAGTGGAGGGGGATGCCTCATTTCGAGGTTTCTAGAGGAGCTATTGCCTCTGCTTCCCCCAATGTGGGGGCGGATGTACAGGGTGAGTTTTTCTCCCCTGAATTTGTGCTGCTGATGCATAAGGCCTTTATGTTAAAAAGAGCACTGCCTGAGGTTCCTGACAATTCCTTTCGGACTGGGTTGCCTCCAGTTCTTGATAGCCTAGCATCTGCTGGAGACTTTATTTCTTTCCCCGAGCTTTTGGCTGACGCTAAGTGTAGATGAGTGAATACCCCGTCTGAGGGGGACTCTTCACCCTGTTCTCCCCCATGGTCTAGTTTCGGGGAGTCTGAGGGGTCTGGCAGGCCCTCACGGACTGATGATCCAGACAAGGGTGGCTGCTTGCCACAGGAGTTGGATGACCCTAAAGAGGTTCGGATTTTCCACCGTGACGAGCTGCCATCTCTCGTTTCTGATGCCTTACAGGCCCTTTGTATTGAAGATCCTGACGAGGGTGCTGCCTCTTCTATTAATCCTAGGATGGCTAGTACTAAGAAGCCTTCTCGGGCTTTTCCCGTGCATGCTTCCATCCAAGAGCTTATTTCAGCTCAATGGTCTGACCCTGATGGTCCCTTGAAGGTGGCCAGGGCTATGTGTCACCTTTACCCTCTGAGTGAAAGTCAGTTGGCCCTCTTTGGGATGCCTAAAGTGGATGCGTTAGTCATGGCTGTGACTAAAAAAACTACTCTCCCGGTGGAGGGAGGGGTCGCTTTGAAAGATATGCAGGACCGGCGGCTTGAATCCACACTGAAGCGGTCCTTTGAAATCTCGGGCCATTCCTTACGGGCGGCTATTTGCAGTTCCTGTGCAGCCCGTGCCTGCCTTTCCTGGTTGCAGCAGGCAGTTGAGCAGCCCGCTGATGGAGCGGGTTCCCTCGCTGAGGTCAGCCCGCATATGGAGTCTGCCCTGTCTTTTTTGGCTGATGCCCTTTATGATCTGTTCAGAGCTTCGGCTAAGCAGATGTCGGTGGCGGTTGCTGCCCACCGCCTTCTTTGGCTCCAGCATTGGGTGACCGATATGGCCTCTAAACAAAAGCTGGTGAGGTTACCCTTTCGGGGCCTTCTTTTATTTGGGGAGGATTTGGAGAAGATTGTTAAGGACCTAGGGGACTCTGTCCCAACGGTTGCCTGAGGATAGGCCAAGGCCTTCTTCCAAAAGTCCTTCTTTTCCCTCCTCTTCCAGGCCACGTTTTCACGAAGCTCGCAGGTATCACCAGGGGTGCTCTGCGGGGTTTGTTCAACGTACCTGTTTCCAGCAGAGGAACTCCATTCGTTCGGACAAATGTGCTGCGGCGTCCGGGCAAAGTCCAGGAGTTCAGGGGCATCCTCCACAATGATGGGGCGCGGTCCACTCATCAGTTCCTGCAGTAGGGGGTTGTCTCTCCCTCTTTCTCGAGGAGTGGACCAAGATTACTTTGGATCAGTGGGTCCTGGACCTGATCAGAGAAAGTTACCAACTAGAATTCGCTGCCCCGGTGGGAGACGCGTTTTTGGAGTCCCGATGCGGCACTGCCGTCAAGCAGGCAGCAGTAAACGAAACCTTGCAGGTGTTGCTGAAGCTCGGAGCGTTGGTTTCGGTTCCTCCCGCCGAACGCGGCTGCGGTCGCTACTCCATCTATTTTCTAGTGCCTCGAAAAGGCGGTTTGTTCAGACCTATCCTCGACTTACACAGAATGAACGGGGCCTTAGGAGTGCAACACTTCCACATGGAAACCCTGCGCTCTGTCATTGCGGTGGTACAGCCAGGAGAGTTTCTCACGTCTCTGGACCTCAAGGAAGCATATTTGCATATTCCCATCTGGCCACCGCATCAGCAGTTTCTCCGGTTTGCGGTATTAAGCCAACATTTCCAGTTTCCCACCTTGCCTTTTGGCCTGGAAACTGCCCCTTGGACTTTTTCGAAGGTGATGGTAGTGGTGGCTGCCTTTCTCAGGCGAGAGGGTATCAGAGTTCACCCTTATCTCGACGACTGGCTCATCAGAGTGGATTTGGCAGACGAAAGCCGACTTGCTACAGCCAGAGTTGTTACAGTTCTTCAGGCTCTGGGCTGGATAGTCAATATGCCCAAAAGTCACTTGACCCCCTGTCAGTCTCTCGAGTATTTGGGAGTCCGGTTCGACACAGCTTCGGGGTTTGTTTTTCTTCCCAACAATAGGCGTCTCAAGCTTCAGAATCAGGTCCGCCTGCTCTGGCGGATGCCTCGCCCTCGAGCTTGGGACTTTGTTCAGCTCCTGGGATCGATGACGGCCACCATAGAGGTGGTTCCCTGGGCGAGAGCTCACATGAGACCGCTGCAGCTTGCTCTGCTCCAGCAATGGTCTCCGATTTCCCAGGAATACCAATGCAGATTAAGGTGGCTTCCTGCGGCCCAGCGCAGTATGGATTGGTGGATTTCCTACACCATGCTGCGGCAGGGGATGCCACTGACTCTTCCTTTTTGATGTCTGGTGATAAAGGATGCCAGCCTTTCAGGCTGGGGAGCTCATTGCCGGGGATGCTATGCTCAGGGTTTGTGGTCCACCGCGGAAGCGGGATGGTCCATCAATCGCTTGGAACTGAGAGCGATATTCCATGCTCTTCTGGCCTTCCACAGGACGCTGAAGGGTCTTCCTGTCTGAGTTCTGTCGGACAACACGACAGCAGTGGCCTACATCAATCATCAGGGCAGCACTCAGTGCAGAGCCCTTGCTGCGGAGGTGTCTCAGATCTGCGACTGGGCCGAGCGCCACTTAGAGCTGCTGTCCGCGGCTCATATAGCCGGTCAGAGCAACGTACAAGCCGATTTCTTCAGCAGACATCAAATTGACCCGGCGGAATGGGAACTGTCACAAGAAGTTTTTCTTCAGATTTGTGCCAAATGGGGAACTCCAGGCTTGGACCTCATGGCCTCAAGCGTAAACACCAAAATCCCTCGCTTTTTCAGCAGGACAGATCCTCGCTCGGCAGGGTTGGATGCCCTGGCTCAACCTTGGCCCTCGGGCCTCCTGTATGTGTTCCCTCCTTGGCCCTTGATAGGGTGAATGCTACTTCGGATTTGCCTGCACTGAGGATTGGTGATCCTCATCGCCCCGGAATGGCCAAGGCGCCCATGGTACGTGGATCTCCGGCAGATGCTGGTGGACGCGCCTCTTCCTTTGCCTCGGGTTCCAAACTTGTTAGTTCAGGGTCCGGTGACCATGGAAGATCCTTGCCGCTTTGGTCTTACGGCCTAGCTCTTGAGAGGGCACAATTGAGGGACAAGGGCTATTCTAATAAGGTTATTGCCATGATCTTGCAGGTTAACACGCGGTCTACCTCTGCGACGTATGCTCGGATCTGGCGCACTTTTGAGGCGTGGTGTACTCCAAAGTCTTTCACACCGACTCTGGCGACAGTCTCGCTTTTGCTGGACTTTTTGCAGGATGGGCTACAAAAGGGCCTGGCCTACAATTCCCTTCAAGTTCAAGTGGCAGTGTTGGCCTGCTTCTGGGGGAAAGTCTCCGGCTTGTCCCTTGCTGCTCATCCGGATATTGTCCGATTTCTCAGAGGGGCGCTTCGTCTCCGTCCTCCTTTGCAGTCACCCTGTCCGGCTTGGAACCTGGGGCTCGTGTTGAAGGCGTTCCAGCGATCTCCGTTTGAGCCTCTTAAATGGGCTTCTGAGAAGGCTGTGACTCTCAAGACAGTCTTTTTAGTGGCAATGACATCGGCAACAAGAGTGTTTGAGCTTCAGGCTCTTTCCTGTCTGGATCCTTTTCTACAGTTCTCGGAATCCGGGGTAACTGTTCGTTCGGTGCCTTCCTTTCTGCCTAAGGTGGTTTCAGCTTTTCACCTGAACCAGCCCATTTTTCTTCCTTCCTTCCTTCTGTAAGCAGGAGTTTCCGGACTCCTTTGGGCAATTGCGCCTTTTGGATGTCCGCAGGGCTCTGTGGCTGAGTTTAGGAATTCTGATCATTTATTTGTTCTGTTGGCAGGTCCCCGACGGGGATATCCAGCATCTAAGCCCACTATAGCCCGCTGGCTTAAGGAACTCATTTTTTTCTGCTTATCTGCTTTTAGGGTGGTCACTGCCTGAAGCGTTTAAAGTGCACTCTAGGAGGGCAATGTCCTCTTCATGGACTGAAATGGGTGTCTTTTCTCTTCAACAGATCTGTCATGCAGCTACCTGGGCTTCTCAGCTCTCTTTTGTACGGCATTACAGGTTGGATGTGGCAGCGTGGCAGGATGCGCATTTTGGAGCGCAAGTGCTTGCTCGCGGAGTTGCTTGTTCCCACCTACTTAGGGAGTGCTTTGGTACATCCCATCCCATCACTTAATGGATTCATCTGCTGTTGATGAAAAGGAAGGGAAAATTAGGTTCTTACCCTGAAAATTTTCTTTCCTTTAGTCACAGCAGATGAATCCATGATCCCTCCCTGTCTGACTTAATTTTTGTACAGATGTTGCATATGGACATTGTGCCTCATCAGGAGTACTTGAAGACAAGCTATCAGAGTTACTACATGCTGTTTTTATTGCAGGAGGTTGATAATGTCCCTCCTTTGTTTGGTTATTGCTCCAGTTCAGGGGCGTTTGTTCTCTGTGAGGAAAGTTTATGTTATTTTGCCTTTCTTATTCACTCTGCTTTGGCAATGTCATATACTGAATGCAGAGGGGGCTGTGCATCCAGGAACACCATGTGCTTTCAGTGTTCTCTATCTCCACCTGCTGGTAGGCGGATACAACCCATCAGTTAATGGATTCATCTGCTGTGACTAAAGGAAAGAAAATTATCAAGGTGAGAACCTAATTTTCCCTTTTCCTATTCAGATTGTGGACATTTTTCGGACTTAGACTTTGCCACACTGAGCCCGCAAATAGGTGGGAAAATGTGGGATACAAATGCAATAAATAAATAAATAAATATCGAAAATACCCCTCCACATGATTGAAATGATAAATTCCCCTTTTATACCAATCACACCAATAGGGGGGATGGGGTAAAATTGGGTTCACAAAAATGATGATAGTCTTTCTTGGTTATATCTCTGTTGAGGAATTTGCATTATGAATGTTGCATTCTGTTATCTGATATGTTAACGATAAAATGGCAATTAAAACCAACTTAATATAAATAATAAAAGCAATAATTAATATTCAGATTTTTTTACATGGACCATCAGGGTTTTTAAATTTTTTTTAAAGGTTTTCAAAGCTGTTTTGGAGATTTTAGAAGCCCACAAAAATTGTGATAACAATTTATCGATCTGTTGGTATACATTGGTAGTGAAAAATTTGGAAATATACTTAGGATGAAGTAAATTTTTGGCATTATAATAATAATAATAATAATACAATTTTATTTATAGCCCACTATATATACAAATGTCTAAGTGGGGAACAAATTACATACAAAATATAAAAGAACAAAACAATAAAAGTTATTTCTTTGCTCAACAAACTATACAAAAATTACTATGTTACTCTAAAATTAAAACATACAACAGACTAAAATTTTTCATTGTATTAAAATAATATCATACATCAGAGGAACCAAAAGCCTGAAAAAATTAATGTGTTTTCAATGCTTTTTTAAACTGGTCCATATTTTGTATTGAACGAAGTTCAATGGGCAATGCATTCCATAATATCGGACCTTTGGTGTAGAAAGTAGATGATCTGCATTCTTCCAAATAAACGTGATGAAATGAAGGCACATCAAGTAGCTGTTTCTGAGATGATCTGAGAGAGCGAGTACAAAAGTATACAAGTATTGCCATACTGGGACAGACCAAAGGTCCATGAAGCCTAGCATTCTGTTTCCAACAGTGGCCAATCCAGGTCACAAATATCTGGCAAGATCCTAAAAAAGCTCAATACATTTTATGCTGCTTATCCCAGAAATAAGCAGTGAATTTTCCCCAAGTCAATTTAATAATAGTCTATGGATTTTTCCTTTAAGAAGCTGTCCAGATCTTTTTAAAACCCCGCTAAGCTAACCGCCTTTACTGCATTCTCCAGCAACGAATTCCACAGATTAATTACATGTTGAGTGAAGAAAAAGTTTATCTGATTCATTTTAATTTTACTACTTTGTAGCTTCATCGCATGCCCCTTAGTCCTAGTATTTTTGGAAAAAAGAGTAAACAAACGATCAAGGAAGATAAAGACGTAGCGGAGAGATTGAATGAATTCTTTGCTTTGGTCTTCACCGAGGAAGATTTGGGTGGGATACCGGTGTCGGAAATGGTATTTCAAGCGGACGAGTCGGAGAAACTTACTCACTTCACGGTAAACCTGGAAGACGTAATGGGGCAGTTCAGCAAACAGAAGAGTAGCAAATCTCTTGGACCGGATGGTATTCATCCTAGAGTACTGATAGAACTGAAAAATGAGCTTGTGGAGCTACTGTTAGTGGTACCGGAAGATTGGAGGGTGGCCAATGTAACGCCCATTTTTAAAAAAGGATCCAGGGGAGATCCGGGAAATTATAGACCGGTGAGTCTGACGTTGGTGCCAGGGAAAATGGTAGAGGCTATTATCAAAAACAAAATTACTGTGCACATCCGAGGACATTGATTACTGAGACCAAGTCAGCACGGCTTTTGTGGGGGGAAATCTTGTCTGACCAATTTACTTCAATTCTTTGAAGGAGTAAACAAGCATGTGGACAAAGGGGAGCCAGTTGATATAGTGTAACTGGATTTTCAAAAGGTGTTTGACAAGGTACCTCATGAAAGGCTACAGAGGAAATTGGAGGGTCATGGGATAGGAAGAAATGTCCTATTGTGGATTAAAAACTGGTTGAAGGATAGGAAACAGAGAGTGGGGTTAAATGGGCAGTATTCACAATGGAGAAGGGTAGTTAGTGGGGTTCCTCAGGGTCTGTGCTAGGACCACTGCTTTTTAACATATTTATAGATGATTTAGAGATGGGAGTAACTAGCGAGGTAATTAAATTTGCTGATGACACAAAGTTATTCAAAGTCGTTAACTCATGACAGGATTGTGAAAAGTTACAGAAGGACCTTACGAGACTGGGCGGCTAAATGGCAGATGACGTTTAATGTGAGCAAGTGCAAGGTGATGCATGTGGGAAAAAAGAACCCGAATTATAGCTATGACATGCAAGGTTCCACGTTAGGAGTTACGGACCAAGAAAGGAGGCAGAAGGTGGAGATGTTGGACGGGGGGTCTAGAAAGAAGGGAGGGAGAGATGTCAGATGGGAATGGGGTAATGGAAGGGAAAGATGTCAGATTTGAGGGGGAGAGATGGTCTCAGAGAGAGCGGGAAGGGAGGGGAAGGAAGAGGATGTCAGACTTAGGATGGGAGGAGTGGCGGAAGGGTGGGAAGGAGAGATGAGGCTTCAAGCATGTGGAGGGGGGAGAAAGAATGAGATACTGAGTTACAAGGGTGGAGCAAGGGTTAAGGAGGGGGAGATGCTAGGAATGCTGTATCCATGTAGGAGAGGCCATTGAAGGGTTGTCAATGGAATGAGTAACAGGAGGATAGCGAGTGCAGAGGGTTAAAATGTGGTACTAGGGAGCAGATAAAAGATAAAAGGGAATAGAAGAATGGAAAATGAGTGACACAGAAAGTTAAGTAGATGGAAAGTGCCTTTTAAATCTGCAAGATCATTAGAAGCAGTGGCTGTGTTACAAAAAAAAAAAGGTTGGTACTATACAGCCTAGATTTTTATGACAAAAGACCAAACAAAATGCCCGACTAACCCTCCCCAGGCACAGTGCTCCATTACACACATTTCATTGCTGATCTCCCTTTCAAACAGATCTGACCAAGGGAGAAGGTGGTTTAGAGTTGGCTTACATCTCTTTCCTGTAGTAGCTTATGGTGAGATTACATTAAGGTATAGCAGGGATCCCTCCCCCATCCCCAGAGAGTCCACAATTAAGTCTGTACTAAGGGCAATGGAGAGTCAAGCACCCATCCAAGGTCACAAGTATATAATTGTAACCTTTTTCCTTGACTCCTTAACTCCCCAGAGTGGTGCACACACTCTGAGCAATACAGAAGACAATAATCAGAAGGAAACCGCGAGTATGAGAAATCAGCTCTCAAGTTTTATTAATACTCACCAAGGCAGTTATAACAAGATCATTAGTAAGCGCAATCAAAGGACATTTCTCATAGGGTGAATCAAATTGGTGTCACAGGTACTGAGAACTCCACAAGACTGCTCTGTCAGTATTTTATACCCTTTTGTTCTATCTTCTACATTACTGGCAGTTTTGGCTCACAATTAGTAAATCTATTTAGCAATTATTAGTTTCGACCACCATGACAATTCTTGTCCCTCAAGTTTCGGTCAGCCCTTTTCATAGTTCTGTTTTCTTGCACCTGGCTAACTGTAAATCTATCTTTTGCAAAATATCTCTGCCCGTAGGTTCTCGTCATGGCCTTGTCCAGCTGTCATTTTTGTTTCTTCATCAGTTCTGCTATCCTTTGCACCCTTGCCAAGTTTCACTTGCCCTGCAGGCTGTCACAATTCTGTGTTGCAGCAATTCTGTGAAATTCTGGGTCAGACATAGTTTATGATTTTAGAGGTCTAGTTGGTAGCTGTAGACCTGTATTTCACTGGAAGCAAGTGATATCAATTTTCTACACAAGAAGCCACAGTGGAGCTTGAATTCTGGACTCCCTGGCCCAGATGCATCAACCGTACGTAAAAAATTATAAAACGCTAAAGAAGTTACCGAATGTAAAAAAACGAAGAATGCACGAAGGATAGGGAATGCAAATGAGCTGTTCGTTGCAGCTCACTTGCATTCACTAACCCTTCGGTAAAAACGTCCGTAATCGGCCCGTAAGGCATGCGCAGAGCAGCCAAGCGTTATGCTGGCTGCTCTGCGCATGTCCCAAAACGTCAAAACAAAAAAAACAAAAAAACTCCAAAACATGTGTGTTTCAGGAGGGGGCAAAGGCGCTCGTCAGGAGCGTCCTTTATGAGCGTCCTTACCCCCCCCCCCCCACTGCCCAAGGTCGCCGCTGTTCCCCACTGCTCCCTGCTTGCCAAAAATCCAAAGTTCAAGCTGCCCCGGCTTGCCCCTCCCTTCCTCTCTTCTCTTTCTTCCCAGTTCCGCCTCCCGCTATTCTCCACCCCGTGCCCCGCCCCCCTCCCTGAAGTCGTTGCCGCTGTTCCCGCCTCCACCGGTGCCCCCCTCGTTACCGGGCCATGCAGCACCTCTCACCTCTGTGTGAGGGTGCTGCACGGGGAAGAACAGCTGATCGTCTCCTCTGCAGTCTCCGACGTCCCTCCTCCCTCCTGGGCCCGCCCTCCTCTGCTGTAACCAGACGAGGGTGGGCCCAGGAGGGAGGAGGGACGCCGGAGACTGCAGAGGAGACGATCAGCTGTTCTTCCCCATGCAGCGCCCTCACACAGAGGTGAGAGGCGCTGCACGGCCCGGTAACAAGGAGGGTGGCACCGGTGGAGGGGGGAACGGTGGCGACGACTTCAGGGAGGGTGGCGGGGCGGAGAATAGCGGGAGGCGGAACTGGGAAGAAAGAGAAGAGAGGAAGGGAGGGGTGAGCCGGGGCAGCTTAAACTTTGGATTTTTGGCAAGTGGGGAGCAGCGGCGACCTCGGGCGGTGGGGGGGGGCAAGGACGCTCCTCATGAGCGCCTTTGACCCATCCCGATCCTTTTTTTACCCCTATTTTTTTAAATGCAGGGGGAGCGGGGAGCAGCAGGGACCTCAGGCGTCAATAAAGGATGCTCCTGACACCCGTTTTTTTCCCCCTCCCTCCCGATTTTTTTCTTCATTACATTTTGGCAGCTGGGCAGCTCTAACGAGAGGTACAGACCTCTCATTAGATTTCTCGGCATTTCGTTTGGTTTTCCTGCGTTAAACAAATCGGAAAAGGTTAGTGCATGTCATTTCAATAGGGTTTCTACACTAATTGCTCATCTGCATTCCGTTTTCGTTAGCTGCTACCATCGTCGGGAAATGGGCTTTAGTGCATGCAACGGTTTGAAAATTCTTCCTTAAAGGCTCATTTTTGGCTCGTTAAAGCTTAGTGCATCTGGCTCCCTGTCTGCTGCTCTAACCACTAAGATATTGTTTTTACTCAAAACATGGATGAAACACGATTCTTTGCCTTCAGAGTTTTAATACTGTCATTTTTTCTTGCATTTCAACTATGCATTTTATTCTGTTTGCTGGTATACAGAATAATCTTCGGCCTCTCACCGGGCTATCTGACCAACCTAATATCTGCACCAAAACCTGAAATACACTTCCAAAAGACCTAAAACTGAAAGAAAACTATCTAAGTTTCCGAAAACATCTGAAGGCCCACTTTTTCATAAAACACATCCCCAGTGAACCTCCTAAATATAAAGACTAGGGGACACTCGAGGAAGTTACATGGAAATACTTTTAAAACAAATAAGAGAAAATATTTTTTCACTCAACGAATAGTTAAGCTCTGGAACTCTTTGCTGGAGGATGTCGTAAAAGCGGTTAGTGTATCTGGTTTTAAAATAGGTTTGGACAAATTCCTGGAGGAAAAGCCCATAGTCTGCTATTGAGACAGACATGGGAAGCAACTGCTTGTCTTGGGATTTGTAGTATGGAATGTTGCTACTCTTTGAGATTTTGCATGGCATCTTGTTACTCTTTAGGATTCCAGAATCTTGCTATTCCTTTGGTTTCTTTATGGAATGTTGCCATGATTTGGGTTTCTGCCAGGTACTTGTGACCTGGCTTGGCCACTGTTTGGAAAACAGGATACTGGACTAGATGGACCACTGGTCTGACCCAGTATGGCTACTCTTATGTTCTTATGGCTCAATACTATCCGCGAGAAAGCTCTAGACTCTCTTTGTCTCTCTCAAACTGTTACCTTGGTTTCTGTCCTGTGTGAGTCATTTTATGCTGTTGTAGATTTGCTCTTCGACTGAAACTTTTATCACATTCAGAACATTTAAATGGTTTGTGTCGGGGGCAATTTCTCCACATGGGTTAGATTTGCACATATTATAACAGGAATGAACCTCACTCCTAAGCCAAGGTAGTGGAATATGATCTTAGTCTCTCAAATTTACTGCTAAAGCTCGGCGTAATACTTCCATTTTACAAAAGAGAGCTTCTTTCTGGAATTCATAAGATATAATATGTACAGGCAGCTTATCCAGGTGTGCTTTAAAGTTCTTATTAATCAAGCCTGTGGCACCCAAAATGATGGAAATATTTCCATAACTTTCTGCCATATGTTCTTAGTTTTGGACTGTATTTCTTGGTACTTGAGGATCTTCCCTCTCTCCATACGATTCACCAAGTAATCTCTTAGAACCAACAATTCTACAATCAACGCCATTCTGACGGTTTTGTATTTTATGCTGTTGCAAGGTGCTTTTTTGACTGAAACATTTATCATATTTGGAACATTTAAATTCTGTGTCCTGTGTGAGTCATTTCATGCTGTTGTAGATTTGTTCTTTAACTGAAACTTATATCACATTCAGAACGTTTAAATGCAAATGTGCCCTGTGTGAGTCATCATATGTTGTTGCAATTTAGCTTTAAAACTGAAACATTTATCACATTTGGAACATTTAAATGGTTTGTGTCCTGTGTGAGTCATTTTATGCTGTTGCAAAGTACCTTTTTGACTGAAATATTTATCACATTCAGAACATTTAAATGGTTTGTATCCTGTGTGAGTCATGTTATGCCATTTCAAAGCACCTTTTTGACTGAAACATTTACCACATTCAGAACATTTAAATGGTTTGTGTCCTGTGTGAGTCACTTTATGCTGTTGTAGATTTGCTCTTTGACTGAAACATTTATCACATTCAGAACATTTAAATGGTTTGTGTCCTGTGTGAGTCACTTTATGCTGTTGTAGATTTGCTCTTTGACTGAAACATTTATCACATTCAGAACATTTAAATGGTTTGTATCCTGTGTGAGCCATTTTATGCTGTTTCAAAGTACCTTTTCGACTGAAACATTTATCACATTCAGAACATTTAAATGGTCTGTGTCCTGTGTGAGTCATCATATGTTGTTGCAAGTTAGCTTTAAAACTGAAAAATTTATCACATTCAGAACATTTAAATGGTTTGTATCCTGTATGAGTCACTTTATGCTGTTCTAGAATTGCTCTTCGACTGAAACTTTTATCACAATCAGAACATTTAAATGGTTTGTGTCCTGTGTGAGCCATTTTATGCCTTTGCAAAGTACATTTATGACTGAAACATTTATCACATTCAGAACATTTGAATGGTTTGTGTCCTGTGTGAGTCATTTTATGCACTTGTAGATTTGCTCTTTGACTGCAACATTTATCACATTCAGAACATTTGAATGGTTTGTGTCCTGTGTGAGTCATTTTATGCACTTGTAGATTTGCTCTTTGACTGCAACATTTATCAGATTCAGAACATTTAAATGATTTGTGTCCTGTGTGAGTCACTTTATGCTGTTGTAGTTTTGCTTTTTGACTGAAACTTTTATCACATTCAGAACATTTGAATGGTTTGTGTCCTGTGTGAGTCATTTTATGCTTTTGTAGATTTCCTCTATGACTGAAACTTTTATCACATTCAGAACATTTAAATGGTTTGTGTCCTGTGTGAGTCATTTTATGTTGTTGTAGATTTCCTCTACGACTGAAACTTTTATCACATTCAGAACATTTAAATGGTTTGTGTCCTGTATGAGTCACTTTATGCTGCTGTAGTATTGCTCTTCGACTGAAACTTTTACCACATTCACAACATTTAAATGGTTTGTGTCCTGTGTGAGTCATTTCATGTCTTTGCAAAGTACCTTTATGACTGAAACTTTTATCACATTCGGGACATTTAAATGGTTTATATCCTGTGTGAGTCACTTTGTGCTGTTGTAGTTTTGCTCTTTGACTGAAACTTTTATCACATTCAGAGCATTTAAATGGTTTGTGTCTTGTGTGAGTCATTTTATGCTTTTGTAGATTTCCTCTATGACTGAAACTTTTATCACATTCAGAACATTTAAATGGTTTGTGTCCTGTGTGAGTCATTTTATGTTGTTGAAGATTTCCTCTACGACTGAAACTTTTATCACATTCAGAACATTTGAATGGTTTGTGTCCTGTATGAGTCACTTTATGCTGCTGTAGAATTGCTCTTCGACTGAAACATTTATCACATTCAGAACATTTAAATGGTTTGTCTCCTGTGTGAGTCATTTCATGTCTTTGCAAAGTACCTTTATGACTGAAACTTTTATCACATTCAGAACATTTGAATTGTTTGTGTCCTGTGTGAGTCACTTTATGCTGTTGTACATTGATTCGTTGACTGAAACATGTATCATATTCAGAACATTTAAACAGTTTTCTTTGGGTGGCAGTGTATACAATTTTGTCAGTTCTGCTTATAGTATGAGAGTAAGGAACCTTGGGCTTATGCAAGATTATGTCTTTTTCAACAAAATGACAGTCTGTGCTTACATTTTCCTGAGTATCAGCACTTTTAAAAGGTCTCTCACTTTCTTTTCGTCCCTGAGTTTGTACAAGGCTTTGGCAGCAGTTGGAATTTCTATCTCGTGAATTTGATCTTTCTCTGTTTTCAGCTCTATCTTTCACCCTGGGTGCTGTTATTCTACTGCTGCTGCCTTCACACTCAGCTGAAGAATCTGGGCTATCTCTGGAGGGGTCTTTCTGTTTGCATTCCTCCCTCTGCTGTCCATTGCACAATCTCAGTTTTTTACTATTATTCCTATATCCATGATCTGTTGGAGAAAAATGAAAGTACGATCATTAATTTTACATCTATGGAGAAGCACATATATAGGCAGCTACCACCATGTGATTATTTAAAGAAGATCTGGAGATCCAGAATTCATTCAATCCAAGCCACATCACCTGTTTCATGCAGGTCTTCACATGTGCCTCTATTGGGAAGATTTCCTCTTTCCTTAGATCCCTGGGTCTCGGTCCTGAATTCCTGTTTCTTAAATTGGATTAAGATATCAGGTCTGACGCTGGGGGAGCCTGTTTTAGAAAATTATAGTAACAATTGGGTCAGTTTTTAAAGCTGGTAATTTTTGTAAATGCAGAACACACAGTTAAATAAATACATACACTATATTGATTCCACTATACTGATGCCATCTGTACAGGCAAGTTCGAAAGTGTGCCAGGGAAGGGGGGGATGGAGAATAAGATGCCAGAAACACGAGGCCTGCAGGAAACAAAAAAGCTGCCAGGGCATGTAAGGGAGTTGAGGGGGGAGGACAGAAAAAGAATTGCTAAGCTGAATGTGTGGGTGTCTGCAATCTTTTGGATTTTTTTCCTTGTTACTGTTTGTTGAACTTTTTCTGCTTCCTCCAAATCATGGACTGGATTAGATGGTACAAGAGTTTTATTTTTTCTTTTCATTACTTTTCATCGTATGGACCTTTTGAAGACCTTTTTTTTTAATGCTATTTCTTATAATCAAATCAGTGCACACAAAATGTTTTGCAGCATCCTAATGCACTAAGGGGAATGTTTGTTAAGCAGCAAGTGTGGTTTTTACCGTACAGGAACGGATGCGTAGGTACCCGCACAAAACTATCACTACACCGCAAAACCAGTCAGCGGGGTAAGAGTCCCAAGTTAGCTGCTGACTTTGGGTGGGGGCAGAATCCAGGCATGTTATGAACAGCGCAATGGTCTGGCCAGTCCCGCTTACCAGCTGTCACAATTACGGAAGGCCCAGCTGCACTTAACACCTCTAGAGAAGAGAGACGGGAGGAGATGGAGTCTAAACTTTAGGCTGGAGGCCTTACGCTAGCTAAACAGCGCTGGTGTAAATGGACGTGCCTAACTGTAGACGGCATTCTCTAACACGTGTACAAGTTTCGGGAATGCACCTGACCCGCTCATGCTCCTTTGCAGTTGTCACTATGGATTCTGCGCACATGTTTTATAGAATACCAACTAAGGGCATTTGAGTACAGAACTAATTAGTGCTAATTTGCACAAATTATCACTAGTAAGTAGTTGTTTTAAAACTTGGGAGCGTGACGTTGCATGCTAACCCCAAAATTTGATATATGGCGCACAATTTAATTTGTAAATGAGCCAATTGGTGCCGATAATTAGGTGCTAACAATTAGAGGCGCTAATCAGCATCAATTTCAATTTACGTACATATTTTTAGGTGCCAGGATCTGCGTGTAAGGGGGCGGGGCTATGGGAGGAGCACATGGACCAGGGGCGTTGCTGCAGTTGTGCAATGTTAGAGAGAAAAAATGAGATTCGCATTTAATTTTGGCGCCTGGATTTATATCAGGTTTTAGTTGGTGTAAATCGTCCCCAAAATTTGGCACACATCTCGGCGCTATTCTATAAATGGTGCCCAACTGTTAACGCCATTTACAGAACAGCACTTGGTGCAAAATTTTATCAGCACCGTATATAGAATTTTGGCCTAAGCGCCAAGCTGGATGGCAAGTTTATAGCAAGAAGAATAAATGCAACTTCGTTAACTGTGAATATTCGCAATCAGGGTCCCATATTTAGACATCGTATATCCAGTTTCAGATTTATTTCATTTACCACCTATTAGAAAAATATTTAAGCAGTTCACATACAATCAGTAAGAAATTAAAACAAAATTTTTAAAAACAATTCTAGAAAAATTTACAATCCTCAAAAGGACTGGGAAAGGAATAAAGCCCTGCTGTTGTAAGTGTCAGGGTCCAGATGCATTACTCTAAGTACATGAACGTCTTCGAGAGCAAGTAGTTTCCAGGTGGGCCCATACATGGACAGAGTCTGGGCAGAGGCACTCAATTTCTCACATAATGTATCTCCAGAATCTACTCAATGGCTGGCTTAAGTGCTCTTACTTCAGGCTCTTGTTAGCTGCACCTTTATAGAATTGACCCCAATGTCAGGTAAAGAATTTTTCAGTACAATAACTTCAAAGAATATGATGGGCACATCCCAAACAGTCTTTGCACTTATTAGTTGCTGTTAAGGAATGGGACTTGATATACCACCTTTCTGTGGTTTTTGCAACTACATTCAAAGTGGTTTGTTTACACAGTATATACAAGGACTTATTTGGAGGATTATGTGACTTGCCCAAGGAGCTGTAGTGGGAATTGAACCCAATTCCCCAGGATCAAAGTCCGCTGCACTAACCACTAGGCTACTCCTCCACTAGCAACATTCCGTGTAGATAGACGTTTTTCTTTTTTGAAAATGACCTTCTTTCCCAGTGGCGCTCCTGGGGGGGGGGGGGGGGGGCGGTCCGCCCCAGGTGCACGCCGCTGGGGGGGTGCCACGTGCCTGTCGGCGCCACTCGTTCCGTGCTCCCTGTGCCCCGGAACAGGTTACTTCCTGTTCCGGGGCAGAGGGAGCATGGAACGAGCAACGCCGACAGGCGCGCGGCACCCCCCCCCCCCAGCAGGTAAAAATGCACCCGGGGGGGGGGGGGTGTTGCTTCGCCGGGGGGGGGGGGGGGGAGAGAAGGTATAGTTTCGCCAGGAGGGGGGGGGGGCGCATCGCCGATCCGCCCCGGGTGTCAGCCGCCCTAGGAACACCACTGTTCTTTCCTATTTAGATTTTGGACTTTTTGTTAAATGTCCAACGTCAGACGTAGATGCCATATCGAAAATGCCCCTCCACGTCTCCTTCACTTTCAAGAAATGTTTCAAAGAGGTGGCATGAAGGATAGTTTATTTCCTAGAACGCTTGTAGGAGACGATATGTTTTAGGGCAAGTATGCTTGCAGACTGAGTCTTTCATCTGTCTGCACAATACTGAATGCTTCCTTGGGAGAACCTTCCAATGGGTTCACTAGCTAACTTCTATGTAAGTCATTCTTTTCCTTGTGTAGCTCAGTGTTTGGCAGTGGCAAAGAAAGCAAATAGAATGTTAGGTATTATTAGGAAAGGAATGGAAAATAAAAATGAGGAGTTATAATGCCTTTGTATTGCTCCACGGTGCGACCGCACATGGAATATTGTGTGCAATTTTGGTCACCGCATCTCAAAAAAGATATGGTGGAATTAGAAAAGGTACAGAGAAGGGCGACAGAAATGATAAAGGGGATGGGATGACTTCCCTAGGAGGCAAGGATAAAGCAGCTAGGGCTCTTCAGCTTGGAGAAAAGATGGCCGAGGGGAGATATCATCAGGGCTGTGCTGATGCAGTAAGCAAGGTAAGCGCCGCAGGGGGGCGCCACTGCCCTGCCGTCCGTCTGCTCACTTGCAAAATCTTTCACCTGAACTTGTGATTCTCCTATCTCCGCTGCCCTCCCCTTTTCATGCAAAGGAGCAGTATTAATTGAGGCAGGCACGCTCTTCAAGTTACGTGAGAATACAACCAGATTGCTATTTATGCTTCAGTTTGGGGCTAGCTCCTCAGTCAGGGTGAGTTTCAGAGCTTGAAACAGCATTCAAATTAAAGAGAACCTGAAATTTTAAAAGTGCTAAAAATAAGTTTTAAAAGTATTTGCCTTAAATCTAATTGCAGAATTCAGGTGCTGGGAGTCTGTACTTGGTTGTCATATGCTCAGATTTGTTTAAATCATATGCAAATTAGTCCGGTGTTTTTCACTAAACATTCCCATGAGTGTCTGTATGTTAATCTGCATTCAAATAGAGCTCTCTGATTGGATGATCAGCTTCTGTTAAGAAATCTGCCCGGGAAGCAGGGGCGTAGCCACGGGTGGGCCTGGACGGGCCCAGGCCCACCCATTTTCCCTCCAGGCCCGCCCATCCTTCGCACGCTGTCGCTGCTGCGGAGGCAGCGTTCAGCGTTTCCTTCCTGCCCTGTCTTTTCCCCAAGCTCCGCTGCATCGCCCCAAGTGGAATCCTTCTTCTTTTCGGCCGTCATGCTGCGCTGCCGTTCACGCAGGCAGCTTCGCTCCTCCCCCACCGCGTTCATCCGGCCCTAACAGGAAGTGCATCAGAGAGGGCTAGAATGGACGTGGGGAGGAGCGAAGCTGCCTGTGTGAACGGCAGCGCAGCGTGACGGCCGAAAAGAAGAAGGATTCCACTTGGGGCGATGCAGCGGAGCTTGGGGAAGACAGGGCAGGAAGGAAACGCTGCCTCCGCGGGACAAAAGGGCAGCGGGAAGGTTGTGGATGGGCGGGCTGGAGGGAAAATGGCTGAGCTGCTGGGACATGGGAGAGAGCTACTGGGACATGGGAGGGAGAGGAATAAGGGACTGGAGGGAAGGGAGAGAGCTGCTGGACATGGGATGAAGAGGAGGAGGGGATTGGATGGGAGAGAGCTACTGGACATGGGAGGGAGAGGGACTGGAGGGAAGGGAGAGAGCCGCTGGGACATGGGAGGGAGAGGAAGAAGGGACTGGCGGGAAGGGAGAGAGCCGCAGGGACATGGGAGGGAGAGGAAGAAGGGACTGGAGGGAAGGGAGAGAGCGTCTGGGACATGGGAGGGAGAGGAAGAAGGGACTTGAGGGAAGGGAGAGAGCTACTGGACATGGGAGGGAGAGGAATAAGGGACTGGAGGGAAGGGAGAGAGCTGCTGGACATGGGATGGAGAGGAGGAGGGGATTGGATGGGAGAGAGCTACTGGACATGGGAGGGAGAGGAGGAGGGGATTGGATGGGAGAGAGCTACTGGACATGGGAGGGAGAGGAAGAAGGGACTGGAGGGAAGGGAGAGAGCTGCTAGACATGGGATGGAGAGGAGGAGGGGATTGGATGGGAGAGAGCTACTGGACATGGGAGGGAGAGGAAGAAGGGACTGGAGGGAAGGGAGAGAGCTGCTGGGACATGGGAGGGAGAGGAAGAAGGGACTGGAGGGAAGGGAGAGAGCGTCTGGGACATGGGAGGGAGAGGAAGAAGGGACTGACGGGAAGGGAGAGCTGCTGGGACATGGGAGGGACTGGCGGGAAGGGAGAGAGCTACTGGACATGGGAGGGAGAGGAGGAAGGGGCTGGAGAGCTGCTGGACAAGGAAGGAAGAGGAAGAAGGGACTAGAGGGAAGAGAGCTGCTGGACATGGGAGGATAGGGAGAGAAAGAGGGGAGATGGATGATAGGATGCAGAGAGAAAGGGGAGAAACTAGAAGGATGTGGAGAAAGGGAGGAGACTGAACAGAAAAGGGTAGAGCGATAGACACTGGATAGAAGGAGAGGGGAAATAGAGACACTAGATGGAAGGATCAGGAGAGAGGGTAGATGAGTGGAAGGATAAGGAGAGAAAGAGGGAAGACACTGGATGGAAGGGTAGGGAGAAAAAGGAGACGCTGGATGCAAAAGAAAGAGGGGAGACACTGGAAGGATGGGGAGAGAAAGAGGGGAGCTGCTGGATGGAAAGAGGGAGAGGACAGAGTAGGGAAAGACTGGAGAATAAGAGGAAGGGGCATGTGGAGAACAAGGGTGAGGAAAAGATGAAAAGCCATAGGTGATGAACGGACAGGAAAACCCTGGCAAGAGAAAGACGAAGGAAATCAGAATCTAGAGACTGGGAGCAACACAATGAGAAAAAGTAAATGGCCATACAACAAAGGTAAAGAAAATAATTTTATTTTTAATTTAGGATAAAGTAATATGGTACCTGTATTAATAAAGTTTCAGAGACCAATACTTCCTTCCTTAGGTCAGGAGAGGATATCGTAACAGCATTATACTGACCTGAGGCAGGAGGTTTTGGCCTCTGAAAGCTCACTGAAAAGTGTGACTAAATTTTGCTGGGGGAGGGGGGTAGAGAGAAAATTTTGTGCCCACCCACTTTGGGTTCAGGCCCACCCAAAATTGGCAGTCTGGCTACGCCACTGCCGGGAAGTGAACAGAGTGAGAGCTGTCCTTTGCCAAGAGAGACATCCAGCTGTGACTTCCTGTGTTTGTTGACTGAAGTTATAAAAGAGTGCCTGATTGTGGTAAATGAGAAAATATAAGTGAAAAGAGATTGGTGGCGATTGAAGTTTCTCTAGTGAGAAAAGGATCTGAATATTTCAGGATTACTTGAAGTTTATGAAGAATAGAAAAGGGTGAATTTCAGTTTAAGAGTGTTTAAATCTACTACTACTACTACTACTTAACATTTCTAGAGCGCTACTAGGGTTACGCAGCGCTGTACAAATTAACAAATAAGGACAGTCCCTGCTCAGGAGAGCTTACAATCTAAAGGACGAAATGTCAAGTTGGGGTAGTTTAGATTTCCTGAGAAAATGTGTAGTGATTAGGTGCCGAAGGCGACATTGAAGAGGTGGGCTTTGAGCAATGATTTGAAGATGGGTAGGGAGGGGGCCCGGCGTATGGGCTCAGGGAGTTTGTTCCAAGCATGGGGTGAAGCGAGGCAGAAAGGGCGAAGCCTAGAGTTGGCGGTGGTGGAGAAGGGTACTGAAAGGAGGGATTTGTCAAGAGAGCGGAGGTTACGGGTGGGGACATAAGGGGAGATGAGAGTAGAGAGATAAGGAGGGGCTGCAGATCGAGTGCATTTGTAGGTGAGTAGAAGCTTGAACTGTATGCGGTATCTGATCGGAAGCCAGTGAAGTGACTTGAGGAGAGGGGTGATATGAGTATATCGGTTGAGGCGGAAGATAAGACGTGCGGCCGAGTTCTGGATGGACTGAAGGGGGGATAGATGGCTAAGTGGGAGGCCGGTGAGGAGTAGGTTGCAGTAGTCAAGGCGAGAGGTAATGAGAGAGTGGATGAGAGTTCCAGTGGTGTGCTCGGAGAGGAGGGGCGAATTTTGCTAATGTTATAGAGGAAGAAGCGACAGGTCTTGGCTATCTGCTGGATATGCGCAGAGAAGGAGAGGGAGGAGTCGAAGATGACACCAAGGTTGCGGGCAGATGAGACAGGGACGATGAGGGTGTTATCAATTGAGATAGAGAGTGAAGGGAGAGGAGAAGTGGGTTTGGGTGGGAACACAATAAGTTCCGTCTTGGCCATGTTCAGTTTCAGGTGACGGTTGGACATCCAGGCAGCAATGTCGGATAGGCAGGCCAGTACTTTGGCCTGGGTTTCCGCAGTGATTTCTGGTGTGGAGAGATAAAGCTGGGTGTTGTCAGCATAAAGATGATAGTGGAAACCATGAGAAGAGATTAGGGAGCCTAAGGAAGAGGTGTAGATTGAAAAAAGAAGGGGCCCAAGGACAGAACCCTGGGGAACTCCGACAGAGAGCGGGATAGGGGAGGAGGATGAGCCATGAGAGTGCACTCTGAAGGTACGATGGGAGAGATAAGAGGAGAACCAGGAGAGGACAGAGCCCTGGAACCCAAAGGAGGACAGTGTGTCGAGAAGTAGGTTGTGATTGACAGTGTCAAAAGCGGCGGATAGGTCGAGGAGGATGAGGATTGAATAGTGACCTTTAGATTTGGCGAGGAACAGGTCATTGCAGACTTTAGATAGTGCTGTTTCTGTCGAGTGTAGGGGGCGAAAGCCGGATTGAAGTGGATCGAGGATGGCATGAGAGGAGAGGAAATCAATGCAGCGGCTGTGAATGGCACGTTCAAGTATCTTGGAGAGGAAGGGTAGGAGGGAAATGGGGCGGTAGTTGGAGGGACAGGTAGGGTCAAGTGATGGTTTTTTGAGGAGTGGTGTAACCACGCCATGCTTGAAGGTGTCTGGGACAGTTGCAGTGGAGAGAGAGAGGTTGAGGATATGACAGATGGTGGGGGTGATAGTAGGAGTGACAGTGTTAAGTAAGTTGGTGGGGATGGGGTCTGAGGAACAGGTGGTGGATTTTGAGGAGGAGAGGAGATGGGCGGTTTCCTCTTCGGTGATAGCAGGAAAAGAGGAGAAGGAGGCCTGGGTAGGTTGGTTGAGAGAGTGGGTTATAGGAGGAAGAGAAGGTTTAGTGGTGAATTCAAGATTGATCTTCTGGACCTTGTCACGGAAGTAGTCGGCCAGAGATTGCGGAGAGAGTGAGGGGGGAGTGGGAGCGGAAGGCACTTTGAGGAGGGAGTTGAGGGTGGCAAAGAGACGACGAGGGTTAGAGCTGAGGGAATTAGTCAATTGGGTGTAATAGTCCTGTTTAGCGAGGAATAGGGAGGATTGGAAGGAGGATAGCATGAATTTGAAATGAATGAAGTCATTATGGGCGCGAGATTTCCTCCAGTGGCGTTCAGCCGAATGGGCGCAGGAGCGAAGGTATCGGGTGCAAGGGGTCAGCCAGGGCTGGGGATTGGTACGCCTTGTGGGACGGGAGATGGGTGGCGCAAGGGTGTCAAGAGCAGAGGAGAGAGTGGCATTGTAAATGGAGACAGCTTTGTCAACAGATTTGGAGGACAAGATGGAAGGGAGGAGGTCAGAGATACAAGAGGATAAGGTGGGGGGGTCAACAGCCTGGAGATTTCTGGACGTAGTAGTTAGTGTGGGGCGAGATTGAGGGGGAGGGTGCTGAAGTGTGAATGTGATTAGGTGATGGTCAGAGAGAGGAAGAGTTGAAACGCAGAAATTGGAGGGAGAGCAGGTGGAAGAGAGGACGAGATCAAGACAGTGGCCAGATTTATGAGTAGGGGTGGTGGGGCTCAGTTGGAGGTTGAAGGAGGAGGTAAGAGTGAGGAACTGAGAAACATATGAGTCGGATGGGTTATCAGTGTGAATATTGAAGTCACCAAGAATGAGGGATGGGGATGAGGGCTCGAGAAAAACGGTGAGCCAGGCATCGAAGTCGGTAAGGAAGGAATGGAGGGATTTATCGGGGGGGGGCGGTAAATGACTGCAACTCTGAGTGGCAGTGGGTGGAATAGACGGATGGAGTGAACTTCAAAGGATGAGAAGCAGTGAGACTGAGGTAGGGGGAGAGGTTGAAAACTGCAGGAGGGCGAAAGTAGTAGCCCGACGCCGCCACCGCGGCCAGCTGGGCGGGAAGAATGGGAGAAAAGATATCCACCGTGGCATAGGGCTGCGATTGAGGCAGAATTGTCGGGGGTGAGCCAGGTTTCAGTTAGGGCAAGCAGTTGAAGGGAATGGGAGATGAAGAGATCGTGGGTAAAGGGAAGTTTGTTGCAGATGGAGTGGGCGTTCCACAGGGCGCACGAGAAGGGGAGGGAGGAGGGGGGAGGAGGGGGATAGAGATGAGATTGGAGCTATCGCGGGAACGGTTGCTTAGATGAGGTGAGGGCGAGGACAAGTGTGGGGGACCTGGGTTGGGATTGATGTCTCCCGCGGATAGCAGGAGAAGGAGCAAGACAGTGCGGAGAAGGGTGGGAGAGGAAGGTCGACGAAGGCGACGAAGACGGGATGCGCTTAGGAAGAAAGGGGAAGGGTTCATGGCAGGAAGGAGGTGTTGAAGGTTGAGAGCTAGGAAGGAGGAGGAAGACAGTAGGGATGGTGAGGTGGTGGGAGACAGGGGTAGGTAGGGTACTGGAGTAGCGAGGAGGACGGAAGAGGACAGGGATGGGTAGTGAGATCGTGTGGTAGATGGCGGTTGGAGGGGGAAAAGATTGGGGAGGGACAGGGCAAGGAATAGGATGTGGATGGGGGCCATGGGTAGTGACTGAGGTGTTCACAGGGCAGGTCGGTGGGCTGGGAGACAGGCAGGTGGTGAGGGTGATCAGTCGGGGAAGGGAGTGATGAGCTGGTGGGGAGATGGGCTGGGAGGCGGTATTCTGTCAGGTGAGTGGCTAGTAGGTAGGTTGAGTGACAGGAGCAGGTGGATTGGGTATCAGGCAGGAAGGAGCAGGTGAGTGCGGACAGGTTACGGGGTGGATTGGGTAACAGGCGGTGAGTGGGGTGGAGGGCACGGCAGTAGTGCTGGAACAAGCTGGAATGGTTTGAAGCAGGAGCTGGCGGACTACACAAGCTGAAACAGACAGACTGGAACAGGCTAAACAATCCTATAAGCTATGTAAAGGCTAGGTAGATTTAAGTGACTGTAAGCAAGGAAACCTTAATATTTGATCTGAGATAGTTGATCAGAGATAAATGTTTGATCTGAATTATATCCTTTGGTGCAAAGGAGATTAGAATGCAATAGAGTATTTCTTTCTGTTTACCAGTACAGTCAAATAATTCCATTCCACTTAAATAATTTTTTGTTATATATATGAGGGAGTAGTATCTGGATTTATTGTAAATCAAATTGATTCCATTCACAGGAATTCATATTCACCTTCATGCATTCATCCGATATTATCTTTTAAGGATGAAGTTTTATTTTATGTTCACTCTGTCTCTTGTGAGCTGAGCACAGTTAGTTTCCTCGGCTGGCACGACTACATATTAGAGGTATTTTGATACTGTGTGAAATTTTACCACAGACGGGTGACATATATAAAACATTCTCCTTGGATAGGATGTGATATGTGAAAATACATTTTGCTTTAATGAAATTGCTAAACTTTAGAGTCAGAGACTTATCAATGAGGGATACATACAGTGCTATTTTTTCCTGAGGTCCGGCTTACTTGCCTGCTCCCTTCTGTTCCTGCTCTGCTGGACGGGGGGGGGGGGGGGGGGGGGGGGGGGCGCCAACCGATAGTCTGCAGGGGGGCACCAGAGACCCTAGGCACGGCCCTGGATATCATAGAGGTCTATAAAATAATGAGTAGAGTGGAAGGGGTAGACGTGAATCGCTTCTTTATTCTTCCAAAAATACTAGGACTAGGGGGGCATGGAATGAAGCTAAAAAGTAGTAAATTTCAACAAATCGGAGAAAATATTTCTTTAATCACTGGAATTAAACTCTGGAATTCAACAGCAGAGAATATGGGAAAAGCAGTTAGCTTAGCAGGGTTTAAAAAAAAGTTTGGCTATCTTCCTAAAAGGAAAGTCCATAAGCCGTTATTAAGATGGCCTTGGGAAAATCCATGGCATATTTGTAGGATAAGCAGCATAAAATGTATTGTACTGTTTTGGGATCTTGCCAGGTACTTGTAGCCTGGATTGGCCACTGTTGGAAACAGGATAGTAGGCTTGAGTCTGTCCCAGTCTGGCAACACTTATGTACTGATAAGAATTTACCCTGTCTTTTAGACTCAAGGGATACTAGGGAATTTTCATGGTTTAGTATGAAGGTAGATAATATTCCATCTTCTGTTCAACTTTTAGATGGTACGATTTTTAATGTGGAAACTGTCTAGGATATTGGTGTGTTATTGGATTCTTCTTTGACCTTTGAACCACAGGTGAATGTGGTATTTAAAAAGTCTTTTTTTCAAACTGAAGCAATTGTGACTTCTACGATCACATTTTTATCGGGAACATTTCAGAGTGGTGGTCAGGCAGTGATTTTATCACTGTTGAATTATAGTAATGTGTTATATGAAGGACTGTCTTCTAAATTGCTGAGAAAGTTATGTTGGATTCAAAACATGGCAGCGAAATTGATTTATCTAAATTTGACCATGTGTCCCCTCTGCTTTTAAAATTGCATTGGCTGATGGTTGATGCATGAGTT
Organism: Microcaecilia unicolor; assembly: GCF_901765095.1. Classification (NCBI taxonomy): domain Eukaryota; kingdom Metazoa; phylum Chordata; class Amphibia; order Gymnophiona; family Siphonopidae; genus Microcaecilia; species Microcaecilia unicolor. The sequence goes on from NC_044033.1 coordinate 244,876,731, forward strand.
ACATTTAAAATTTGTTGTTTAATTTTTAAAACTTTAATTGGTGATGTTTCGGAAATTTTTCCTTTAATTAAGAAGTTAGCAGGATCTTTGTTACAGAATCCCACCTTTCTGCAACCTGGTGCCACCAATATGGATCTTCCTGTCTCCCTTCCCCCTCCTACCGCCAGTGGGTGGCTACTCAATTTTCCTCTCTCCCAGTATGGAAACTGGTGGTCACTTTCCCTTTCCACCTCCTGCTGCTTTGATCAGGGGAGCCTATCTGCCTTCATCACTTTTTTTTTTTTTTACTTCTATTAGGGCAGGGGGTCTTTGCTTCCCCTCTTCTGTTCCTTTCTGCCTCTCTCCATCCTGCTGATGCCAGGTTCAGTCATCCTGTCTCATTCCTTCCTCCTACTGCTGTCAGTCTGGTCCTTCCTGCCTCCTTCCTTCCTTGTACCGCCAATTTGACCATCCTTCCTCGCTCTTCCTGCTAATCCCAGTGGGGGTCTGTTTTCCTCCTTTCCTCCAGCCTCTTCCAAAAAAGATCCTGTCTGCCTCTCTCCAACTAACAGCACTACGTTACTCATATAGAACAAAACTCAAACTTCTGGGTGGGAGGAAAGTTTAGCATCTTGGAGCAGCACTGAGACAGGTCAGAAACTGAAAAAAAAGATGAGAGAAAATGGGCATTGAAGAAGATGAAGAGAAGGGAAAAGGACTTGAAAATGATAGGGGAGAATAACAGAAAGAGAAGGAATGAAAAGCAAAAGGATAACCTGAAAATGAAAGGAGAAAAGTAGAAATAAGGAAAATAGAACACATAATCCCTACAGCAAAAGCTAGAAGCAGGGACCTTGATTATAACACCCTCATTCTCACTGTGCCTGGTCCATAGGAAAATCCCCTCATTCCTAGTCAAACTATATCACCTGGTTCATGCATTTCCTCACATGTGCCTGTGGTGGTCGGATTTCCTCTTTCCTCAGATCCCAGAGGCTCAGTCTTGAATCCCTCTTGCTCAAATCGGATTAAAATACCAGGCTTGACATTATGAGAGCCTATTATAGGACAAAGACAGTATAATATGAAGTTACCCCAGAACCTGATCATTTTAGTACTGAAGTGGGCAGCTCCTTTCCTGAAGAGTTACAAATAGCTTTGTTGTGGATGCTGTTACTGTATAAACATAGAAACATGACGGCAGATAAAGGCTATATGACCCATCCAGTCTGCCCATCCTCTGTAACCCCTAATTCTTCCTGTTCCTAAGCGATCCCACATGCTTATCCCATGCCTTTTTAAACTCTGGAAAAGTCCTCGACTCCACCACCTCCACCGGGAGGACATTCCACGCCTCCTTCACCCTTTCTGTGAAATAATACTTCCTTAGGTTACTCCTAAGCCTATTCCCTCTTAACTTTGTCATATGCCCCCTCATTCCCCAGCTCTCCTTCATTTGAAAAAGGCTCTCTTCCTGTACATAAAAGCCCTTGAGATATTTAAACGTTTCTATCATGTCTCCTCTCTCCCTCCTCTCTTCCAGCGTATACATGTTGAGGTTCATAAGCCTGTCCCTATAATTTTTGCATTCAAGACCGCTTACTAATTTCGTAGCCGCCCTCTGGACCCACTCCATCCTGTTTATATCTTTTCGTAGGTGCGGTCTCCAGAACTGCACGCAGTACTCCAAATGGGGCCTCACAAGAGATTTATACAACAGCACTATCACCTCCTTTTTCTTGCTAGTCATGCCTCTCTTTATGCACCCAAGCATCCTTCTGGTTTTGACATAATGGAAGGTTCTGTCATCAGGAGTGTTTTTTCTTAATTTTTTTTTTTTTATTATACAGAATGTTTTCCATCTAGTTGCTATAGATCAGAAATCTGATTCTGCCTGACACCACCAACTGGAAATGTGCTAAATCATCATTCTGTGAGCCAATTGGTCTTCAGCACCCAGTAACTCCAAGTGTTGGTTTACAATTACAATCATAGGACCCATTTTACCAAGCTGCGGCAAAGGGGGCCTGTGCTGGCATCAGCGCGTGTTTTTTACATGTTCCGAGGCCCCCTTTTACCGCCGTTGGACTTACTGCAGCTTAGTAAAAGGGGCCCTTGATAAAAAAATAAAATCAGTAGTGAAAAAGAGTAAGATAGGAAAGAATCAATGTCACAATTATATCACAGAGGCATTAGAGAGAATTAAGGCAAAGGGGTGAATATTCAACCTGTGGAGGTCGGCGTTTTTCTAAACACTGACATCATGAGCTGAATTGAGCCCTGTTATTTTGTTCTGGCATCTGCACTGAATATTCAAGCTTTTTGCTGCTCCCCAAAATTACTCGATTAGCTAACTGGATAGCAGACTGAATAGTGCCGCTACCCACTTAAATTCTGGGAACCCCCCCTGAGGCTACCTGGATAGTGGCAAAGAATAAAAGGAGAAAACCTCTGCACAAACAGCGAATCCAAGGAAGACAGCAGAGGTGGTCCAGGAAACAAGGAAATAACCAAGGGTTCATGAACAGACTTTTAGGGACGGGTGACCCTACTTGGCCAAGTTATGGAAATTTGTGGCTAATTAGCTAATTGTGAGAGCAAGGTAGTCGACCTGGGAGGGAAGATGGGTCAGGGTAATAAATCTTGTAAAACTTTTATTAAAGGGAATCTGGTGACAGCTAATACAGAGGAAAGGAAGTGGGAAGTGAGCCAATGAATCAAGAGACCAGGACAACAGACTATTATTCAGTGGTTTATTGTTAAAAATAGTTCACTGGTTTGACTTTACTCTTTCTTGCGTTTCAATAAGCTCTCTAAGTAGTATATCATTTTTCAGCTGTTTTAGCTGACTCTCACCAAAGTGCAATACCAAACTTCCTTCTACAGTTTTAATTAATTCACGCAATCAACAAAGACTCCTGAGGCAGGCCTGTAGCCGAAACACCGCAGCCGAAACACAGATCTGTGGCGAGTCTGCAATAAACCACAGTGAATAATAGTCTGTTGTCCTGGTTTCTTGAGTCATTGGACATCTTCCTACTTCCTTTCCTCTGTGGACTTCATGTGGGGTTTTGGCATTCATCCACTTCGGTGGACTTCTTCACCATATCCTGACGGCTAATACAATGCAGAAAATGGATAATGTTATTCGCTATAATAATTTAAGTTTCCTAAATTTCCCCTTGTGTAAATTGATATTCACCAAGGAAATGCATAAAAGTTCCTTTCTTGAGGTTTTACATATGAATCCTAAGCCCATAACTGTATTAAACTGTAATTATATTCCTAAAAGTGTCTTTACTTGTTGGTGAAGAGGCTCTAGATCATTTTGATAGACGTAATCTAAGTACTTTTTTGGAGTCACTGGCAGATGAGGCCAATAATAAACGACCACTTCGGTGGTGAATACGTGAAATGCCCTCCCGCGGGAGGTGGTGGAGATGAAAATGGTAATGGAATTCAAACATGCATGGGATAAACACAAAGGAATCCTGTTTAGAAGGAATGGTTCCATGGAATGTTAGCGGAGATTGGGTGGCGACGTCAGTAATTGGGAAACAAAACAGGAGCTGGGCAGACTTCTACGGTCTACGCCCTGATCGTGAATGAATAGATAGGGATGGGCTGAAGTGTAAATTTTAAGAGGCTTCGACGTTAGCTTCAGAACTTAGTACAAGAACAGTACTGGGCAGACTTCTACGGTCTGTGCCCTGAGAAAGGCAGGGACAAATAAAACTCGGGTATATGTATAAAGTATCACCTACCATGTAAAATGAGTTTATCTTGTTGGGCAGACTGGATGGACCTTACAGGTCTTTATCTGCCATCATTTACAATGTTACTATCAGGCTGGGCATCTTCCGACATAAATCACCGAGCCGGCGAAAGTTCAAGGGGGCGTGTCGGCGGAGTAGCAAAGGCGGGACATGGGCGGGCATGAGAGTGGCTACCAGATGGCTGGCTTTCACGGATAATGGAAAAAAAAAGCGGCATTAATCAGTATTTCACCGGGTTTACTTGGTCCTTTTATTTTCACGACCAAGCCTCAAAAAGGTGCCCCAACTCACCAGATGACCACTGGAGGGAATGGGGGATGACCTCCCCATACTCCCCCAGTGGTCACCAACCCCCTCCCACTCTAAAAACATAAAAATAAAAACCTTTTTTGCCAGCCTGTATGCCAGCCTCAAATGTCGTACCCAGCTCCCTGACAGCAATATGCAAGTCCCTGGATCAGTTTTTAATGGGTGCAGTGCACTTCAGGCAGGCAGACCCAGGTCCATCCCCCCCTACCTGTTACACTTGTGGTGCTAAGTGTTGAGCCCTCCAAACCCCCGCAAAACCCACTGTACCCACATGCAGGTGCCCCCCTTCACCCATAAGGGCTATGGTAATGGTGTAGAGTTGTGGGGAGTGGGTTTGGGGGGATTTGGGGGGCTCAGCACCCAAGGTAAGGGAGCTATGCACCTGGGAGCTATTTGCATATATATATATATATTTCTTTAGAAGTGCCCCCTAGGGTGCCCGGTTGGTGTCCTGGCATGTCAAGGGGACCAGTGCACTACAAATGCTGACTCCTCCCACGAGCAAATACCTTGGATTTAGCCGGGCATGAGATGGCCGCTTTTTGTTTCCATTATCACTGAAAAACAAAACTGGCCATCTCAAACCCGGTGAAATCTGGCATTTGGCCGGGCCAAACCGTATTATCGAAAAAAAAAGATGGCCGGCCATATTTTTCGATAATACAGTTACGGCCAGCTGTTGCGCCGGCGATCTATTTCGCCGGCACCGTTCGATTATGCCCCTCTATGTTACTTTTTTGCAGGCCTCTGAAAGAGATTTAGGGGTCATTTTACTAAGCCGCGATAAGCACTAACACGTGCTCATGACAGGTCAAAATGGCGTACGTGGGATACACCGAAGAATCCAATTATAATCTTTGAATGTGTGCATGCAAACCACACGCTAAAATATGTAAAAATGTTTTTGCAAAGAGTAGACGTGTCTGACGCTAATCAGTTAACACAGCTACATTGCAACACGTGAGCCCCTTACAAAAGAGGTGTCGACAAGGGTTAACGAGCTAATCGACATTGCTGTATTGTTTCCCTTTTACAATTTCAGAATTTGTTGGGAAATTATTGAAAAATGTATAAATAGCAAATTTTTAAAAAAATGTGATACAAAATAAGATACAATAAAACACAATGCCCTTTTATCCCACCATTTCTGAATTCCGAATGGTCCCAGCTCACCTTAGTAAAGATGTGCAGAAAGAGTTTTCTACTTACTTGTTACAGAAGGGGGAGTCTGTTCGGACATCTCTGATTCAGAATTTTCTATGAAGGGGAGATCTTCCTCTTGTTTAACACTCAGTGAAAACACAGATGTTACAATTGGGAGGCCTGTGATAAGAAAACACATTTACAAGGGTTCAACAAGTCTCCCGTGATCTAACAATGCAAAGCCCATTAAATCCAAAACATTTACTTACAGTTGGAGTCATTTGGATTTTCTTTTCCCTCCCACTCACATTGCTGAGTGAAATATTTCTCATCTTCATTTTTAATCCTGAATATAACATCAGGATTAAGAATTGAATAACCTGTTGATAAGAAGTAGGAAAATGACATTTAAATTGTATTTGTAGAATCCCTTGGGAGGTTCCCTCTGCTTCATGTTTTGATGGAGCAGTGCACGATTTGTGCTTGGAGGTCTGTGTATAGATATCTTGAGACGTGTGTATCTGTCTGACAAAGCCTGCAGAGAAGAGGCAACTGTGGCCTGACACTTGATTAAGATTATATCATAGAGGTTTTCTGGTATAGAGATTTCTCTTCATAGCCTTCCTTGGTGGAGGCATTGCAGGTGTCAACCTTCTGGTTACTATTTGGAGGGGCTACATATTGTACAATACAGTTGACTAGTCTGCAGCTGACATATAATCACCTTATGCAGATGTTAATAGTTCTCGTGTGAAAGGTAAATCCTCTCTCTGGTTTTCTATACCGAAGTATTTGTATACAGAAAAGGGAGACAGACTTCAGTTGGTCTTGTGAGAAGCTTGAAGTTTAAGGTTTACATTTTATCTTACAGAACAGAGCTGCATTTTCTTTCACTGGCTCTTGTTGGATATGAAATGGCATCAGAAGCCAGGTTCTAAATTTCAGAGGCCCATGGTATCTGTGATTTTTACACCGCTGATTCCATGATGTGCCTGGGTGGTACATGAGAGAGAAGACATTTACCCCGTGACATAAGGATGTCATGAATCTCCTTGATGACCTTCTTGTACAGCTCCTTCTGCCATTCTCCCAGAAGGTCCCAGTCCACTTCCAGGAAATAAGCAGAAACATCCTTGAATGTGACCAATGCCTAGAACAGCAAACAAGGCACCCTACGTCAAAGTGTCATTTTTTAATTTAATTTTATTAAATATACATCTATCGACATACTTCTAGATAGTTTACAATAAACATATTTAAAAGTTCACACAAAAGGAAAATCAAATAATGCTACACACACAGTAATTTCAAGGGTAAACTGTTCCAGTTGTGTACGTCATAGTGAAAACATACACTGTCTCATAGATGTTTTATAAAACACAGCACTGCTAAGAAGAACGAAGATGTCCAATGCAACCCCCTCAGAATGGAAAAACTAGGCATTAACCCCAGGATACTAGATATGGTGACTAAAAAATCAGTGCTGAAAAAGTTAGGAGTCATTTACAGATTAGTGCGTAGTGACAGAGAGCGTGACTAACTTTACATCAACTGAAATGTGGTTCAAATTCTCACACCTAAATTAGATGCAGATCCCCTGTATGCTGTAAATATGCGCATAACTTAAAGGAACGCCCCCAATCCACCCATGACCTGCCCATTTCCGTGCCTCCTTTTTTGACTAATGTACGCACGAGGTCCTTTTACTAATCTGCGGTAAAAAGTAGCCTATGGTAGTGCGAACGTGTCTTTTGGATGCGCGCTGAGCCTTTTTTTTTACCGTGTCTAGGAAAAAGGGTCTTGTTTTTAAGGGACCGGAAAATTGAAATGCTCTAACATTGAAACTAGTGTGTGTCCTTTTTCGGCCTGACACCTTACCGCCAGCCACTGACCTAGCGGTAAGGTCTCACGCGCTACTTGCGTGCCAACTGCTGTTTACTGTCGGGTAAGCAGCCCGCGGCAGGATTCAGTGCACGCCAAATTCAGAAATACTGCCCGGCTCATGCACTAGCTGGGCGGTAGAGCCGATTTTGCGCACGCTGTATGCACGTAGGCCGTTACGCAGCTTAGTAAAAGAGCCTCCTAAATTGTAATGCCAATTAGCACCAATAATTACTTGTTAAAATACCAATTATCAGTGCTAATTAGCTCTTTATTCAATTAAATTGATTTTTTTATAGAGTTCGGGGGTAATCCAGGTGATGCATATGTAAATACTAGCATTTCAGTGTATGTGTGCAAATACCAACTTACATAGCGTGTATTTGCAAGGGAAAGTACAAAGGGACAGAGCATGGGCAAGACATGGACAGGATTACCTCTTAAACATGTAGCATATAGAAAACCATAAATTTTGCATTTAGGTGTCTGCACTTACGCCAGCTCTATGGCTGGTAACACTGAGCTTCTAAATGTGAGTCACGCCGATCTCAGGTTAAGTCAGTATTCTATAATGGATCCCAGTCACTGTTATGGAAAAGGATCCTACTGCATGTCCTTGGGGCACCTACATGGAGGCTCCCAGTTGTAGAATTGCCTCCAAATTGTCCACATCCAGAAATCAGATGTTGCAAAAGCCTAAGCAAACCTAAATATACAATATTACAATAATCAAATTTAAGTAAAAATCAGCAATTCAGTAACATGAAAAAATCATCTGACATACTGAAGATGAAGCAGTAAAGTAAAAAAAAAAATACATAACAAAACCTGTGGCCAAAATGTCAGCAGAGTTGAGAACTATTCCTAGATAACAGATTTGATGCTGATTTGGAATAGGTTCAAGAAAGGAGGGTAAAAACAAAAATGCAGTTGATCAGTGGGTACCACCATCATCTCAGTCTTTTAGGCCATTCTGACCACACTGTGCTGAAATCTCACTAAAATCCTCAACTATCTGTGACTGATCAGAACCAGGAGACTTGCTGACCAGTTAAGTTGAAACCTCTCAAAGATATTCAAGCTAGTCACGTGACCAAATATGGCTGCCAAACTGGCGCTAAAGCGAATGCTACATACCTGTAGAAGGTATTCTCCGAGGACAGCAGGCTGATTGTTCTCACGAATGGGTGACGTCCACGGCAGCCCATCCGATCAGAGATCTTCACTAGCAACAGCATTTGCTAGCCTTCACGTGCGCATGCACCGTGCGCATGTGCGACCGTCTTCCCGCCCGAACGCGCTCGTGTTCGTCAGTCCAGTACACAGCAAAGACATAGACAAGGAAAGACACAACTCCAAAGGGGAGGCGGGCGGGTTGGTGAGAATAATCAGCCTGCTGTCCTCGGAGAATACCTTCTACAGGTATGTAGCATTCGCTTTCTCCGAGGACAAGCAGGCTGCTTGTTCTCATGAATGGGGTATCCCTAGCCCCCAGGCTCACTCAAAACAACAAACAGGGTCAATTGGGCCTCGCAACAGCGAGGACATAACTGAGATTGACCTAAACTTATCCAACTAACTGAGAGTGCAGCCTGGAACAGAATAAAAATGGGCCTAGGGGGGTGGAGTTGGATTCTAAACCCCAAACAGATTCTGCAGCACCGACTGCCCGAACTGACTGTCACATCGGGTATCCTGCTGAAGGCAGTAATGAGATGTGAATGTGTGGACGGATGACCACGTCGTAGCCTTGCAAATCTCTTCAATAGTGGCTGACTTCAAGTGGGACACTGATGCTGCCATGGCTCTAACACTATGAGCCGTGACAGGACCCTCAAGAGTCAGCCTAAACTGGGCATAAGCGAAGGAAATGCAATCTGCTAGCCAATTGGATATGGTGCGTTTCCCGACTGTCTGTGGGGCTGTGTCCGCTCCAGATAGAAGGCCAATGCTCGTTTGCAGTCCAATGTGTGCAGCTGGCATTCAGCAGGGCGGGTATGAGGACGGGGAAAGAATGTTGGCAAGACAATTGACTGGTTCAGATAGAACTCCGACACCACCTTCGGCAAGAACCTAGGGTGGGTACGGAGGACTACTCTGTTATGATGAAATTTGGTATAAGGAGCATAAGCTACAAAGGCTTGAAGCTCACTGACTCTGCGAGCTGAAGTAACTGCCAACAAGAAAATGACCTTCCAGGTCAAGTACTTCAGATGGCATGAATTCAGTGGCTCGAAAGGAGGGTTCATCAGCTGGGAGAGAACGACATTGAGATCCCATGACACTGTAGGAGGTTTGATGGGGGGCTTTGACAAAAGCAAATCTCTCATGAAGTGAACAACTTAAGGCTGTCCCGAAATCGGCTTACCTTCCACACGGTAATGGTATGCACTAATCGCACTAAGATGAACTCTTACAGAGTTGGTCTTAAGACCAGACTCAGACAAGTGCAGAAGGTATTCAAGCAGGGTCTGTGTAGGACAAGAGCGAGGATCTAGGGCCTTGCTGTCACACCAGACGGCAAACCTCCACCATAGAAAGAAGTAACTCTTTTTAGTGGAATCTTTCCTGGAAGCACGCAAGACCTGGGAGACACCCTCTGAGAGACCCAAGGAGGCAAAATCTACGCTCTCAACATCCAGGCCATGAGAGCCAGAGACCGGAGGTTGGGATGCAGTAGCGCCCCCTCGTTCTGAGTAATGAGGGTCAGAAAACAATCCAATCTCCACGGTTCTTCGGAGGACAACTCCAGAAGAAGAGGGAACCAGATCTGACGCGGCTAGAAAGGAGCGATCAGAATCATCGTGCCTTGGTCTTGCCTGAGTTTCAGCAAAGTCTTCCCCACCAAAGGTATGGGAGGAAAAGCATACAGGAGGCCTTCCCCCCAATCCAGAAGAAAGGCATCCGACGCTAGTATGCCGTGGGCCTGAAGTCTGGAACAGAACTGAGGGACCTTGTGGTTGGCTCAGGTAGCAAAGAGATCCACCAAGGGGGTGCCCCACGCTTGGAAGATCTCGTGTACCACTTTGGAATTGAGCGACCACTCGTGAGGTTGCATGATCCTGCTCAACCTGTTGGTCAGACTGTTGTTTACGTCTGCCAGATATGTGGCCTGAAGACACATGCCGTATCGGCGAGCCCAAAGCCACATTCTGACGGCCTCCTGACACAGAGGAAGAGATCTGGTGCCCCCCTGCTTGTTGATGTAGTACATGGCAACCTGGTTGTCTGTCTGAATTTTAATAATTTGGTGGGACAGCCGATCCCTGAAAGCCCTTAGAGCATTCCAGACCGCTCGTAACTCCAGGAGATTGATCTGTAGACCTTGTTCCTGAAGGGACCAACTCTCTTGGGTGTGAAGCCCATCGACATGAGCTCCCCATCCCAGGAGAGACGCATCCGTTGTCAGCACTTTTTGCGGCTGAGGAATTTGGAAGGGACGTCCCAGAGTCAAATTGGACCAAATTGTCCACCACTGCAGGGACTGAAGAAAACTGGTGGACAGCTGGACTACATCCTCTAGATCCCCAGCAGCTTGGTACCACTGGGAAGCTAGGGTCCATTGAGCTGAACTCATGTGAAGACGGGCCATGGGAGTCACATGAACTGTGGAGGCCATGTGGCCGAGCAATCTCAACATCTGCCGAGCTGTGATCTGCTGAGACGCCTGCACCCAGGAAACGAGGGACAGAATATTGTCGGCCCTTGCTTCCGGAAGGTAGGCACGAGCTGTCTGAGAATCCAGCAGAGCTCCTATGAATTTGAGTTGTTGAACTGGAAGAAGGTGGGACTTTGGATAATTTATCACAAACCCTAGTAGCTCCAGGAGTCGAATAGTCATCTGCATGGACTGTAGAGCTCCTGCCTCAGAGGTGTTCTTCACCAGCCAATAGTCGAGGTAAGGGAACACGTGCACTCCCAGTCTGCGTAGAGACGCCGCTACGACAGCCAGGCATTTTGTGAACACCCTGGGCGCAGAGGCGAGAACAAAGGGTAGCACACAATATTGAAAGTGCCGTGTTCCCAGACGGAATCAAAGATACTGTCTGTGAGCTGGAAGTATCGGGATATGAGTGTAAGCATCCTTTAAGTCCAGAGAGCATAGCCAATTGTTTTCCTGAATCATGGGGAGAAGGGTGCCCAAGGAAAGCATCCTGAACTTTTCTCGGACCAGATATTTGTTCAGGGCCCTTAGGTCTAGGATGGGACGCATCCCCCCTGTTTTCTTTTCCACAAGGAAGTACCTGGAATAGAATCCCAGCCCTTCTTGCCCCGGTGGCACGGGCTTGACCGCATTGGTGCTGAGAAGGGCGGAGAGTTCCTCTGCAAGTACCTGCTTGTGCTGGAAGCTGAAGGACTGAGCTCCCGGTGGGCAATTTGGAGGCTTTGTGACCAAGTTGAGGGAGTATCCTAGCCGGACTATTTGAAGAACCCACTGGTCGGAGGTTATGAGAGGCCACCTTAGGTGAAAAAATTTTAACTTCCCCCCGACCGGTAGATCGTCTGGCACGGACACTTTGATTGCGGCTATGCTCTGCTGGAGCCAGCCAAAAGCCCGTCCCTTGCTTTTGCTGGGGAGCTGCAGGGGCCTGTGGAGGCGCACACTGTTGACGAGAACGAGCGAGCTGGGGTTTGGCCTGGGCAGCAGGCTGGCGAGAGGCAGGATTGTACCTAAGCTTATTAGAAGAACAGGTAACAGTCTGCCTTCCCCCATAAAAACGTCTACCAGTTGAGGTAGATGCTGAAGGCGTCCGGTGGGAGAATTTGTCGAAAGCGGTGTCCCGCTGGTGGAGCTGTTCTACCACCTGTTCGACTTTTTCTCCAAAAATATTATCCCCCCCCAGCAAGGAGAATCCGCTATCCGCTGCTGGAGCCTATTCTCCAGGTCTGAGGCGCGCAGCCATGAGAGTCTGCGCATCACCACACCTTGAGCAGCGGCCCTGGACGCGACATCAAAAGTATCGTAAACACCCCTGGCCAGGAATTTACGACACGCCTTCAGCTGCCTGACCACCTGCTGAAAAGGCTTGGCTTGCTCAGAGGGGAGCTTGTCCACCAAGTCCGCCAACTGCTGCACATTGTTCCGCATATGAATGCTCGTGTAGAGCTGGTAGGACTGAATTTTGGAAATGAGCATTGAAGAATGGTAGGCCTTCCTCCCAAAAGAATCCAAGGTTCTAGAGTCTTTGCCCAGGGGCGCCAAAGCATACTCTCTAGAACTCTTGACCTTCTTAAGGGCCAGATCCACCACACTAGAGTCGTGAGGCAACTGAGTCCGCATCAACTCTGGGTCCCCATGGATCCGATACTGGGATTTGATCTTCTTGGGAATGTGGGGATTAGTTAGCAGCTTCGCCCAGTTTGCCAGCAATGCATGGGTACTTTGGACGATTCCTTAGGTAGCGAAAGATAGTCCAAAAGCTCAAACATTTCAGCTCTTGGCTCATCCTCCGTAACCACAGGGAAGGGAATGGCCGTAGACATTTCCTGGACAAAGGCCGCGAAAGATAGACTCTCGGGAGGAGAAAGCTGTCTTTCAGAGGAGGGAGTGGGATCAGAAGAAAGACCGTCAGACTTCTCATCTGAGAAATATCTGATGTCTTCCTCTGCCTCCTATGAGGCCTCACCATCGGTGTCGGACACCAGTTCATGAACTTCTGTCCGAAGCCGTGCCCGCCTCGACTCCGTAGGAACATGACCACGGTGGAAGCGTCGAGAGGAAGACTCCCGTACCGGCGGCGATGGAGCTCCCTCCATCGATGTTGTCAAGGAGTCCGCCTGGGAGGCAGTCGATGCCAGTACCGCAAGCGGTACCGGTACAGGAGACCTCACCACGGACGAGGGCCCAGCTGTCGCCTCAGTCGTCGGTACCGGCGGCACAAGCACCCCCGGCACTGGAGGAGAAGGGCGCAACAGCTCTTCCAGGATCCCTGGAAGGATGGCCCTGAGGCTCTCATTCAGAGAGGCTGTCGAGAGAGGCAAGGAGTCCGGTACCAGCGACGAGCTGCAAATCTGTCCAGAACACGGAGGCGGTACCAGGCTGTCCACAGGGGAGCGTATCGACACCTCCTGAATGGAGGGTGAGCGGTCCTCCCAATCTCGACACTTGGGTGCCGGTGGCACCGGCGACATAGAGCTCTCGGTACCACGTGTGGAAGGCGATCAATGACGATGCTTCTTTGCCTTCACACGAAGCACATCACCGGTACCTCCCGGTACCGAAGAGGAGGACGTCGAATCCACATGTCTCCTGTGGGCCGGGTCCGAAAGAGGTCGATCCCAGGGGGTCTGTACCGCAGGAGCCCTCAAGGCAGGCGGAGACCTACTCGAGGGCTCACCGCCACCAGCAGGGGAATGGACAGCCCTCACCTGCACTCCGGAAGACAAAGCACCCTCCGATGACATCGATACCACCGATGACCTCGGTATCGTAGACGCTGGATCACCGGCAGAAGAGCTGGGTACCGCAGACGTCGACGCACCGGACGATTACCTCGGTACTGAAGACGTTGAAGCACCGGACAAGGCCCTGAACAAAAGGTTCCACTGGGCCAATCTCGCCGCCTGAGTTCGCTTCTTCAAGAGAAGACAGAGAGTACAGGCCTGGGGGCGATGCCCGGCCCCCAGACACTGAAGACACGAAACGTGCCTGTCAGTGAGGGAGATAGTCCGGCTGTACTGGGTGCACTTTTTGAAGCCGCTGGCAGGCTTCGAGAACACGGGCGGAAAAATCACGCCGGCGAAGTCAAAATTCCTGATGATGGCTAATGGCACCAAAAAAGTTAGAAAAAAACCCCCATACGGGTGGCGAAAAAGGCCGCGCCTGACAATGAAAGGAAACTTACGGGAAAAACTCGAAATGAGGGAAGTTTTTTTTTTTTCAAACTAAGAGGCACACAACGGAAAAGACAAAAAACGGACACTTCTGAACGGAAGAACGCGGCGAAAAGACACAAGGGGTCTCCTTGGGGCGTAGACCGACCGAAAAACAGCCGTCCTGAACCGCGGAAAAAAGAAGACTGACGAACATGAGCGCATTCGGGCGGGAAGACGATCGTGCATGCATACGCGAGGGCTAGCAAACGCTGTTGCTAGTGAAGATCTCTGATCGGAGGGGCTGCCGTGGACGTCACCCATTCGTGAGAACAAGCAGCCTGCTTGTCCTCGGAGAAAAATCTATATAAATTAATATCCCAATCAATATATATAAATGGCGACTGTCGTACTCACTCGCAAATGCGCAGTAGAGACCCTCTCTGCCCCGCCCCCGCTTCAATATGTGATGACGGGGGCGGAACAGAGAGGGTCTCTACTGCGCATTTGCAAGGGACACCGCCATCGCTAACGCTCCCCCCACCCGGAGTCGCCGCCGCCACCCACCTTCCACCCAGTCGGGCCCTCGCTCCGCTATTGAAACAGCGAGGGCACGCAGCACACAGCTCTACTGAGCTGCCGTCGGCCTTCCTTCTTCTTCTCTGCCTGTCCCGCCCTCGATGACGTTACGTCACACGAGGGCGGGACACAGGCAGAGAAGAAGAAGAAAGGCCACGGCAGCTCAGCAGTAGAGCTGTGTGCTGCGTGCCCTCGCTGTTTCAATAGCGGAGTGAGGGCCCGACCGGGTGGAAGGTGGGTGGCGACGGCTCCGGGGGGGGGGGGGGCAACTCGGAGGGGGAGCGGCAGCGGCGAACTCGGCGGCGGGGTGGGGGGCCTTTCAACCCCCCCCCTTCCTATACTAGCCCGTTTTTACGGGCTGAACGGCTAGTAAATAAATATTGTGCAAAATAACCAGCTAGCTGCTAACTTTCAGTGAGTCATGGCCGGCCAAGTTCTGCTGAAAATTTACAGATAGCTGGTTACTGGGCATTTAACCAGCCAGTTGCCGATCCTGGCCAGATCAATGCTTTTGAGTATCAGGGCAAGAGAGTCTAAGTGTGCGAGTGCCTGTATTGTTGCTATTACCAGTCTTAAATCTGTTTAGGAAGGACAGAGATGGCAGAAAAGGGGGAGGTATTTGTCACCACAGGGTATGTTCACAGGCAAATCATTCACCCTATACAACAATTAATTTCAAGTCCAGTGAGAAAAAACACAAAATAAAAGCATAAAATACCAAATAATCTTAAGGCCCTTTATATTACTTTAGGTAGCCTTACTCCCTTAGCATGTTCGAATAACTAAACAATTCACCAATACTGAGATGCAAACAGCAGTCTAGCAGTAAGATGTGGCACTTAATTCAAAAGACTAGATAGCTCCCATATATTTTTTATCTCCCAGCTGGTGAGAGATCACACGTGTGTACTCAATGCAAAGAGCTCCTGGTTCTCAAAGAAAATGAAGATACATACCTGTAGCAGGTAGTCTCCGAGGACAGCAGGCTGATTGTTCTCACGACTGGGTGACGTCCACGGCAGCCCCCCCGAACGGAAATCTTCCTAGCAACAAAGCTTGCTAGAGCCTTCGAGCGTGTGCGGGCACGCACACTGCGCATGCGCAGCCATCTTCCCGCCCGTCGCGCAAGAGTCCCAACAGTTTGATATCAAGCAAACAAGGACAAAGACAACTTCAAAGGGGAGGTGGGCAGGTATGTGAGAACAATCAGCCTGCTGTCCTTGGAGAATACCTGCTACAGGTATGTATCTTCATTTTCTCCGAGGACAAGCAGGCTGCTTGTTCTCACAACTGGGCTATCCCTAGCCCCCAGGCTCACTCAAAACAACAAAGAAAGGTCAATTGGGCTTCGCAACGGCGAGGACATAACAAGGATTGACCTACGAAGAAACATCTAACAGAGTGCAGCCTGGAACAGAATAAAAATGGGCATAGGGGGGTGGAGTTGGATTCTAAACCCCAAACAGATTCTGCAGCACCGATTGCCCAAACCGACTGTCGCATCAGGTATCCTGCTACAGGCAGTAATGAGATGTGAATGTGTAGATTGAAGACCACGTCGCAGCCTTGCAAATCTCCTCTATAGTGGCTGACTTCAAGTGGGCCACTGACGCCGCCACGGCTCGAACACTATGAGCCCTGACATGACCCTCAAGAGTCAGCCCAGCTTGGGCATAAGTGAAGGAAATGCAATCTGCTAGCCAATTGGAAATGGTGCGTTTCCCGACAGCAACTCCCTTCCTTTTGGGATTGAAAGAAACAAACAATTAGGCGGACTGTCTGTGGGGCTGTGTCTGCTCCAGGTAGAAGGCCAATGCTCTCTTGCAGTCCAATGTGTGCAACTGACGTTCAGCAGGGCGGGTATGAGGCCTGGGAAAGAATGTTGGCAAGACAATTGACTGGTTCAGATGAAACTCCGACACCACCTTCGGCAAGAACTTAGGGTGCGTGCGGAGGACTACTCTGTTATGATGAAACTTAGTAAAGGCAGCATGAGCTACCAAGGCTTGAAGCTCACTGACTCTACGAGTTGAAGTAACAGCCACCAAGAAAATGACCTTCCAGGTCAAATACTTCAGATGGCAGGAATCCAGTGGCTCAAAAGGAGGTTTCATCAGCTGGGTGAGGATGACATTGAGATCCCATGACACTGGTGGAGGTTTGACAGGGGGCTTTGACAAAAGCAAACCTCTCATGAAGTGAACAACTAAAGGCTGTCCAGAGATAGGCTTACCCTCTACACGATAATGAAAAGCACTAATTGCACTAAGATGAACTCTTACGGAGTTGGTCTTAAGACCAGACTCTGATAAGTGCAGAAGGTATTCAAGCAGGGTCTGTGTAGGACAAGAGCGAGGATCTAGGGCCTTGCAATCACACCAGACAGCAAACCTCCTCCATTTGAAAGAGTAACACCTCTTCGTTGAATCTTTCCTGGAAGCAAGCAAGACTTGGGAGACACCCTCAGAAAGACCCAAGGAGGCGAAGTCTACGCCCTCAACATCCAGGCCGTGAGAGCCAGAGACTGGAGGTTGGGATGCAGAAGCGCCCCCTCATTCTGAGTAATGAGGATTGGAAAACAGTCCAATCTCCACGGTTCTTCGGAGAACAACTCCCAAAGAAGAGGGAACCAAATCTGATGCGGCCAAAAGGGCGCAATCAGAATCATGGTCCTCCCGTCTTGCGTGAGTTTCAGCAAAGTCTTCCCCATCAGAGGTATGGGAGGATACGCATACAGAAGGCCCTTCCCCCAATACAGGAGAAAGGCATTCAACGCTAGTCTGCCGTGGGCCTGAAGTCTAGAACAGAACTGAGGGACCTTGCGATTGAGCTGAGTGGCAAAAAAATCCACCGAGGGGGTGCCCCACTCTCGGAAGATCTTGCGTACGACGCCCGAGTTGAGCGACCACTCGTGAGGTTGCATTATACTGCTCAATCTGTCGGCCAGACTGTTGTTTACGCCTGCCAGATAAGTGGCTTGGAGAAGCATGCCGTGCTGGTGTGCCCAAAGCCACATCTGGATGGCTTCCCAACACAGGGGGCGAGATCTGGTGCCCCCCCCCTGCTTGTTGATGTAGTACATGGCAACCTGATTGTCTGTCCGAATTTGAATGATTTGATAGGACAGCCGATCTCTGAAAGCCTTTAGAGCGTTCCAGACCGCTCGCAACTCCAGGAGGTTGATTTGAAGACCTCTTTCCTGGAGGGACCAAACTCCTTGAGTGTGAAGCCTATCGACATGGGCTCCCCACCCAAAAAGGGATGCATCCGTTGTCAGCACATTTTGTGGCTGAGGAATTTGGAAAGGACGTCCCAAGACCAAATTGGATCGAATCATCCACCATTGCAGGGAATTGTGAAAAGCGGTGGACAGCTGGATCGCATCCTCTAGATCCCTCGTGGCTTGATACCACTGAGAGGCTAGGGGTCCATTGAGCTGATCTCATGTGAAGACAAGCCATGGGAGTCACATGAACTGTGAAGGCCATATGACCTAGAAGTCTCAACATCTGCCGAGCTGTGATCTGCTGAGACGCTCTGGCCATGGAGACAAGAAACAGAAGATTGTCTGCCCTCGCCTCTGGGAGATAGACATGAGCCATCTGTGAGTCCAGCAGAGCTCCTATGAATTCTAGTTTCTGAACTGGAAGGAGATCGGACTTTGGGTAATTTATGACAAATCCGAGTAGCTCCAGGAGTTGAATAGTCATCTGCATAGACTGTAGAGCTCCTGCCTCCGAGGTGTTCTTCACCAGCCAATCGTCGAGGTAAGGGAACACGTGCACTCCCAGTCTGATTAGCAACGCTGCAACCACCGTCAGGCATTTTGTAAACACCCTGGGCGCAGAGGTGAGCCCAAAGGGCAGCACACAATACTGGAAGTGTCGAGTTCCCAGACGAAATCGAAGATACTTCTTGTGAGCTGGAAGTATCGGGATGTGTGTATAAGCATCCTTTAAGTCCAGAGAGCATAGCCAATCATTTTTCTGAATCATGGGAAGAAGGGTGCCCAGGGAAACCATCCTGAACTTTTCTCGGACCATGAATTTGTTCAGGGCCCTTAGGTCTAGGATGGAACGCATCCCCCCCGTTTTCTTTTGCACAAGGAAGTACCTGGAATAGAATCCCAGCCCTTCTTGCCCTGGTGGAACAGGCTCAACCGCACTGGCGCTGAGAAGGGCGGAGAGTTCTTCTGCAAGTACCTGCCTGTGCTGGAAGCTGAAGGACTGAGCTCCCGGTGGGCAATTCGGAGGTCTGGAGATCAAATGGAGGGAGTACCAGCGTCGGAGACCGCACCACAGGCACAGAGCCAGCCACCGCTTCCATCAACAGTACCGAGGGCGCAAGCACCCCCGGTACCGGAACAGACTGATGCAGCAGGCTTTCCAGGAGACCTGGGAGAATGGCTCGGAGGCGCTCGTCCAGAGTCTCTGCCGGGAAAGGCTCTGGGTCCGGTGCAGGAGCTGGAGGCAGAATCTGCAAGGGATGAGGAGGCGGTACCGGGCTGTCCAATGACAGACGCACCGACACCTCTTGAATGGAGGGTGAGCGGTCCTCCCAGCGTCGACGCTTCCCGGGCGCTGAATCCTTCGACGCCCCGGAGCTCTCGGTACCATGTCTAGAAGGAGACCGATGGCGATGCTTCTTAGTCTTTGCTCGAGGCACGACATTGGTACTCCTCAGTACCGACGAGGAGGACGTGGAATCCACACGCCTCCTCGGGGTCGGGTCCGAAAGAGGTCAGTCCTGGTGGGCCTGCACAGCAAGAGTCTTCGAGGCAGGTGGAGACCCACTCGATGGCTCACTGCTCCCAGTGTGTGGTGGTCTCTGGGCAGCCATTACCTGCACTCCCGATGTCGATGCCATCTCCGGTGCCGACATCAACGCCGCCGACCTCGGTACCACTGTCGACGCTGAAGAACCAGGCAAAGCTCTAAGCAGATAGTCCCGCTGAGCTAATCTCGACGCCTGTGTCCGCTTTTTAAGGCCAAGACACAACTTACACACGTCTGGGTGATGGTCGGGCCCAAAGCACTGAATACACCATGTGGGGATCGGTACCTGAGATTGCCCGGTTGCATCGACCGCACTTCTTGAAGCTGCTGGGAATCCTTGATGTCATGGACAGAAAATTAGCGGCGGCGAAGTCAAAGTTGTCGATGGTGCCAAAAGAAGGGCACAAAAAGGAGAAACGCGTACATGCGGCCTAAGAGGGTCACGACGGAAACGAAAGGAAACTTAAGAGGGAATACACTAAGAAATAAGGATTTTTTTGTTTGTTTGTTTTTCAAAAGAAACAGCTCCACAGAGCAAAAAACTGAAAGAAAAAAGCGGAAAAAGACCACGAACGAAAGCTCTTTTCAGGGGCACACGGAGAAAGGCCGCAGGCAGTCTCTCCCTTACTGCGGAAAGAAAAGAACTGGGGGACTCTTGCGCGACGGGCAGGAAGATGGCCGCTTATGCGCGGTGCGTGCGCTCGAAGGCTCTAGCAAGCTTTGTTGCTAGGAAGATTTCCGTTCGTGGAGGCTGCCATGGACGTCAACCAGTCATGAGAACAAGCAGCCTGCTTGTCCTTGGAGAATGACTCTGATTTGTCAAGGCTAGAGTACCAGATTTGGAAGCACTGAAGCAGACAGAGAGGTATATAGAGGAGACCAAGCACAAGCATAGTAGAGAAGTCCCATCTCTAGTCTGGCAGCCTCTGTACTATCTTGGTAGAGAGATCATCTAAAAAGGAAAGCATCACTTTGGTGAGGCAGAAATGATCCAATAACCAGGATCTAGCCTCCAAAGAAGTATTATCCTCTCGCACTGAGGATGTGTCTTCAGGAGCTTCTGCTAGGGAGGGAAGGGAAAGGATGGCCTGAAGGAGGCAGATCTCACACATCACCTAGATAAGATTTTAAACAGTGCTGGGGAGGACTCAGCTGTCTTAGTACATGTGGGTACCAAAAATATAGGGAAGTCCTGGAAGCCAAATTTAGACTCTTAGATAGAAAGCTGAAATCCAGAAGCTCCAGAGTAACATTCTCAGAAATACTCCCTGTTCCACAAGCAAAACCCAAGAGATAGCCAGAGCTCCAGAGTTTCAAAGTGCGGGTGAGACAATGGTACAGGGAAGGATTTAGATGTGTTAGGGAACGGCCAACACTCTGGGGAAGGAGAAGCATGTTCCAAAAAGATATGCTGCACCTTAACCAGGGCAGAATCAGGCTGCTGGCACTAGTGTTATTATTATTATTATTTGTAGCATTTGTATCCCACATTTTCCTACCAATCTGCAGGCTCAATGTGGCTTACATTTGCCGTAATGGCGGTTGCCATTTCCGGATAACGAATTACAATTGGTAATGCATACGTGGAACAGATAATGGTACACCTACATACATGGTAACATACAAGTATACCTACATACATGGTAACATGCAAGTAGCATAGCATATTTGGAACAGAGAGGTAATCAGTCAAGTGGTAAGATTCTATTTGTGTCTATGTCATGTAAAGTCAGTGGCGTAGGAAGGGGGGCGGGGGGGCGGTCCACCCCGGGTGCACGCCGCTGGGGGGTGTCGGCTCCACGCTGGTGCACTGCCCTCTCTGCCCCGGAACAGACAGAGAGAGCAGTGAACCAGCGCGGAGCCGACACACCCCAGCAACGTGCAGTTGGGGCGGATCAGCCCTCCCGCCCGTCCCTCGCTGCAGGTATGCGCTCCGGGGGGGGGTGCGCTCCAGTGCGAGGGTGCGCCGTGCTGCACTTGGGGGGGGGGGTGCGCAGCGGCGACCTGCCCCGGGTGTCAGCTCACCTGGCTACGGCTCTGTGTAAAGTCTTGTTATTTAGTATTTAAGATGGATGTTTATGGTATGCCTTCTTGAACAGATCTGTTTTCAGTAGCCTCCGGAAGATAGTTAGGTCTTGCGTTATTTTTATGGCCTTCGGTAGTGTGTTCCATAGCTGAGTGCAGATGTATGAGAAACTGGTCACGCATGTGGATTTATATTTTAGTCCTTTTTATTTATTTATTATTTATTGCATTTGTATCCCACCTTTTCCCACCTATTTGTAGGCTCAAAGTGGCTTACAGAGTGTGGTTATGACATAATCATTTCGTGTTGACAGGTACATTTCTTATAGTTAGAATGTTGGTAAGAGAAGATAAGCATAGTCGTTTCATGATGACAAGTACCATTCTTGCTGTTTAAAGATTGGGTAGGGGAGGATAGGCGGGAAGTGTTAGGTAAGTTAGAGGTGAGCTGTGGTAAATGTGTGATTTGTTGAAGTAGTTTGTAGGCTATGTATTTTCCTTGTAGGCCTTTTGGAAGAGATGAGTTTTCAGAGATTTGCGGAAGTTAGTTAATTTGTCAATATCTTTCAGGTCTGTCGGTAGATCATTCCACAGCTGCGTGCTCAAGTAGGAGAAGGTGGTGGCGTGTGTCAGTTTGTATTTCAGTCCTTTGCAGCTGGGGAAGTGCAGATTGAGATAGTTGCGGAATGATCTTACAGTGTTTCTGGGAGGCAGGTCCACAAGGTTTAGCATATAGATTGGGGCATCTGCGTGTATAATTTTGTGTACTATCGTGCAGATCTTGAACTCAACACGTTCTTTGAGTGGGAGCCAATGGAGTTTCTCTCTTAAGGGTTTAGCACTTTCATATTTATTTTTTCCAAATATGAGTCTGGCGGCTGTATTCTGGGCTGTTTGGAGTTTTTTGATAGTTTGTTCTTTGCAGCCGGCGTACAGTGCATTACAGTAGTCCAAGTGACTTATTACCATTGGCTGTACCAGGGTGCGGAAGATATGTCTTGGGAAGAAAGGTTTTACTCTTTTGAGTTTCCACATTGAGTGGAACATTCTCTTTGTTGTATTCTTCACATGAGTATCAAGTGTGAGGTTTCGGTCGATAGTCACTCCAAGAATTTTTAGGTTTTGCGCGACAGGAAGAGAACAGTATGGTGTGGTAATTTTGGAGTAGGTGTTTTTGTTGTGTTGTGAGGTTAGTACAAGACATTGTGTTTTCTCTGCGTTGAGTTTCAGTTTGAACGCATTGGCCCAGGAGTGCATGGTTTGGAGGCTTTGATTGATCTCGTTGGTGATTTCGTTTAGATCGTGACATCGTCTGCATATATGTAGGGATTGAGGTTTTGATTGGCTAGGAGTTTGGCTATTGGTATCATCATTAGGTTGAAGAGATTTGGTGATAGGGGGGATCCTTGGGGAACTCTGCATTCAGGTGTCCATTGGGATGATGTGTCCGCGTTGATTGTGACTTGGTATGATCTTGTGGTCAGGAATCCTTTGAACCATTTGAGAACTGTGCCTCCTACTCCGAAGTATTCTAGTATCTGTAACAGTATTTCATGGTTGACCATGTCGAAGGCGCTGGACATGTCGAATTGTAAGAGGAGTATATTGTTGCCAGTTGCAATTGCTTGTTTGAAAGCGTTCATTGCAGACACTAGTACCGTTTCGGTACTGTGATTTGTCCGGAATCCTGACTGCAATTCGTGGAGAATTGAATGTTCGGTTAGGTACTCAGAGAGTTGTTTCGTCACTATGCCCTCCATGAGTTTAGTTATGAGTGGGATAGATGCTACTGGGCGATAGTTAGTTAGGTCCGTTGTGTTTTTCTTCGCATCTTTTGGCAGTGGGGTAAGTAGGATGTTTCCTTTCTCCGTGGCAAAGAGGCCGTTTTGAAGCCTGTAGTTTATGTGCTTCGTGAGGTCTTTTTTTAATTGTTTGGGGGCTGATTTTATTAGGCTATTGGGGCAGAATTCCAATTTGCATTGTGACTTAGCGTATTTTCCAAGCCATTTTGAGAATTCATCAGAAGATATCATGTCAAACTTGGTCTATGATCGATCTGCTGGGCATTCCCCTAGTTTTACAGTTAGGGTAATGGAGATTGAGGAATGTGCGTGCTAATTTTTTTGCATTCCTGATAGGCAAGTCTATAAGGTTTGACATACAGGTCGGGGCTTCCCCGTGAATGATTTTGTGGACCAGGGTGCAGACTTTGAACGCAATGCGTTTAGTGGGAGCCAGTGTAGTTTCTCTCTTAGGGGTTTGGCGCTTTCGTATTTCGCTTTCCCAAATATGAGTCTGGCTGCTGTATTTTGAGCGGTTTTAAAAGGAGATACAACAACTTTTAAACTAGAACATGAGGGAACGTTGACAGTCACTCAGGAGCAGATTTACTGGGATTAGGTATCTTTAAAGGATACTATCAGAACAGGGAAGTAAGGGCATCCCGATAGGGAAATTGCAACACAGGCAGAAGTAGGCCAGATGCCTTCAAAGGAAAAGCAGATGGAGAGTGAAGACTGCTAACTATCCCTGTCAACTACTAAGCAAGCTGTACATACAGTATAGAGAAAAAAAACACACTTTGAAATGTCTGTATACAAATCCTAGAAGCCTGAAAAATAAGAAGGGAGAGTTAGAGTATATTGCAATTAGGGGCCCTTTTACTATGCTGCGATTAGGCTACTGGGGCAATGGCGTACGGCAATCCAGCTCTATCATCGGGAACACCATTTCCAGGCCGGACTATTTTTGGGGGTGGAGCTGCGAGGGCAGTGGTAAAAGAAGGTCTCGGCACATGGCAAACCACAGGGCCCCTGATCTGTGAAGGAAGATAACCAATGGAACACTCTGAAATCAGGGTCCAAATTATATCACCATGGATTAAACTGGAGGGTGGTAGCGCTATATGTTAACGAGGAAATTGAGTGAAACAAAATAAAAATTCAACAGGAAACAGATTGCAAAGAGAGAGAGGTCAGAAAGAATGAGAGATATAGGAAAGATTATAAAACTTGGTAAAGGATGAGAAATAGTAGATACTAAAGAAGATAAAGGGAAGAGAGAGCGACATGGGAAAAGGATGGGGGAGAATAAGAGAAAGATGAAAAAAAAAAGAGTACACAAATGAAAGAAGAAAAGTAAAAATAAGAAAAATAGAACAAACATATTAACTACACAACAAGAGTTAGAAGTCAGAGGCTGTGATTATAACACCTCATTCTCACTATCCCTGGTCCAGAGGAGGCATCTTTCTTATAGGAAAACTTTGTATTACCTCATTACTAGCTTTCATCGAAGCTTCATCACATGCTTCAGGCAGTTCCTCACATCTGCCTGTTGTGGTCAGATTTCCTGTTTCCTCAGATCCCTGAGGCTCAATCCTGAATCCTTCTTGTTCAAATCGGATTAAAATGTCAGGCTTGACATTGTAGGAGCCTATTATAGGAAAAAGACAGCAAAATATGTTTTCTTTTAAACGTTACCACAGAATTATTCACAGGCACCTCAAAGGGTACTGCTGTACTGATCATCATTAGAAATGAATTCTAGAAATACCCCAATATTTTCATACTGTGGTGAGCAACTCCTTTCTCAACAGCTACAAACAGATGCGTTATCCACAATAATACTGCATAAACATAATGGAAATGTCTGTCATCACAAGTATTGGTTTTTTACACAGTTTTCCATCCAGTTTCTATATAAATCAGATTCTGCTGGACAATGACAATTGGAAAACTGGTAAATCATTCTGAAGTAGATATTCAGATCGAGGCAGTCAGGGGTTTTTAGCCGCTTAAACCCACAGGCTGAATTAACACCAGGCCATGTCCAGACACCAGGATTGAATATACAGGTAAGTGCCCTGTAATCTCGGCACATAAAGTTAGGACAGCAGAGGGGATATTCAGCGATACTATCTGGGAATGACCAGCTCAGTGTGGTTTAACTGGGCAGGAGCCTCTCCTGTCCAGTTAATAAACCTTTTTTAAAATTGGGACTTAAGAGTCTATAAGACAGAGTGGGAGAGGTCTTCAGCCCTGTTTTTTTTTCCTCTCCATCCCTATGCATCTCCTTCCTCTCTCCCACCCCTCCATCCATGTCCACCATTTCTCCTCTCTCCTCCCATGCTCTTCATCCATGTGCAGCACTTCTCCTGTCTCCTCTTCCCTCCCTTTCAACAATATCCAGCATTTCTACTCTCTCCCACCCGCCCTTCAACCTCACCCACTTTCTCTATTTCCTCACCTCCTTCACTTCAACCCCCCCGCCAACCCATCTAGTATTTCTCTTCAAGTCTTCCTCCCTCTCCTGCTGCCTACCTTAGAGAGTCTGGGCCGCCGGCAGTAATCAGACAGTACTAGGCCCGGCACCAGTGCTAACTTGCAGTGAGGAGCCTTCGCGCACACTCGCTCGGGAAGGTCCTGTTGGTTCCACCCTCTTGGACACATATGGATCAGAGCAGTGGTACCAATAGGGACTCCAGGAGCAGAAAGGCTTGAAGGCTCTTCACTGCTGAAGTTAGTGCTGGTGCCAGGCCTAGTACTGTCTGATTACTGCCAGCAGCCCAGACTGTCAGGCAGGCAGTGGAGGGAAAAGGGATCTGCCTCACAGTGACGCCAACAGGGGAGCAATAAAAAAGGTTCTGATACACAGTACTGGTGCGTATCGGCACAAATAAAGCCCCGATTATTTTACTGTTAACCCCAGTTATTAATAAATAAACCAGAACCAAAGAAGAAGACAACATGATATAGAATAAAAGGCCAGTGTACAGTGCTGTGTACATCTAGTAACCCTATAGAAATGATACGTAGTAGTACTAGTAGTAATAGCAATGCTGCTCAGTTACACAACCTGGCAGTATCTGCTCTACAGAGAGGATAATGGCTTCTTATCCCACCAGCTCTCAATTCTTAATAATCCCAGCTGACTTTATTAAGATGTGCAGGAGGAAGTTTATACTTACTTGTTACAGGAGGATGAGTCTGTTCAGATGTCTCTGATTTAGGAGGATCCATCAAGGGGAGATCTTCCTCTTGTTTAACACCGAGTGAGATCACAGACGTTACAATTGGAAGGCCTGTTAATACAAAACGCATTAGAAGAATTCACCAAGGATACGATAATACTAAATTAGGAAATGGATTTTAAGTCTCCAAATGTCTGGAGACTTTGATCTGAAAAACATCTACTTACTCTTCATGGGATCATCTGGGTTTTCTTTTTCCTCCCACTCAAAATGTTGAGTGAAATATTTCTCATCTTCCTTCTTAATCTTGAATATAACATCAGGATTAACAATTGAATAACCTATAAGTAAGCAGGAAAATAGCATTTAAATATATATGTATAAGCCCTGGGGAGGTTCCATCTGTTTCCTGTTGTGAACAAGCAGTGCACAAAAGTGTGTGTGTGTGTGTAAACACAGGACTAAGTTCTGTATATGGTGCCAAAAAATTGATGCTGATAAAAACTACAGCTAATCCCTATTCTAATAACGGTTCTCAGAGTTAGGCGCTGTTTATAGAATAGTGTTTTGCTCCGGGATCCGTGACCAGTTTTGAACGTGATGATTTACACCCACTGAAACCTGGATTATATTCTTACATAGAAGTTGTAGTTCTCAGCAAGAGGGGTCAAATTTTTGTTGTACGGAAAAGGGAAAAAGACTGCAGCTGGTCTTGTATGAAGCCTCAAGTTTAAGGTAAACATTTTATCTTTTACAACAGAAGCCAGGTCTCAATTTCAAGTGCCCCTGGGACCTGGGATTTTTGCAGCTCTGATAAAATAATAGCACCCATTCCATTAATTTGCATATGTGGTAGATGATGAACAAGACACATTTACCTCGTGATGTAAGGATGTCATGAATCTCCTTGATGACCTTCTCGTACAGCTCCTTCTGCCATTCTCCCAGAATGTCCCAGTCCACTTCCAAGAAATAAGCAGAAACGTCCTTGAATGTGACCAAGGCCTGGAAAAGCAGACAAGACACCGTCAGTCACAGTTTTATTATCATATTTATTTAATTTATTTATTGCATTTGTATCCCACATTTTCCCACCTATTTGCAGGCTCAATGTGGCTTACATGGTAACCGTGATGGCTATTGCCAATTCCGGTATAACAGATACAGAGTGACATTGTAGAAGGTTCGTGTATGACAGACACATTAGGCCAGGGAATAAGGAGGAAGGGTTGAGTTGTGTCCAGTTCGAGTATTAGTTTCGTTGTGTTGCAGGATCGAGGCCCGTTCATTTATGAGGTACATAAGACAGCACATAATACACAAATAGTGATGAAGAAACTTCAAAACATTCTTAATCAAGGCTGTCTGAGGCTTTTTCCATCCATGATTAAGGAGTTGTTTTTTTTTAAGTTTCAGCATCATTATTTTGATAGTTTGGCTTCTGAAAAATAGCAGGTGCTAATGGAGTTTTTGTTTTCATTTGGTTGCTTATAGAAATTTGGCAGGGAATGTTATTCCTAGAAACCTCATCCCTCAGGCTGCCATGCAAATGGGAACGCTAGCTTCCTTAGTCATCTTATCTTATGTTTGAGTAATAGACTTTGTTACATGACCTCAGTCAGTAAGATCAAAGCTCCAGTACATTATAGTATGAAGTACAAGTTCTGTCCCCTTAAATCTCCAATATTTTTAACAGACTTCCTGGTCCTTACACTGGATATCTCTCATGTTGACTGATGTAGCAGTTGGAAGGAGGAGGCAGCAACAACTGAAGAGGTGGGAGATAAAGAGGCTGGTGGGTTAGTGTAAGAAAGTTGGAGAAAGAACAGGAGATGATATGACATCACAAAGCTGAAACTGGTTTCCCCCCGTAGCTGCCATATTGGTACACCCAAAACAAAGTAAACAAACTATCAGCTGCTGTATCCACATTGTCATTGTAAATTGTTATTTTATCTCAGCTATATTTAGCAACAGGACGGTGTGTGCAGCATATGTACACAGAGGAGCTGTCACAACGGAATAAGCTTTCATCAGTGGTTAGAGTAGTAATTTGTCTTAAATCGCTATCATTGGGTTATTTTGAGGGGTTGTATTGGTGCTGAGATTTTTTCACCTAGTAAAGGGGCACCAAAACAGATATTATGTTATGAGAATCAGGTGCTCAACATTCACAGTTTTTTTTTATTTCTAAGTGCAAAGGGTCTTTTCAACTTTAATTAGGGGGTGGTGGCTTGCCTGAGGCAATAGTGTGAGGTGGAGCTGCCCGTTGCCAACTTACAGAGGGAGGAGCCCTCCTGTAAGGGAGAGTCGGTGCTGATTTCAACAGGCACCCTATCGGGCACCCGCAGATATCAAGGGTCCTGTTGCCTTGAAAAGAGTTGCGCCACAGATGTGAGGCCACAGGGCATGGCAAAAGGGGTGTGCCTTAAGATGCACACCCTGCCCCTTGGGAGTTTTTACTCTATACTATAATTCTCAAATAGGAAGCGTAAAGTGAAGCCGAAGACAGCGACTCCAAGTGTCCTGGGTCCTATGGACAAACACCTGATTTCTTCTGGACCATCAGTTAATCAGGTATTCTCTCCTCTTGGAGCTACTTTGAGCTCTCCAGAGCAGACCCCACCTCTCCCTCCCTTTTCCTGTCAGATAAGGGCTTCCCAGGTGGTGCCCCTTCCTCAGGCTGGAGGTTGAGTTGGAAGAAGCAGTTTCATCATTAACTTTTGTCAAGTTGCCAACAGCTATTCAGGCACCTACCCCAATTCAGCAGCCTTCAGCAATTCAGGACCAGCAGGAAATGACGTTAAGAGATTTGTGGGATTCAATTCAACGTGTGGAGAATATGTTCAAGTCCACTGTTTCTCAGATTGCAGTTTTTCTCAAGTGGTGGTAAATAAACAGGAGAATGTAGATTCTAATATGCAATGTTTTGATAAGAGTATATCTAATGTTGAGAAGCAAATAGAATGTTAGGTATTTATTAGGAAAGGAATGGAAACCGAAAATGAGAATGTTATAATGCCTTTGTATCACTCCACAGTGCGACCGCATCTCGAATACTGTTTGCAATTCTGGTCACCGCATCTCAAAAAAGATACAGCGGAATTAGAAAAGCTACCGAGAAAGGTGACGAAAAAGATAACAGGGATGGGACCAATCCCCTATAAGGAAAGGCAAAAGTGGCTAAGGATCTTCAGCTTGGAGAAGAGGAAGCTGAGGGGAGATATGACAGAGGTCAATAAAATAATGAGTGGAATAGAATGGGTGGACGTGAATCACTTGTTTACTCTTTCTAGAAATACTGCCACTAGGGGGCACTCAATTAAGCTATTAAGTAGTAAATTTAAAACTAATCGGAAAAAATATATTTCTTCACTCAATGTGTAATTAAACTCTGAAATTCATTGAAAGAAAATGTGGTAAAAGCAGTTAGCTTAGCGAGGTTTTAAAAAAAGGTTTGGATAACTTCCTAAAAGAAAAAAGTCCATAAGCCATTATTACGTTGGACTTGGGGAAAATCCACTGCTTATTTCTAGGATAAGCACATAAAATCTGTTTTACTGTTTTGGGATCTTGCCAGGTACTTGTAAACTGGATTAGGTACTGTTAGAAAACAGGATACTGGGCATGATGGACCTTCATTCTGTCCCAGCCTGGCAACACTTTCCCACTATCACAATGTTCATGTGCATTTCCCCCTCTCCCTTCCCTTCCTTCCATATGTATTTTTCCCTCTGCCTTCTCTTCTACACACACTTTCCTTCAATCCTCAAAATTGTCTCCTCTCCCTTTCCTTCCATGTGCATTTCTCCTTCACCTCTTTCTTTTCCTCCATGTGGATCCCCCACTTCCCTTCCATCCACATGCAGAATTTCCCCCTCTCCCTTCCATCGATATGCAGTTTCTTGTCCTCCCCTGATCCACCTTAGGGGTCCCACATGCCTTCCTACCACCCACTGCCCCCCTCCTCACAGGCCTACAGATTTGCAGCACTGGAAGGTAGGGTCAGCAGCAGTCTTGCTCTCTCCAGGCTGGCCTGAAGCTTTCCCTCTGCTGCCTCCTTTCCACATGGCAACAGAGGGAAGGACCCTGGGGCTGGCTGTAAACAGCCTTAATCTTTTGTTTACCTTAGCAATATATTGTTTTAATAAACATAAACTAGACCTACTGCTTCACTGGACACAGACAAATAATAATAATTATTATTTGTTACATTTGTATCCCACATTTTCCCACCTTTTGCAGGCTCAATGTGGCTTACATATAACCGTTAACAGCATTAGCCGATTACAGTCTGAACAAATACATGGTATGAATGAATACAAAGTGATATTGTGGTAGAATGAGGTACATGTATGGTAGGTACAGTTGGGGGGGAATTTAGAGAGAAAAAGGGGGAAGAAGAGTCAGGTAATGTTCGTTACGGTCTTTGGTTTCATTGTGTCGCAAGTGAACAGGCATTTTCATGTTGGGTCGGTGGGGTATGCTCTTCTGAACAGGTTTGTCCTTACTACTACTAATCATCATTTCTATAGCGCTACAAGGCATACGTAGCGCTGTACACCATACACAAAAAAGACAGTCCCTGCTCAAAGAGCTTACAATCTAGATAAGACAGGCAGACAGACAGAACAATTAAGGGTAAGGGAATAACGAGGTGAGGATAAAAGGACAGGGCAAGCGAGCAGTGGTTAGGAATCAAAAGCAGTGGTAAAGAGGTGGGCTTTAAGTTTGGACTTGAAAACGGCCAAAGAGGAGGCTAGATATAAAGGCTCGGGAAGTTTTAGTGCTTTCCGAAAATTTAGGTGGTCGAGCGTAGTTTTTACTGCTTTTGGCAATGCATTCCATAGTTGTGCGCTTAGGAAGGAAAAGCTGGTTGCATAGGTGGATTTGTATTTTGAGTCCTTTGCTGCATGGGTTGTGGAGGTTTAGGTATGATCGTGCAGAGAAGAGAAAGCTGGAAAAGCTGCACAGAAATATTTTCCTTTTATTGCTGGAACCCTGGGTACCAGGGAAGAGAGACTAAATTTCTTACCTGATCAGGAACCAGGGCAGACATTTCCCTGCTGTTTTCCCTCTGAATCCTGCAGCTGCTGGGATGGATTCAGGCTAGAGATTTCCCTTTTCCTGGAAAGATGAATAAAACAGGAGGAGGTTGAGCTGATTCCAGGTCTCAGATAAATTTCCTCTGCAGATCTGAGACTGGGTCTTCCAGGAATTTCTAGGCCCCAAAGGCAGAAAGTTTCAGCTTTTGTTCTGAGTCTTTTCCCTCTTTGCAGTTCTTGTTGCACACTCTAGATAAAGAAAGAACAACAGACAGAGCTTGTGCAAAGCTCCTCCTCCTGGTGTACTGTGGACAAGGAACAATGATAAACAGGAGATGGCATGATGTCACATGACTGAAGCCACTTCACCCATAGAAGTTTTCATTCTCCACAATGAGCCGCCACCATCTCGGTACACCCAAAACAATGTACTTGAGAGGATGACAAGCTCCGCCTGCTGACTTCATGTCAGATAATGGGTCATGCAAGGAGGTTTAATGTTTTTTGGGTTTTTTTTTTTTAACTTATTGGACAGCTTTTTAATTTATTTGAAAGCTTCCCACAGGGACGTAGCCAGACCTCGCTGGGAGCGGGGGCCACAGCCCTAGGTGGGGGGGCACTGTTTAGCCCCCCCCTCCCGCCGCTGCCCCCCCAGCCGACGCCGACCCCACATTGAACCCCCCCCCCGACGATCCCCTTGAACCCCTCTCCCGCCACCAACCCTCCCCCGCCGTCGCCGCCTGCCCCGCTGCTTCAAATACCTTGTTGTTTGCAGTGTAGTAACTGGATGGTAAATCGTCTCTCCTTCTGGATTTCTATTTAACTCCTGGTTGTAAGCGAGTTGAAGCAGTATTGCCAAATCTGAAATACGATATTATGCGGTAACCCCCAAATTATTGTATTTTACAAAACATCATCTGTGCAGGTCATTTGTCCCCAGATGGATTACAACATCAGTATTAATATCCTTCTGTATGGAGCTGGTCCCTCATGCAGTGGGGCTGAGGGTGATCCAGGGGGTGGGTATACACATTTATTCTGATTAATCAGAATTTCTAAGTATATATTTTGCCTGTTCATATTGCAGCTGGTGAAGGAGGCTCTATGTGGAAGGATGCAAGTGACTGAGACAAGCATTAGAAGTGAAACAGAGAGACTGATAAAATCCCCAACTGTGCCTGAATCTAACTCACTTACAACTACTACACTATTAAAAAGGCATGAGCTAAATTTAAAAAAACCCAAACAACTCTAATAGCCCAGGGATAAGGTGTATTCTTTTCATGCTTTGCACAAAATTAACTTATTTGGATGCATCACCCCAGAAACTCCTGACAGCCATTCTCTGGGTTAGGTTCATATGGGTGCTGATGTGCCCAACACAGACTCTTCCTATCATTATTATACTGTATGTCTCGAGTCTGATATTAGAAAGAAAACTGAAGGGGTTGATATTTAAAAGGACTCATCAGGGAAGCAGCACTAGCCTACAGTAAGTTAGGATCCTAAGTTTTTTCCATTATTTTCATCCAAACTTAGGAGCATAAGTTTTCAGGTGAAAATTCTTCTGACTTTAGAAGTTTATGCTTTTGAGGAGATCCAAGATGGCCGCACTTGTCCGACATGCTGCTAGTGCTCCGAGGTTTCTTCTTGCTTTTTTCTCTATTATGCCGAAGCAACGGGGCAGACCTGCTGCCAGAGCCTCCTTGCATGTTGCTACCTCTTCTGCTGGTCTGATGGATACCTATCTTCGGATGTAGGGGTTGCCAGATAAGTTGGAAGGTAGTTCCGACCATAGTGCCCCTCTTCCCCAGCTGAGCAGCAGTAGTTCACCACTGCTGAAACCGTCAGCGTCATGACCAGGAAGTGTAATAGACGCTGATCTGTGTGATGCTCCAATTCATCCAGGAGCTGTGAAGGAGGTGGCAGTTGTAACTTCATTAACTCCTCCAGGGGAAATGGTGGCAGTGTCAACTTCTATTGGGGAGGATTCAAGAACTACTTGAGAAATGACCGAGGGAGCTTCTTCAGTTTTACAGGTACGGATTCCACAAATTGTTTCTTTTCAATGTGCGACGCCGTGTGAGGTTATCAGAAGGCCCGAGAAGCCCTGATTAAAGATCTTGGAAACCTAAGGAATAAAATCTTTTGAGAAGAGGAGGAAGTGAATTCACCGAGCAAAATGGTCGCTTGAAGTGAGAGCTCCCGTTTCTTCCCCACATAAAGTTTTTTGGCGTTACCCCATCTTTATGTGCAATCTATAGCGCGACTCTGGCACCCCCGATTAAGAACACTTAGCAGAGACATTAGGGCAATGAGCACGACCGTGAACCTCACTCAATTTGCCTTCTCAGGCAGCTTGGCAGTGATGGAACCGGCGGCTCTGGACCCAGAACCCCCCGGGGGATCTTTATCCCAAGATATGTTTCTGTCAGAAGGAGACCATGAAGATTCGGAACCCATAAAGTTTCCAGAGCTTAGAGACTGGCTTATGGAGATGCGGACGGATCTTAAAGCGGCCCACACAGATTTAGCAGCTTTGGGGGCGGACCTGCGAGGAGAAATCCGCGACCTGGGTAACCACGTAGAAGAGCTGGAAGGACGAGTGGAAGAGCAGGAGAGAGGGATAAATGCCCTAGATTGACAGATGGGGGAGTTGCACACAGGATTTCAGCAACTTACAGATAAGTTGGAGGACTTGGAAAATAGAAGCCGGAGACACAATCTCCGGTTTAGAGGTTTTCTGGAATCGCCAGCTTACATAGATTGTGAAGATGTGATGCAGAAAACGGTGAGCGCTTTGTTAACAGAAGCAGGTTCAGCAACTGATCCAAAAGAGGTTCTTTTGGAGCGGTCCCACAGGGCCTTGGGCATAGCGAGAAATAATTTGCCTAAAGATATAATTGTCTGCTTTCAAGATTTCAAGCTCAGGAAGCGAGTGTTGCAAGCGAGTCGAAAGCTTGACAACTTTAAGTGGGATACCTATTAGATAGAAGTATTTCAAGACTTGGCCTCAATTACTCTAAAAGGGAGAGCAGACCTGAAGCTGGTTACTGTGAGACTGTGTGAACTGGGCATTAGATACCGATAGAGACACCCATTTGCTCTGGCATTCTACAAAGATGGCTGTATACATCAAATTAAGTCTGTGGCTGAGGCACGTGAAATATTGCCAGATGGAGATCTAGATAAATCCTCAGCGATGTCAGGCAAAACTAGATCTGTCTCTATGTCGGCACACCCAAAGTGGCAGAGGGTGTCGAAAGGAAATAAGAGGTTGGAACGCCAGAAGTCTGCTGGTCAGCTAACCTGATGCGATGTCATTTCCAGATAGTTGAGTATGGGACACTATCAGGCTTATTTTCGAAAGAGAAGGACGCCCATCTTTCGACACAAATCGGAAGATGGGCGTCCTTCTCACAGGGTTGCCCAAATCGGCATAATCAAAAACCGATTTTGGGCGTCCCCAAATGCTTTCCGTCGCAGGGACAGCCAAAGTTCACAGGGGCGTGTCGGAGGCGTAGTGAAGGTGGGACTTTGGTGTGCCTAACACATGGGTGTCCTCAACCCATAATGGAAAAAAAAGGGAGTCCTTAATGAGCATTTGGACTTTACCTGGTCCAGTTTTTCTTACGACCAAGGCACAAAAAGGTGCCCAAACTGACCAGATTACCACCGGAGGGAATCGGGGATGATCTCCCCTTACTCCCCAAGTAGTCACTAACCCCATCCCACCCTCATAAAAGAACTTTAAAAATATTTTGTGCCAGTCTCAAATGTCATACTCAGGTCCATCGCAGCAGTATGCAGGTCCCTGGAGCCGTTTTAGTGGGTGCAGTGCACTTCAGGCAGGCGGACCCAGGCCCATCCCCCCCTACCTGTTACGTTTGTGGTGGTAAATGTGAGCCCCTCAAAACCCACCACAAACCCACTGTACCCACATCTAGGTGCCCCCCTTCACCCGTAAGGGCTATGGTAGTGGTGTACAGTTCTGGGTAGTGGGTTTTGGGGGAGTTTGGGGGGGCTCAGCATACAAGGTAAGGGAGCTATGTACCTGGGAGCTTTTTCTGAAGTCCACTGCAGTGCCCCCTAGGGTGCCCGGTTGATGTCCTGGCATGTCAGGGGGACCAGTGCACTACGAATGCTGGGTCCTCCCACGACCAAAGGGCTTGCATTTGGACATTTCTGAGATGGGCGTCCTTAGTTTCCATTATCACCGAAAATCAGAAACAACCAAGTCTAAGGACGACCATCTCTAGGGACGACCTAAATGTCAAGATTTGGGCATCCCCGACCGTATCATTGAAATGAAAGATGGACGCCCATCTTGTTTCGATAATACGGGTTTTCGTGGAATGGGTTGAAGGCGGTAATGCAGGGTCACCTTATTGCATTGAAGGCCTATGTTCGAAGACAGCGGGGTCAGGCGGAAGATTCATTGTGTAGATGACTACTAGAGGTAGAGAGACGCTTAAGCCAACAGCCGGCCCAATAGTCAGCCCAGCTGACAGATCAAGGTCATAGACTCCGTCAGGAATTACGCAAATTACAATTAGAGGATCTATCAGAGCAACTTCAGCGGGTTCGGCAGTCTCATTTTGAGTTTGGCAATAAGGCTAGCAAACCTTTAGCTCATAAACTTAGGCAGCAAACTACACGCAATCACATTGTCAATCTGAAAGATGAAAATGGGGTGTTGACTTCAGACCACCTGCACATACAGTGGATATTTTGGCAGTTTTATGAGAGACTTTACACGCCAGATATTGCCCCCTCAGAGAGGGATATATCTGCCTTTTTAGAACAAATTCACCAACCTAGGCTTACTCCCGGGCAGGGGCATAGCTACAGGTGGGCCTGGGTAGGCCCAGGCCCAACCATTTTTGGTTCAGGCCCACCCAGTTTCAGTGATCACCAATCAGGTGCCAGCTGCCCTGCACATCACGCTGCTCCAATCGCTTAGCTCAGTCAGCTGTGTGTAGAAAGTAGTGAAACAAATCTTGTGAGCTGAGCCTTGCAGCTCTGGTGTTATTATTATTTTTTTTAATTTACCAGCACTACAACAGACTTTCAGCAAGCAAAGTAGCAGCCCTCCTGCTGCACTGCCCTGTTTGCTACTTTGCTTTGCTTTGCTCTGCTCTGGACTGCATGGGGGTCTTTGTTAGTTCGCTCCCTGCTGTGCTCTTAAAATGCTTACCTCCCTGCTCTGCTTCCATTCCTAATGGGCAAAAGGTAAAAAAACAGCAATTCCTTTTAGTGTTTGCTCACTGTTTGTTTGCTGGATCCTGCACAGCTCAGGTCTCAGGCAGCCCCTGCCAGGACACAAACCTGCTGCAAAGTCAGGGAGTCAGAAGTCCCGGAGGCCTGTGCTGCACTGAACTTAGCAGCTGGGGAAATCTGGGCACTCATTATCCTCCAGCCCAGTGGCGTACCAAGGGGGGAGCATGGGGGAGGTCCGCCCTGGGTGCACATCGCTGGGGGGGTGCTGCGGCGTGCGCCTTGTTGGCTGCGAGTTCAAATCACTACGCTAAATTCTCTCGTTCGCTGCAGCTCCCTCCCTCTGCCCCGGAACAGGTTACTTTCTGTTCCGGGGCAGAGGGAGGGAGCAGCAGCGAACGAGAGAATTTAGCGTAGCGATTCGAATTTGCAGCCGACAGGCGCGTGCCGTGCCACACCCCCCCCTCTTAGCGGCGTGCACCAAGGGGGGGGTGTCATTTCGCCGGGGGGGGGGGGGGTGCATCGGCGATCCGCCCCGGGTGTCGTCGACGCTAGGAACGCCACTGCTCCAGCCCCAGGCACCAGGAGTGAGTCAGTAGCCACTGTATCTGCATTGGATTGAAGTCTACTCCCCCCATTGCCAACCTCAGCCACTGCTAGGAGCCAACTTGGGCCTTCTCCCCAACACTGAACCACGTGCATACACTGATCGGGGCTATAGACTTCTCTGAAATCTATAGGACACTTTCTCTGCACTGGACTCCGGTAAAAAAAGAAAAACGAAAAACAGTTTTATATTTAATGGTGATGGGCTTCTGGGTGCATGTGGTCTTCACAATGTTCAGTTTAAAGAAAAGCTGTATATTTCCTGTTGGTGGGCTTCTGTGTGGGGGTGAGCTCTGCAGTGGCCAGGTAAAAAAAAAAATATATATATATATATACAGTGGGGGAAATAAGTATTTGATCCCTTGCTGATTTTGTAAGTTTGTCCACTGACAAAGACATGAGCAGCCCATAATTGAAGGGTAGGTTATTGGTAACAGTGAGAGATAGCACATCACAAATTAAATCCGGAAAATCACATTGTGGAAAGTATATGAATTTATTTGCATTCTGCAGAGGGAAATAAGTATTTGATCCCTCTGGCAAACAAGACCTAATACTTGGTGGCAAAACCCTTGTTGGCAAGCACAGCGGTCAGACGTCTTCTGTAGTTGATGATGAGGTTTGCACACATGTCAGGAGGAATTTTGGTCCACTCCTCTTTGCAGATCATCTCTAAATCATTAAGAGTTCTGGGCTGTCGCTTGGCAACTCGCAGCTTCAGCTCCCTCCATAAGTTTTCAATGGGATTAAGGTCTGGTGACTGGCTAGGCCACTCCATGACCCTAATGTGCTTCTTCCTGAGCCACTCCTTTGTTGCCTTGGCTGTATGTTTTGGGTCATTGTCGTGCTGGAAGACCCAGCCACGACCCATTTTTAAGGCCCTGGCGGAGGGAAGGAGGTTGTCACTCAGAATTGTACGGTACATGGCCCCATCCATTCTCCCATTGATGCGGTGAAGTAGTCCTGTGCCCTTAGCAGAGAAACACCCCCAAAACATAACATTTCCACCTCCATGCTTGACAGTGGGGACGGTGTTCTTTGGGTCATAGGCAGCATTTCTCTTCCTCCAAACACGGCGAGTTGAGTTCATGCCAAAGAGCTCAATTTTTGTCTCATCTGACCACAGCACCTTCTCCCAATCACTCTCGGCATCATCCAGGTGTTCACTGGCAAACTTCAGACGGGCCGTCACATGTGCCTTCCGGAGCAGGGGGACCTTGCGGGCACTGCAGGATTGCAATCCGTTATGTCGTAATGTGTTACCAATGGTTTTCGTGGTGACAGTGGTCCCAGCTGCCTTGAGATCATTGACAAGTTCCCCCCTTGTAGTTGTAGGCTGATTTCTAACCTTCCTCATGATCAAGGATACCCCACGAGGTGAGATTTTGCGTGGAGCCCCAGATCTTTGTCGATTGACAGTCATTTTGTACTTCTTCCATTTTCTTACTATGGCACCAACAGTTGTCTCCTTCTCGCCCAGCGTCTTACTGATGGTTTTGTAACCCATTCCAGCCTTGTGCAGGTGTATGATCTTGTCCCTGACATCCTTAGACAGCTCCTTGCTCTTGGCCATTTTGTAGAGGTTAGAGTCTGACTGATTCACTGAGTCTGTGGACAGGTGTCTTTCATACAGGTGACCATTGCCGACAGCTGTCTGTCATGCAGGTAACGAGTTGATTTGGAGCATCTACCTGGTCTGTAGGGGCCAGATCTCTTACTGGTTGGTGGGGGATCAAATACTTATTTCCCTCTGCAGAATGCAAATAAATTCATATACTTTCCACAATGTGATTTTCCGGATTTAATTTGTGATGTGCTATCTCTCACTGTTACCAATAACCTACCCTTCAATTATGGGCTGCTCATGTCTTTGTCAGTGGGCAAACTTACAAAATCAGCAAGGGATCAAATACTTATTTCCCCCACTGTATATATATATATATATATTTTTTTTTTTTTTTTTAATGTTGGGCTTCTGGGTGGGGGTGGGTGATTGGGAAGGGAAAAGATGATGTTAGATTATGGGGGAAGAGAGAGGGAAGGGCAGGACTATTTTCAGACTATGAGGAGTAGATAGAGGTGGGCTGATGCTGAGCTATGGGGGGAGGGGGAGGGGAAGGACAGGGCTGATGCTGAGCTACAAGGAGGGATGGGGAAAGGAGTAGTCAAGGGTAGGGCTGATGCTGGGGTATGAAGGGTAGGGAATGGCAGGGCTGCAGAGATGCCAAGTTATCCAGTTTCAGGCTGGAGATTTTGGGGCAGTCCTGGTTTTGAACTTATATCCCAAAAC
The DNA here is from genome assembly GCF_901765095.1 of Microcaecilia unicolor. Lineage (NCBI taxonomy): Eukaryota > Metazoa > Chordata > Amphibia > Gymnophiona > Siphonopidae > Microcaecilia > Microcaecilia unicolor. The sequence continues at coordinate 244,916,141 of NC_044033.1, forward strand.
AGTATGGGATTTGTAGTGCCCATTGAGTGCTTCGAGTCCCATAATGCAACAGAATGGAGTGGACAGAAATGCAGGGCAGTCCCAAAATTTCCAGCCTGGAACTGGGTAACTTGGCATGTCGGGGGCTGATGCTGGGCTACGGGACAATTCCTAATTTTTGATCCTTTATTTTGTAATTGGTGAGAGTTGTTCTGTGTTCTGGCATGTGCTTTATGTGGGGACCTATATCAATCTGTCTTGTCTGGCTTTTACAATGGGACATATGTTGCTGTTGTGTATATTCACTGCTGCCTTTTTAAAGGTACTGTTATTGATACAGTATTTGTGTGTTCAGAATTGATGGTGTTAAGGTTTGCTACATAGGCTCTAAGAAGCTTCATAAGATTTAATGTTACTTCACAAAGAATCTGGAAGGGATTTTGACAATGTTGCTATTACTGAGGTCCTACCAGAATTTGAATACACTTTTTTTCAGTGGAAAACTGTAAGAGGAAACATCTTAGCTGTGGACTATGACAGATCTGCCAAATATTTTTAGGCCAGTGTCCAATTTGCCATTTTTATCTAAAGTTTTTAAAAAGGTGGTTTTAACACAGTTTAATCAGGCATTTACATTTTTTATAAAGCAAAGTTTGATGAATATGTGCCATTGCTATAATTATTTTGCAGGATACTGTGATGTGTGTTGAGATGTTTGCCATTATAGTAGACTTATGTCTGGTCAAGTTTAAGTGTTGTTTGTCTAGTAATTGCCTAGAATTGTGGGATAGTGCAGGATAGAAATTTTTAAAATAAATTTAAAATGGTGGTGTTCCATAAAGTATATACACGGTTTATGTTGACACAGGACAACTGTTGGGCAGATTATTTACTTATCCTTCATCAAGTGCACTCTAAGGCATTATTTTGTAATATCCCATGAAACACTACTCATACCTGTATACATAGTGCCCACCTATATTAGCTCTGGGCCCACCCAAAATGTCAGGTCTGGCTACGCCACTGGTGTAGCATGATGTTGTGTTGGATCAGATACATATATATACACCAATATATTTGTGCAGCTTTTAAAAATATATATTTGACACTGCAGCAGAACTGGCTTTCATTCCAAAAGCCCTCTTCCCTCTCCCTTTGGGGAACATTTAAAAGACATTTAAGAGACAAAAGGGTACTGTGCTTCAAAGAGAAATAAAACTCTCTCTGCCCTCCCACCTTAAAAGACTGAACAAAAGCATGACTAAGGTGGATACTTGAAGAATCACATAGACATCTCCACCAGCAGACAGATAGTCTGGAAAAGACATAACTCCAGCTATTGATAACAAAGACTTCAGAGGGGAAACCATAAACAACACATTTGCTTGTCAAATGTATACCTGCCCCCTCCCATCAGCTTTCAGACATGTGCAGAAAGAAAGGATTTATAATGTGTATCTGGTCCAGAGACTGAGCAGGAAGCCTTTTCACATCAAAAGACCATTTGTCAGCAAGATCCAGACAGCAAGTCTTGTGATGTCATAAGACATGAGACCAAGATACCACAATGCTTTGCAAATGCCCAAGGGCCGTGTGCAAACCAGGAAACCAAGACAAAGAACCACATGGCATGTCTTCCTGCAGCTTGCAAGAGTATAAAAGATAGAAGATCTTCCAGACAAGCAGATGCTTCCCTTCAACTGCAACACAGATTCTTCTCTTCCTGGGACCTGTAGCCCACCTGCCTGCTATGAGGACCTCTTCTGCAAACATGTGCTTACCTCATGCTGTTCATACTATGTAACAAGTACTTGTAAGTAACATAACTTTTGATCTAGACCTGCTACTTTACTTAAGCACAGATTATCTGTAAAGATCTCTTTAAAAACCTACCTCTTGTGTGCAATTGTATATTAAATCAACCTTTTTGAAGCTAAAAATACAGTCTCTTTGTGTTCTGAGTATATGGTATCTTTTATATATACTTAATTTATTTAATTTATTGCAATTATCACCTTTGGTGATTGGTGGAGAAATTAATATCCTAAAACTTATAAATACAGCGCCTGCTCTTAAATTATAAACAGTAGCGAGTGCTCTAGAGCTCTTTTCCCCAAGATAAATCATTTCTTGTAACACTAACTGTACTCTGCATAAGACAAGTGATAAGTTTTCACAATAATTATTAGGAAATCAGTTGTGATTTGTATAATCACTCCCTTTAGTTAGTCTGTTAGGATGATATATTGTATTATCTATTCTGGTGATCATCTATTTTTATAGCAAGTATTTTTGTATTTATATATATATTTGTATATATATATATATTGTGATATCCCCCTTCTCACTCAGGGTGACCTGGTTCTCAGTATGCAGATCATATGCATATTAGTGTGCTACCCCTTCTCGCTCAGGGTGACCTGGTTCCCACTAAGCAAATTAAACAGGTCTCACCAACTGCATATTTCTCAGGCAACTCTTTATTCCAGCCCCTGGGCACACTTCTTCTAACTTAATACTTCCATAGATCTTCACACTGAGCCTCCCCACACAGATACATGGGCTCAGTACTACACCAATACTTTGGGGACTCTCAACCCCAGGCTTTGCAGCTTGCTTCTCTCAGTACTTTGGACACACAGTCCCCCCTTTGAACCCACAGTTCTGGACACACAGTCTTTTCTTCTTTGGACACACAGTCCCCTCTTTGAACACACAGTTCCGGACACACAGTCTTTTCTTCTTTGGACACACAGTCCCTCCACTGAACACACAGTTCCTATAAGTACTGAGGACACACAGTCAAACACTAATGCTTTAGGGACTTCTTACCCCAGGATTTTCAGCCTGCTAATCTCATTTGGACACCCAGTCCACCCCAAGTCCATAAGGTTAGCCAGTATCTTTCAGGGGCTCTCTCTTCTTCTGCTGCTAGCTCACTTCCCTTCCTTTCACCTCTCAGGTGGGGTATAAAGTGGTTAATTAGCTACACAGGACCCAGCCCATAACCGCCTGCACCTGTGGACCTCCCAGGGCTCTCCCCGGTCCTAGCGACCTCCACCTTCTTCTAGCGCCCTCTAATGGCCTACACCCTATAGGACACCCTCTTACTTATCACAATATATATATATATATTCTTTATAATAAAGCCTAATATATTCCAGCTGTGCCTATGGTTCCTTTTTCCAGCTAGTTTAGCTTTTTAGTAGGCTCATAAGAATATAACAATAGCCATACTGGGCCAGACCAGTGATCCATCTAGCCTCTTCATCTCTGAGCACTCTACCAAAACTCTTATTACCTCTCGCCTAGATTACTGCAACCTGCTTCTCACCGGCCTCCCACTTAGCCATCTCTCTCCTCTTCAATCAATCCAAAACTCTGCTGTGTGACTCATTTTCCGCCAAAGTCGCTATGCTCACATTAGCCCTCTCCTCAAGTCACTTCACTGGCTCCCTAACCGTTTTCACATTCAATTCAAACTTCTCTTACTGACCTATAAGTGCATTCACTCTGCCGCTCCCCAGTACCTCTCCACTCTTCTCTCCCTACGCCCCCCCCCCTCGGATACTCCGCTCTGTAGATAAATCTCTCTTGTCTGTCCCCTTCTCCTCTACTGCTAATTCCAGACTCCGTTCCTTTTATCTCGCTGCACCTCACGCCTGGAATAGACTTCCCGAGCCTGTATGTCTAGCACCGTCTTTGGCCGTTTTCAAGTCCAGGCTAAAAGCCCACCTCTTTGGCATTGCTTTTGACTCCTAACCTTTACTCACTTGCCCTGTATCCCACCTCTTTAATTCCCTTACCTCTTAGTTGTTCTGTCTTATTTAGATTGTGAGCTGTTTGAGCAGGGACTGTCTTTTCGTGTATGATGTACAGCACTGCATATGCCTGTAGCGCTATAGAAGTGATAAGTAGTAGTAGCCTCGTATCCTGTTTCCAACAGTGGCCAATCCAGGTCACAAATACCTGGCAAGATCCCAAAAAAGCTCAATACATTTTATGCTGCTTATCCCAGAAATAAGCAGTTGATTTCCCCCAAGTCCATTTTAATAATGGTCTATGGACTTTTCCTTTAGGAAGCTGTCCAGACCTTTTTTAAACCCCACTAACCTAACCGCCTTTACCATATACTCTAGCAACAAATTCCAGAGTTTAATTACACGGTGAGTGAAGAAAAATGTTCTCTGATTCGTATTAAATGTACTACTTTGTAGCTTCATTGAGAGAGGCAGGTTGAATAACCCACCTCCCTGGCAGTAGCAGGTGGAAGAAAAACAGGAAGATCCACATTGGTAGCATTAGGTTGAAGTCGAAGAGAGGTTTTCATTACCATAATATTGGAGAAACCTCTTTGTGGTGAATGTCACAACTAATTTTCAGATCGACAAAGGGTCCTTAACTCCTTCCAGGAGGATATTTTCAGAGCTCATAAAATTCTCATCTCAGCTTTTACCAAGTTTTCCTTTTCATAGGTCTTTAAGTTTTTTCCTGTTACATCCTGAAGTTATTTTTCTGCTCTTCTTACAGGCAGCCAAAGTCACGCTGCTGAGCCCACAATAGAGAGCCTGAAAGTGGAAGAGGTTCTTGTCGGTGACCCCAAGAGCAGTGAGCCAAGAATTCCTTTATAATAATATAAAATCATTTCCGTGTGCCGTGGAGTATTTACTCCTGGGGGAATTCTGCGCACAATATTTTAAAATTCTGCAAAGTTCTGTATTATTTCAACATAGTGTTTTTGCACAGAATTTCCCTGTCTTAAGGTCTGAAATTCTCTCCTGCCTTTTCCCTTTTCAGACTCCAGCCTCCCCAGTTCCATCTGTCACTCTAGCTGCAGTTCTCTCTCCCTCTAACTTCCAGCAAGACCCCTACTTCCGTCTGCCCCCTAGAGTCCCTCCCCACCTTTCATTGTTCCTCCCTCAGGCACTCCTCCTCTCCCCAGCTATCATTTTATCTCTTCCCCACTCCCCCCCCCCCCATGGCACACCACATCCTCAGCTTTCTCTGTCCCTCTCCCATCCCTGTGATACACTTTCAGGTTTCTCTCCCCCCTCCCAATCCCCACTTCCTCCTCCTCCTGCCATGCAATCTTTGCAGGAGAGGGGGAGAGAAACTGAGGAGAGACCCAATGGCCACACCTTCACTGAATTCTGCACATTAGCCCCCGAATTCAATAGATGTGATACCTAAGGTTTTGTGCAGAAATCAGCGCGCAGAGCTCATTTGCACATCACCTTAATTGTTTAACAAGCTAATAAGCGCTAATATTTGGATGCTAATGGGCAATTGGCACTAATTAGGATTTACGCACGCAGCTTTCTAAGCGTATTCTGTAAATTCTAACGCGTGGATCACAAAAGGGGGTGTAGCCATGGGAGGAGCCTTCTCTGGAATACGGAGCTGGTGATCTTGCATGTGTTCCCTCATCTCTGGACGACAGCGCTGAAGAAACTGCTCCAGGACCATCAGGGCTTAAACTGAAAAAAGGAAAGACTTTTCTGCAACAGCCTTAAAACAGAAAACAAACACCACCTGCTGACTAAACAAGAGAAATATACTGCATGAAAAAATTAATACAGTTTACAGGTTTGAACCCCCCCCCCCTTTAAAATTTAGACCAGTATTGCCATTGCCACTTTGAGTGCTGCTGATAGAGCTACCTCTATCCTACAGACAGAATGCAGATGATATTCTGATTTTCTTTCTGTTTACAAAGGACCTTAAATGTGTGCATATGTTCCAAGATTGGCTTTTCACATAGAAATATATGATATTCGCCCACATATGTCTTACTTGATAGCTGTATAATTTATGTGCACTCTGATTTTTATCCAACAGATGATGGATTTGGGAACAAAAGTAAGAGAATGCAAGTGTGCAGTGGGCAGCAATGGGAGGAATGGAAACACAAAGACTCCTCCAGAAACAGCCCCCATTCTTCAGTGTCACGTTTTCCAAAAACAGGAACTAGGTTTGTGAGCCCTTGGGCCACTGCCAAGGAGCGGTAGTGGCAGGCAAAACCACCCTACACCAGAGACAGGGCGGAACTCTGACAAAGTTAGGCTTCACCTGCACATGGCCACCTTTCACCAGGAGTTGAGCCCCTGGCTGCAGGCGGCCGGCAGGACTTATAGGACAGGGCAGGATCCCAACTAGGCTGACCAGGGACTGAGGGTCAGAGGGGAAAGGAATATACAGGGGCAGCAAGGCAGGGAAAGGATAAGCTAAAGGACAGGACTGAAAGCTGCAAGCAGCCACTAAAACATGGAACAAAACACTGATTAACAAGACACAGAACTGAAAGCTGCAGAGCAGCCACAAAGACACAAACAGACAAAGACTAAACACAAAACCATAACCCAGAGACAGGACTAGCAAACAAACAACAACCGAATCTAACTACCCACTGACTAACTAAAACAGACAAGAATCACGGCAAGGAACCAGACTGAGCAGAAGTGCAAACAGCACCCCAACAAACCTCAGGGCCTTAGGCGATGCAAAGGCAAAGCAGAAAGGTTTCCAAATGGCTAATAAGCCCAGCAGCAGCTGAGGCTCAGCTGCAGCAATCACCAGGCAACTAAGGGTGCTGTGCAGGTTCAAACAAAAAGAACAAGTCTGTCAGTCTGGAAGATCCGGACCGGACTGGGCTGAAATCTGGAATGGGTGACAGTAACCAGACAGTCCATAGCAGCCACCAGGTCTGGCCACCAGGTGGCAAGAAGAAGGAGAGCACGAAACATGGGCACAACCGTGACATTCAGCTTATAATGTGAGAGGTATAAGTAGCCTACGACCCCCTGGCGTGAAAGAAAATGCTCAAAAAGGAGAGAGATCCAATGTACGTAGGGAACAAGAGAGAAATTCTACCAAGTGTCCAAATCTCAAGCAAAATCAAAGAATTGCCACTGCATGTGAGAAAAGGTTTACTGGGAAGTCAAACCTCACAGGACAAAAAAAACATTTCCAGAAAAGCCAAGCTATTCTGGTGTACTGAATGTGAAAAAATGTTTGCATGCAAATCACAGCTTACAATTCATCAGAAAATTCACAAAGGACGAAAACAATCAAAATGTTCTTTACCTGATAAAAGCTTCATTCAGATATCTGAACTAAGCGGACATGCATTAATCAATACTAGCAAGGAGAAAGTGCATAAAATGAACCTCAGGGAAGCAGAGCTATTGAAATGTTTATTATGTGATAAAAACTTCAATAAGAAAAACAAACTCAGAATTCATGAAAGAATCCACACTGGAGAAAAACCTTTTAAATGTTCTGAATGTGATAAAAGTTTCATTCAAAAACGTAAACTCGAAATTCATGAAAGGATCCACACTGGAGAAAAACCTTTTATATTGAAATCTGTTTATTATGGAACAAGGCATAACATAACACATCAGAGAAAACATCCACCAATTCAAGCGTACATTGTTGCGATAGTTACAGAACTTTCAGCTGTCTATACAATAATCATCCTGTTCCATACGTTTTCCTATTCCCCCCCTCCATCTAGCACCCCCTTCCCCCCCACTTCTTCCCTAACCCTCCCACCCACCCTCCCGTACCCTCCGAGACTACTATTACACAATATTCCTCTGTCCTCCTCCCTTGACATTGTTATAAATTTAACAGGTGTCCCCTTGCTGCTGGCGTTAGCGTTTGCCAGAATGGTGCCCATCTCCGTTCAAACTGCTGTCCTCTTTTATTGTCCAACTGCACTATATCGAATCTCTCCATTCGCATTAAAGTTATCATCTGGGTCCTCCACTGTTGTAGAGTTGGAGCTTTCGATGCCATCCATTCCAGCAGAATCACCTTCTTGGCTGCAATGACCACCCTGTTTGTGAATTCTTTAAGTCCTTTAGGTTTGGGGGCCACAATTTTGACGTGGCCAAACAATAATTTGTAATCCAGAATCCAGCGAATATCCCACATCTGTGATATATTTGTTAAAAGTTGCCTCCAGAATTGTACAATATGTGGGCATGTCCAAAACATATGTCCCAACGTGGCCCCAACATGATTGCATTTGGGGCATTCCCCTGCCGGGGACAAGCCCATGTGGAATGCCCGTCTGGAGGCTATATGCATTCGGACTGCAAACTTATATTGTAATTCCCAGCACCAAACAAAGCCTGTAGACTTCTTCAAGTTCAAGACATGGATTTTGAAGATATCTGTTGATAGGGTCGCCCCCAATTCATCTGACCATGCCTGAGCTAGCCTTTCATAAGGCAGTTCTGCTGCAGTATCCCGGATATGTCTATGGTAGAACGATAAGGGAACTTTTTGTTGAGCAGATAGGGAATATGCTGCTGCCAGTTCTTCCTGTACATCTTCAGTCAAGTTTTGCCATTTCAAGCTATCAATGTAATGCTTCAACTGACTATAATGAAAGAGATCTGTATTTGGGAGAGAATATTTATCTTGCAGTTCCTTGAATGGTAACAAGCGTCCCTGTTCATTCAAAATCTGATACACATAATGAATTCCTCGCTGTTGCCATTTCTTGATGATATATATCTCCAGCTGGAAAAGCTGGGTTTCTGCTTATGGATAAAAATGGGGTTGCTTTCGCATTAAATCTATGAAGTTTGCAGATCCATCGCCAAACTTTCTTCGCTGTAGGCATTATCATTGATCGTCCAAGTTCATAAGGCAGGGCTCTCCCTGTTTCATGTAATATACAACTAAAATGTACATTGTCAGTCAGAGCCAACTCCAGCGGGGTGGCCGAGAAATCCTGCGTGTTCTTATACCAGTCTGCTATATGTCTCATCCCACTTGCAATTGTCATTTGCCTAATACTTAATAGGCCCAAGCCTCCATGCTCAACAGGCACCTGCAATGTCTCCAAGGGGAGTCTAGATCTTTTCCCATTCCACAAAAACTTTTGCAGCTGCCTGTTGAGTTGCTTCTCATCCCTATATTTCAAATACAATGGCAGAACCTGAAAAACATATAACCAGCGAGGTACTATTGCCATGTTATATAAGGCAATTCTGCCCATTAATGACAATGGGTATCCCTGCCATGTAGTCAGTCTATCTTTTGTATCCCGTAACAGCTTTTGAACATTACTGTCATAAAGATAAGTTAAGTTCTGTGGGATATATACTCCTAAGTACTTCAAAGGTGCCCCCTCTGGTAACACTGGTATCTCCCCTCCTCCCCTTTCAGGTGGTATCCCATATACTGGAAGTGCCTGTGACTTCTGCTTGTTCAGCACAAACCCAGAGAACCTCCCGTAGGATTCTATCTCCTGTAGTAGTGCCGGTACTGAGGATCTAGAGTTCTTAAGAAGGACTAGTAAATCATCTGCAAATGCTAGCGTTTTAATTATAGTACCTCCCACGTCCACTCCCAAAATATCTGTCCTGAGGCGTAGCCTCCTCAACAACGGTTCTAGGGACAATATAAATAAGAGTGGGGTGAGTGGACAGCCTTGGCGTGTCCCCCTACCTATGTGAAATGATGGTGTTTTAACCCCATTAACTAACACTGCGGCTGTTGGATCTGTGTATAATACTTGGAGTGCTCGAACAAACCAGCCCTGGAATCCCATAATCTGTAGGGTGGCAAACAAATAGTCCCAGTGCAGCTTGTCAAAAGCTTTTTCTGCATCTAGGCTGATTGCCAAGGATTGTTGTTCATATCTTTGGTATGAGGCCATTCCTATTAGAAGTCTTCGGACATTTCCTACGGTTTGCCGCCCTTTAACAAAGCCCACCTGTTCTGTACTTATTACCCGGGGTAATATCCTAGAAAGGCGGTTTGCCATTATCTTTGATAATATTTTTAAATCTACATTTATTAAGGATATCGGCCTATATGAGTCTGGGAGTTCCTCTGCTCTGCCTGGTTTCTTTATGAGAACTATCAGGGCTTCGTTGGCATGATCCGCCACCTGTCCCCGCTGCACTGCCTGCTCGTAATTTAATATCAATGGCTTAACTAACTTAGCACTTAACAATTTGTAGAACTCTCCCGACAGTCCATCCGGGCCGGGCGCTGAATTTAGTTTTAAGAACTTTATGCATTCCTGTACTTCCCTGCCAGTGATTGGACTGTTCAAAGACTCCAGCTCCTGTTGAGTTAGTTCTGGCAGATGGGCCTGGCTCAAGTATTGATTTATTGCTCCTACATCACTCTTACTTGGGGTTGAATATATCCCAGAGAAATGATGTCTGAGAATTTCTGCAATCTTTTCACTCGTATGGTGTAGTTTCCCTTGGTCGTCCTTCAGTGCTGTTATTACCTGGTGGTTCCCCCATGCCTTGACCATCCCCGCTAGCATTGGGCCCGTCCTATTCCCAAATCTCTGGAGTCTGTATTTGTTATATAAGAGTCCCCTTGTAGCTCTCTCGTGCAAGAGGGAATTAAGTGTTACTTGCACCGACTGCATATTGTCTCTATTTACCCCTGTTGGTGATCTTATAACTTTTCTTTTAGCTATCCGAAGTTTCAATTCTAGGTCTATAATAGCTTTAGAGATTTTCTTATTTCTACCATTTACATATGCGATCACCTCACCTCTCATCACTGCTTTTGCCGTAGCCCAGAACAAGGCGGGGTTATCTCTATGTTGTCCATTAAATTGCTCATATTCATCCCACTTTGCCTGTATGTATTTTACAAAATCCTGATTTTTATAGAGATAGGCCGGGAACCTCCATCCCCTTCCTCGCTGTTGGTAGTGTTTTGGCGCTTCTAAGTCCAACCAAACCATGGCGTGATCTGATATGTCTGCAACCCCTATTTCCACTGAGGCCACACTCGGAAACAATGAGCGAGCCACTAGGACATAGTCTAACCTGGAATACGTCCCGTGAGCTCTCGACAAATGAGTGAAATCTTTCTGCCCCGGATGCAGAGTTCTCCAAGAGTCAACTAGGCTCAAGGCTCGCATGAATGATGGTAATGTCCTAGCCCTTGGCCTCCTCTATGAGCCCTATTTGGATCCGAACAATCTTCCATAGGTCACGCTACCAAATTAAAATCTCCCATGACCATAAGCTCCAGAGATCTGTACGGCCTACATAATTGTATCAAGTGGTAATAAAAGTTTTTGTCATACGTATTAGGCCCATAGAGGGCTAGCAGTAGCAGTTCTCTGCCCTGCAGCCATATATGTAATAATACATATCTGCCCTTCGAGTCTACCGTTATTAGTTCTGATTTTGATACTAGTCCTTTTCGTATGAGAACAGTTACACCCCCCTTTCGACCCTCTGCAGGAGAGGCATATACTTCGCCCACCCAGTTCCTTTTTAATTTCTGGTTTTCTACTTGGGACAGGCGGGTTTCTTGGATGCATGCTATATCTGTTTGCTTCCTGCATAGCGCTGTCAGCACTTTAGTGCGTTTGACAGGAGAGGTAATACCTCCTACATTCCAGGTATTAAATCTAACGGTTTTAGCCATTAACATCCTTTATTAGATTCCTGTTTGAGAAAGTTCTGTAATGGAGGATCGGGCGCCCAGCTTCGCCCTGATCCTTTCTGTATTGTTTTGCCTGATCTGAGGACATCGGTTTGTATTGTGCACCTAAGGTGTTGTCTGAAGGACAGAGCATTCCCTGCTCACATGGATTCTTTCCCTGATCAATTAAATGTAGTCCCTGCCCTCCCTGAGCCCCACCCCCTCCACTCTTTTCCCATCCCTTCCCCATCCCTCTCTCTGAGCTCCCTCCCCTTCCCCCCATAAGTACCCCGAGTCTTCCCCTACGCCCCTCTTTACCCTTCTCATCTCCCCATAGATCTTGGGTGAACATAGGTCACTGTGATAACCCCCCCGGTCCTCCCCCCAATCCTTATGCTCTCATCATATGATCTTTGACATTTATAGACATTTTGCAATTGCTCATAGTTAAACATGCTAACTTATCAAACACTTTCATGTAACTCAAACCTTTGAAAACCCTTAGCTTGTTTCATTTACAGTCTCGGCCCTTTTGCTCAGAGTGGTATTATGTTCCACCACCTCCCAAACCTGGTTTGCGGTGGGGATGGCTGTGAACATGTCCAAATATAGCTGCCTGGCACCATCCACACTCCTGGCCGCTACATCTTAGACTCATGGTCCTCCTCCGTTTACTGTAATCCGCATGGTCTCCTTTTCCAGGGTACTATGATCGTGGATCCTATTTTAGTCTTGGTGAGATTCTGCTTTTAAATGCTTTGCTTTTTGAAAAACTGCTGCTTCTTTAGGTGTTATGAAAGCATGCCACTTCCCATTATGATGGATCTTTAATGTAGCTGGGTATACCAACATGAATTTATCTTTTTTGGCGTGTAGCGCACTGCAGATAGGATTAAATTCTCGACGACGCTGTTGTAATGCCCAGGAGTAATCCTGGAATATCTTCACAGTATGGCCCTCATATTGAAGATCGTCCTTTCTCTGCCTTGCGCCCCGGAGGATTTCCACTTTATGTAAAAAATTGTGGATCTTCACTATTATCACTCTGGGGCGCTGCGGTCCTTCTTGTTTACGGCCGAGTCTATGGGCCCGCTCCAGGCATAATTTTCCTATGCTGTCCGTCAATGCCAGTTTGGCATTTATCCAGCGCTCCAGAACCGCTGACAAATTTTGGTCCGGAACGGACTCCGGGAAGCCCACAAGTCTGATGTTCGATCTGCGCGAGCGATTCTCCAGTTCGTCTATCAGTTGGCCCTGTTCCCTTACCAACTTTTGCAGGGCCTGCACTGATGACGCCATTGTTGTCTCTCGATCTTCCGTCTCGGCCACTCTGCTTTCTAATTCTCCTGTGCACCGCACTGTTTCCTCCAGCGTTTTGTCCATTACTGACATTTGTTGTGTCAAAAGCGCGAATTGTGGTTCCGTCGCGCTCTTAACTGCGGCTATTATTTGCTGCAGTTGAGGCTCACTGAATAATGGCGGTTCGGCCCTGGGGCTCCGCGCCATCTTGGCCTCGGGAGGCCCGCGTGGCTTCGCTGTTTCTTTTTTCCCTGCCTTGCTTGGCATGCCCGCCTCTGCGCGAATTAAGAAAGGATCCATATACTAGCAAGATGCTAAGCTTAATGTTTCTTCCTTTCCAGTCGCTCTTCGCATTATTTAAGTTGAAGAACCGGGAAGGGGCTCAGGAGGAAAGACAACTTGCTGCTGCTCTCCTCTACGCCATCACGTGACCTCTCGAAAAACCTTTTAAATGTTCTGAATGTGATAAAAGCTTCACTCAGAAAGGTAACCTCACAGTTCATGAAATAAGCCATACTGGAGAGAAACCATATAAATGTTCTAAATGTGATAAAAGTTTCATTCAAAAACGTAAACTCGCAATTCATGAAAGAATCCATACTTGTGAGAAACTATATGAATGTGATAAAAGCATCAATCAAAAAAAAAAAAAGAACAACGGAATTTATGAAACAATCCGCATGGGACAAAAACAGTATAAATGTTCTGAATGTGATAAAAGCTTCACTCAGAAAGGTAACCTCACAGTTCATGAAATAAGCCATACTGGAGAGAAACCATATAAATGTTCTAAATGTGATAAAAGTTTCATTCAAAAACGTAAACTCGCAATTCATGAAAGAATCCACACTTGTGAGAAACTATATGAATGTGATAAAAGCATCAATCAAAAAAAAAAAAAGAACAACGGAATTTATGAAACAATCCGCATAGGACAAAAACAGTATAAATATTCTGAATGTGATAAAAGTTTCAGTCAAATATCTCAGAATTCAGGAAAGAATCCACACTGGAGAAAAACCCTTTATGTGTTGTGAGTGTGATAAAAGTTTCCGCATCAAATATTGTCTAAGAATTCATGAAAAAATCCACATGGGTGAGAAGCAATATAAATGTTTTGAATGTGATAAAAGCTTCACTCAAAAAAGTAAACTCATAATTCATGAAAGGAGCCACACTGGAGAGAAACCATATAAATGTTCTGAATGTGCTAAAATCTTTACTCAAAAATATACTTACAATTCATGAAAGAATCCACACTGGAGAGAAGCCATATAAATGTTCTGAATGTGGAAAAAGCTTCAATCAAACAAATAACCTCAAAATTCATGAAAGAATCCACACTGGAGAGAAGCCATATAAATGTTCTGAATTTGGTAAAAGCTTCAATCAAAAAGGTGACCTCAGAATTAATGAAAGAATTCACACTGAAGATAAACTATTTAAGTATTCTGAATATAATAAAAGCTTCCATCACAAATAAAAAAAAGTATATCTAACTTCAGTATTCATGAAAGAATCTACACTGGAGAATAAATTGTCTTGAAATGTTCAATTCTAAATAGGTTGAGTACATTAACTTTGCCATGAAAATGTGGCAGGGGGAGCGGTCAGGTATGGACATTCTTGGTGGGGGTAGAGAGTGGGCATTTTGGGGATTGGTCTGGAAATGATTATTGGAGTGGGTGGGGATTGGGCATGGCAGAGGGTTCAGTCAGGTAGTGACATTATTGGAGTGGGTGTGATGAAGTTGGGGAGAGGGTGTGATGGGGATCAGTCTAGTAATGATATCAGAGGGGGTGGGAAGTGGGTGTGATGGGGTGGGGAGTGGGCATGGCAGGAGGTTCGGTCAGGTACTGATATTGGAGGGGGTGGGGAGGGTTTGAAGGGGTGGAGAATGGGCATGGTGGGGGTGGGGAGTGGGCATGCTGGGGGTCGGTCGGGTAGTGACGGGTGGGGGTGGGGATGATGGGGGTGGGGAATGGGCAGATGGGGTTCAGTTGGGAGTGACATTGAAGGGGTAGGGAGTGGGTGTGTTGAGGTGGAGAGTGGGCATGGCAAGAGGTTCGGTCAGGTAATGACATTATTGGAGGGGGAGGGGAGTGGGTGTCATGTGGTCGAGGATTGTGGGCAGTGAGCATGCTGGGGATTCAGTCAGGTAGTGACTATTGGAGGGGTGGCAGGGTGTTCGGTCAGGCAGTGACATTATTATTGGAGGGGGTGGAAAGTGAGCATGGTGGGGGTAGAGTGTGGGCATACTGGAGATTTGGTCTGTTAGTGACATTATTAGAGTGATGGTGATGGGGTGGGGAGTGCGCATGCTGGGGATGGGTCTTGCACTGAGAATTAGAGCGGGTGGGGAGTGAGTGTGATGGGTTTAGCGAGTGGGTATGATGAGGGTGTGGACTTGGAGTGATGGAGATCGGTCTGGTAATGATGTTATCAGAGGGAGTGGGGAGTGGGCATGGCAGGAGTGGGAAGTGCATGTGATAGGTGTTCGGTCAGGTAGTCACATTATTGGAGGGGGTAATGAATGGGTATGGTGGAGTAGGGAGTGGATGTGATGGGGACTGGTAAGGTAATGATGTTAGACGGGGTGGGGAGTGGGTGTCATAGGGTAGGGAGTGGGCATGGCAGGCAGTTCAGTCAGGTAGTGACAGTGGAGGGGTTGGGAGTAGGGAGTGGTTGTGATGGGGGTGGGTATGGTGGGGGTGCGGAGTAGGCATGCTGGAGGTTCGGTCGGGTAGTGACATTATTCAAGCGGGTGGGGAGTTGTCCTGCAGTGGGTTTGGTCAGGTAGTGACATAATTGGAATGGGTGGGGAGTGGGTATGACATGGTGGGGAGGAGTAGGCATGCTGGGGATTGGTCTGGCAATCATTGGAGTGGGAGGGGAGTGGCTGTGATGGGGGTGGGGAGTGGCCATGGAGGGGGTGAGGAGTTGTGCTGGGGATCAGTGGGTGTGAGGTGATGAGAGGGCATGCAGGGGATTCGGTCATGTAGTGACATTATTGGAGGGGTGGGGAGTGGGTCTGATGGAGCTGGGGAGTGGGCACGGTAGGGGTGGGGAATGCACTTGCTGGGGAATCAGTCTGGTAATAGCTATTGGAGTGGGTGGGGTGTAGGCATGGTGGGGTGAGGAGTGTGCGTTCTGGGGGTCAGTATGTTAATGAGTATTGGAGCAGGAGGGGAGTGGCCATGCTGAGGGTTCAGTCGGGTAGTGATATTGTTGGAGTGGGTGGTGAATGGGCCTGCTGGGAGTTTGGAGGGGATGGAGAGAGGGCATGGTGGAGGTGGGGTGTGGGCATGCTGGGGATCGATCTGGTACTAAGAATTAGAGTGGGTGGGGAGTGGGTGTGATGAGGATAGGGAATGGGTATGATGAGGGTGGGGAGTGGGTGTGATGGGGATTGGTCTGAAAATGATGTTATCAGAGGGAGTGGGGGTGGGGAATGGGCATGGCAGGGGGATTAGTCAGGCAGTGACAATACTGGATTGCATGGGGAGTGGGTATGCTGGAGATTGGTCTGGTAATGACTACTGAAGTGGGAGGGGAGTGGTTGTGATGGAGGTGGGAAGGGCATGGTGGGTGGGGAGTGTGCATGCTGGGGATCAGTGGGTGTGATGGGGTGGGCATGCTGGGGGTTTGGTCGGGTACTGACTTTATTGGAGTGGGAAGGGAATGGGTGTGACGGCTGGGGAATGCATGTGCTGGGGATCAGTGGGTTTGATGGGGGTGGGGAGTGCGCATGGTGGGGTGGGGAGTAGGTGTGATGGAGGTGGGGAGTGCGTGTGCTGGGGATCAGTGGGTGTGATGGAGGTGGGGGAGTGGGCATGGTGGGGGTGGGGAATGCATGTGCTGGGGATCAGTGGGTGTGATGGGGTGGGGAATGGGCATGGTGGGGGTGGGGAGTGCATGTGCTGGGGATCAGTGCATGTAATGGGGTGGGGAGTAGGGGGGGTGGGTTTGTTGTGGGTGGGGAGTGGGCAAGGCAGGGTGTTCAGTCAGGTAGTGATATTATTGGAGGGGGTGTGGAGCAGGCATGGTGGAGGTGGGGATTTGGTTGTGCTGGGGATCGGTTTTGCAATGGCTAGTGATCTCCTTCTCTGGCCAGCACGGACCATATTAGGTCAGGGTTTTTTCCTTGCATATTTCTAACTAGACTTGGCAGCAACTACAACTCTGTGTGACATAAATTCTCCTTAAAGTAGACTTGAGAAAATCCACTGTTTAGTCCTGAGGATGGAGGTGCATCAGTGGTAGAACAGTGGGAGTCTGTTGCTATCATTTGTCCCAGGGCCGGTCTTAGCAAATGCGGGGCCCTGTGCAGACCAATTCAGTGGGGCCCCCCATCCACGTCCGCTGCTGGTGCCCACCACCACCACAAGCCATAATTTATCAGTTTAAAAGGAGGTTTAGAGCTCTCAGAACCCCACCTCACCCTGTTCCTTCATATGCATCCACCACATTTCAGTAGAGAGCGGCAGACAGCAGCAGCCATTTTCATATCCAATCAGTTGCCAAGCCCGGAGCCTCCTTGCTGCTGCATCCCGTCCTTGCTGAAGCAGGAAGTGATATCAAAAGGAGGCAGGATGCAGCAGCGAGGAGGCTCTGGGCTCGGCAGCTGACGGAATATGAAAAATCGCTGCCACTGCCTGATGCTTTCTACTGAAATGTGGATGCACATTAAGGTACAGAGCAGGGAGCTGTTCCGAGACAGGAGGAAATACGTGCCAGAGATGTGGTGCCCCTAGGAGTGCAGGGCCCTGTTTTGTCCTGTAACTACACCAACTTCAAGCCCTCATCCCCTGCCCATTGTGGAGGAGTAGCATAGTGGTTAGTGCAGTGGACCTTGATCCTGGGGAACTGAGTTCAATTCCCACTGCAGCTCCTTGTGACTCTGGGCAAGTCACTTAAACCTCAATTGCCCCTGGTACAAAATAAGTACCTGAATATATGTAAACCGCTTTGAATGTAATTGCAAAAACCTCAGAAAGGTGGTATATCAAGTCCCATTTCCCTTTTCCTGCTCCAGGTGTGAAACAGTTCAGAATTTGAGTTGACCTCTCTTTAAGACTTAAAGAAACACAAGCAAATTAGTGAGACTGAGGGGCATAGTTATTAAACATGGGCTACTGTTAAGATGAGATCTAGTCACTAATAGCTGGACTTAACAGTAAAATACATTTTAAACTGTAGCTGACATTGATAACTTCCCCCTGTGTTAAAGTCAGGTCATTGCTCCTGATTTTCATATAATGACACAAAGAACAATGCATAAAAATATTTGAGAAAGCACCACAGACTGGGTTGCAGTTATGAATTTATATATTAGGTTTTGATTTTAGATTTTTAGTTTCAACAATTTTTATTGATGATACATCTCATAAAACACTCGCCAATTCCAATATGCAATTCAACGATACTTTGGAACAAAGCCTTCCATGTGCAAGTCAATCAATGGTTGGATCATCACATATTTCCAAGCATTAACCCACCCCTTTCCCCCCACCCCTCCCGCCCTTCCCTCACAACTATATATTAACAGTATTTTAACAGTGTTTAACAGTGTTTATTATATCATGGCTATACTCATATGCCTCCTATCCCATAGAACTCCCTCTCCCGAACAAAACAACTCCCTGAACCATCCCATGTTCCCCTGTGGCCACCCTATCCATCAATTATTTCCCTTTATCCCATGTCCCCCTACCCACTCTTGCTATCCCCCTCTTCTCCCCGCCACCCATTACTCATCACTCATCCTCAAAAAAAAGGGGGGGCGGGAGGGGGGAAACGGGGAGGGGGGAGGTCCACCGGCCAACTTTCCTGAAGCACGGTTCCTGCCTGATTCCCTCCTTTGACTACAGCGGAGCATCCCCATCCTGCCTCTTCAACCGGAGTTCAGCAACAAACTCCTAGCTCTATGTGTGAGGGAGTCAAAATACACGCCCCACACCGCTTGGAATTGCTTTAGCCTTTTCGGCATATGTCTAGCATATTGACACTCCATAGTCATCAGGGCATGCAATCTATTCCTCCACGCCCAGAATGATGGTGCTTCATCTCCGAGCCAGACCCCTAATATCACTTTCTTCCCCAGTATCCCTGCCTTCCTAGCAAGTAGAGTATGTGATTTATTGTTTAAGTGGTACTCCTCATAGTTGTCTAACAGTATTGCTGTCGGGCACAGTGATATTACTTTTCCTATTAATCTTTCCAGATACCCAAACACCGCCTTCCAAAAGGCCTGGGTTTTGTGGCATTCCCACAGTGAGTGGAAGAAAGAGTTCAATCCCTGCTTACACTTCTGACACACCGGCGTGTCTATTGCCCCTACCTTAAACAGACGATCTTGAGTAAAATACGCCCTATGTATAATTCGAAATTGACATTCCCTCAATGCAGCATTAACTGAAATCTCAGGAATTCTCTTTATTAGTTTTAATGGTTCTATATCTTGTCCTATCTCCTTAGCCCACCGCCTAGTAAGATCTGTGAATATCCTCTCCTGAGAATTCAATGGTATAGCCTTGTACAGTCCTGATATCGAATGGCCTCCATCCCTAAACTTATCAAAAAACACCTGAATCTTCTCTCCCAAAGATGGAGTGAAGGCATTCCTCTCCAGTGAGGTCACTTAGTGTCGTAATTGCACATATGCCATCCTATCTCTCTGATCTACCTTCCCTATTTCCAGGAGAGCCTCCCATGGTTTCAATCTACTCTCTGCATTCAACACATGCTGTAATAATATGAATCATTTTGCAGCCCATCGAGTAAAACTTGCATTGTCATTCCCGGGTACAAATTGCACATTGCCCCTAAGTGGAAGTTGATCTGACATGTCCCCCCGACCTCCTATCAACAATGTCAAAAATCTCCAAGTCTTGACACAGCGCTCTTAAAAACACACTCTTCCTCAGCCATCCCAGAAGTGCGCCCTGTGAACAATGTAATAAGGAGTTTCTCATGCCAGGGAGAGTACTACTACTACTACTACTTAACATTTCTAAAGCGCCACTAGGGTTACGCAGCGCTGCACAGTTTAACAGAGAAGGACAGTCCCTGCTCAAGGAGCTTACAATCTAAAGGACAAGTGTACAGTCAGTCAAATAGGGCAGTCAAATTGAGGCAGTCTAGATTACCTGAATAGAGGCATAAGGGTTAGGTGCTGAAGGCAACATTGAAGAGGTGGGCTTTGAGCAAAGATTTGAAGATGGGCAGGGAGGGGGCTTGGCGAATGGGCTCAGGAAGTTTATTCCAAGCTTAGGGTGAGGTGAGGCAGAAAGGGTGGAGCCTGGAGTTGGCGGTGGTGGAGAAGGGTACTGAGAGGAGGGATTTGTCCTGTGAGCGGAGGTTTTGGGTGGGAACGTAAGGGGAGATGAGGGTAGAGAGGTAATGAGGGGCTGTGGTCTGAGTGCATTTGTAGGTTAGAAGGGGAAGCTTGAACTGTATGCGGTACCTGATCGGAAGCCAGTGAAGTGACTTGAGGAGAGGGGCGATATGAGCATATCGGTCCAGGCGGAATATAAGACGTGCAGCAGAGTTCTGGATGGACTGAAGGGGGGATAGATGGCTAAGTGGGAGGCCAGTGAGGAGTAGGTTGCAGTAGTCAAGGCGAGAGGTAATGAGAGAGTGGACGAGAGTTCGGGTGGTGTGCTCAGAGAGGAAGGGGCGAATCTTGCTGATGTTAAAGAGAAAGAAGCGACAGGTCTTGGCTATCTGCTGGATATGCGCAGAGAAGGAGAGGGAGGAGTCGAAGATGACTCCGAGGTTGCGGGCAGATGAGACGGGGAGGATGAGGGTGTTATTGACTGAGATAGAGGTTGGAGGAAGAGGAGAAGTGGGTTTTGGTGGAAAGACGATAAGCTCGGTCTTGGCCTTGTTCAGTTTCAGGTGGCGGTTGGACATCCAGGCAGCAATGTCGGATAAGCAGGCCGATACTTTGGCCTGGGTTTCCGCAGTGATGTCTGGTGTGGAGAGATAAAGCTGGGTGTCGTCAGCATAAAGATGATATTGGAAACCATGCAATGAGATCAGCGAGCCCAGGGAAGAGGTGTAGATTGAAAAAAGAAGGGGTCCAAGGACAGATCCCTGAGGAACTCCAACAGAGAGCGGGATGGGGGTGGAGGACGATCCCTGAGAATATACTCTGAAGGTACGGTGGGAGAGATAAGAGGAGAACGAGGAGAGAACAGAGCCCTGGAACCCAAATGAGGACAGTGTGGCAAGAAGTAACTCATGGTTGACAGTGTCAAAAGCGGCGGATAGATCGAGGAGGATGAGGATGGAGTAGTGACCTTTGGATTTGGCAAGGAACAGGTCATTACAGACTTTAGAGAGTGCCGTTTCTGTCGAGTGTAGAGGGCGAAAACCGGATTGAAGCGGATCGAGGATGGCATGAGAGAAAATCAAGGCAGCGGCTGTGAACGGCACGTTCAAGTATCTTGGAGAGGAAGGGTAGGAGGGAGATGGGGCGGTAGTTGGAGGGACAGGTAGGGTCTAGTGATTGTTTTTTGAGGAGTGGTGTGACTACGGTGTGCTTGAAGGTGTCAGGGACAGTTGCAGTGGAGAGAGAGAGGTTGAGGATATGACAGATGGGGGGGGGGGTGCTGATAGTGGGAGAGATGGTGTTAAGTAAGCTGGTGGGGATGGGGTCAGAGGAACAAGTGGTGCATTTCGAGGAGGAAAGAAGGTAGGCGGTTTCCTCTTCGCTGATATCAGGAAAAGAGGAGAAGGAGGCCTGGGTTGGTTGGTTGAGGGAGTGGGTTGAAGGGAGAAGAGGAGGAGGTGGCTTGGTGGTGAACTCAAGGTTGATCTTCTGCACCTTTTGGCGGAAGTAGTCAGCCAGTGATTGAGGAGAGAGTGGGGGTGGGGGGGTGGGAGCGGAGGGCACTTTGAGGAGGGAGTTAAGGGTGGTGAAGAGACGACGGGGGTTGGAGCTGAGAGAATTAGTCAATTGGGTGTAATAGTCCTGTTTGGCAATGAATAGGGAGGACTGGAAGGAGGAAAGCATGAATTTGTAATGAAGGAAATCAGTATGGGTGCGAGATTTCCTCCAGAGGCGTTCAGCGGATCGGGCACAGGAGCAAAGGTATTGGATGCAAGGGGTCAGCCTGGGCTGGGGATTAGTACGCCTTGTGGGACGGGGGGTGGATGGTGCGAGGGTGTCCAGAGCAGAGGAGAGAGTGGTATTGTAAGCGGAGACAGCCTTGTCGACAGACTCGGAGGACATGATGGAGGGGAGGAGATTAGAAATACTAGAGGATAAGGTGGAAGGGTCGATAGCCTGGAGATTCCTGGAAGTAGTGGTTAGTGTTAGGCGGGGCTGAGGGGGGGTGATGAAGTGTGAAGGTGATCAGGTGATGATCAGAGAGAGGAAGAGCTGAGGCGTAGAAATTGGAGGGTGAGCAGGTAGAGGAGAGGACGAGGTCAAGACAATGGCCAGTTTGGTGAGTAGGGGTGGTGGGGCACAGCTGGAGGATGTCAGAGTGAGGAACTGAGAAGCGAAAGAGTCGGATGGGTCGTCAACGTGTATGTTAAAGTCTCCAAGAATGAGGGACGGGGATGAGGGTTCAAGAAAAACGGAGAGCCAGGCATTGAAGTCAGTAAGGAAGGAAGAGGGGGACTTATCAGGGGGATGGTAAATGACTGCAACTCTGAGTGGCAGCGGGTAGAATAGACGGATGGAGTGGACTTCAAAGGATGAGAAGCAGTGAGACTGCGGTAGGAGGAGGGGTTAGAAACTACAGGAGGGCGAGAGTAGTAAGCCGACGCCTCCTCCGCGGCCAACTGGGCGGGGGGTGTGGGAGAAAAGATAACCTCCATGGCATAGGGCCGCGACTGAGGCAGAGACATCAGGGGTGAGCCAGGTTTCAGTTAGGGCAATCATTTGAAGGGAGCAGGAGATGAAGAGTAAAATGCCTTCTCATAACCTCTGGGGGTATATCTACTTTCTTCCATTACCCAATCTCCCAGATGCTGAAGCAAACAGGCATAGTTATACAGTGATAGGTCTGGGACTCCTAGCCTGCCAAACCTCCAGGATCCCAACAAATGCTTGAACTGCATTCTCGGCTTCTTGCCTCCCCAATAAAAACAAGAGATCGTCCTCTGTAATCTCCTAATGTCTTTCTTCAACATTCTAATTGGCAGCAGTTGTATAATATAGAACCATTTTGGGAAGAGCACCATGTTGAACAGTTGAACTCTACCATGCATTGAGAGAGGGAAGTTTTGCCAGTTTGCTAAAGTTGATTTACAATGGTCCAACAAATTATCTATATTCACTTTATAAAGCATGGCAGTGCTACGGGGTAATTGAATTCTCAGATACCAGAATGAAACAGACTCCCATTTTACCGGGAAAGAACCCACCCAACTTGTCCTCCCTGCTGACTCCGTGGGCATTGCTATGGATTTATCTAGATTCAATTTAAACCCAGAGTAATCCCCGTACTCTGCTAAGCTATCCATGAACGTTGGGAACGACACCTGAGGGTCCACCACATGTACCAGTAGATCATCCGCGAATGCCGAAATCTTAAATATATGAGCGCCTATCTCTACTCCTTTGATGTCTGGATTGTTCATGATCTCTCTTATCAAGGGGTCCATCGTTAAAATAAAAAGCATGGGTGACAGCGGGCAACCCTGCCGAGTACCATGGAATATTTCAAATTCCGAGGATATTACTCTGTTTACCTGGATCCTAGCCCTAGGTAGTTTATACAACGTCTGTAGTGCCTCTAAAAAAAATCCCGAAAATCCATATCGCCTTAGGACCACAAAAAGAAATTCCCAGTATACTCGATCGAATGCCTTTTTGGCGTCAAAACTTACCAACAACGAGGGTACCTTTACCTTTTCCACATATTCCATAGAAATCAACAGCCTTCTCACATTATGCGCTATCGTACACCCAGCCACAAATCCGACCTGCTGCTCTGAAATCAACTTCGGCAGCACTTTTGCAAAGAATTTCGTTTCCATGTTCAACAGCGAGATTGGCCTATATGAGAATGGTTTTTCAGGGTCCCTACCCAATTTTAACAACAACACTATCTGGGCCAGCTGAAGCGATTGTGGGCACTTCCCGTCCGCTACAAACTGTGAGAAGTAGGATTGCAGAATAGGCAATATTGAGGGGGATTAACAATTTATAAAATTTGGCTCTAAAACCATCTGGTCCTGATGGTTGCTTGATGACTAGGTCTACTTCCTCGATCGTTATGGGTCTATTAAGTTTATGAATTTCCCTGTCACTTAACTTTGGCAATTGCAGATTATCTAAATATAAGTCTCCCTCCATTGGCTCGTCTATCGGCCTCCCATACAACTGTTGGTAATAATGGCGAAATACTGCCACTATTTCCCGGTCTGTTCTCACTTTCCCACCCCCTTCTTGTTCTACTTGGACTATGGCACGTGATCCCCCATCTCGTTTTATCAAATGCGACAAAAGTTTCCCTGCTTTATTAACCATGCAGAAATAACTGATATTGAAAATATTTGACTGACCTCATTGCTCATTCATGCAACAACTCATTTAGAGTTGTCAGGAGCGTAAGTAAAAGACTACGCCCCTGAGGCGTATATAAGTATTGCCATACTGGGAAAGACCAAAGGTCCATCGAGCCCAGCATCCTGTTTCCAACAGTGGCCAATCCAGGTCACAAATACCTGGCAAGATCCCAAAAATGTACAAAACATTTTATACTGCGTATCCCAGAAATAGTGGCTTTTCCCCAGTCCATTTAATAATGGTCTATGGACTTTTCCTTTAGGAAGCCGTCCAAACCTTTTTAAAACTCTGCTAAGCTAACCGACTTTACCACATTCTCTAGCAATGAATTCCAGAGTTTAATTACATGTTGAGTGAAGAAAAATTTTCTCCGATTCGTTTTAAATTTACTACATTGTAGCTTCATCGCATACCCCCTAGTCCTAGTATTTTTGGAAAGCGTGAACAGAAGCTTCACATCCACCCGTTCAACTCCACTCATTATTTTATAGAACTCTATCATATCTCCCCTCAGCTGCCTTTTCTCCAAGCTGAAGAGCCCTAGCCGCTTTAGCCTTTCCTCATAGGGAAGTCGTCCAATCCCCTTTATCATTTTTGTCGCCCTTCTCTGCACCTTTTCTAATTCTACTATATCTTTTTTTAGATTTGGCGACCAGAATTGAACACAATATTCGAGGTGTGGTCACACCATGGAGCGATACAAAGGCATTATGACATCCTCATTTTTGTTTTCCATTCCTTTCCTAATAATACCTAACATTCTATTTGCTTTCTTAGATGCAGCAGCACACTGAGCAGAAGGTTTCAACGTATCATCAACGACGACACCTAGATCCCTTTCTTGGTCCGTGACTCCTAACATGGAACCTTGTGTGTATTTCTGTCCCTTAGCCCCGACAGGGAGAGAAAGCACTACAGCCCCAACAGCTGGAAAAATAAGAAAGAGAGACTCCGTTAGGCGCAGCCAGTAATTACCTTTATTATCACAGAGTCAAAAAATACAAACAATAGTTCTCTCCCTGAAGCAGGTTGTCAGTCAGCAAATGCGCATCCTGAAAGACAAGGACTGCTCAGCTAACATCTCCCAGACATCACATATATACTGTTGCAAATTCCATTTCTCAAAAATCATGTGATTTCCCATAAACTGACACCATTAGGTTGCCTTCTACCATATATGGATTGTTCCTGTATTCTATCAGTCTCTCCTGATGTGTTTGCACGTGAACAGTCTGTGGCCATTGGCTAGTCAATTATCAGTATAGCGTGCATTTAGTCACAGAGCAAAAAATTACATAGAACAATACCCTTGTGTCCTCTCTCTTCTGTCTCTCTCCACAAATGCAACATACTGGTAGGCTTCACTGTGTCCTCAGTCCCTTAGCAACTATCAAGGTTACATCCACCTTATATGAAAAACATACTCAGCTGCAAACAAATGTTATGAAGTGTCAGTTCTCAGCTCCTGAGAAGGCAATGATTGTTACACAAGATGCTGAGTTAGTAGGCTAACTTTTGAGAACCAAACTGACAGTACAGGCCTTAGGCCTAGCCCTTAGTCATAGGCCAAGCATAGGAAGGCATATACACTTGCATGACGTAGCTATAATTCGGGTTCCTCTTTCCCACATGCATCATTTTGCACTTGCTCACATTAAACATCATCTGCCATTTAGACACCCAGTCTCGCAGTCTCGTAAGGTCCTCTTGTAATTTTTCACAATCCTCCCGCGATTTAACGACTTTGAATAACTTTGTGTCATCAGAAAATTTAATTACCTCACTAGTTTACTCCCATCTCTAGGTCATTTATATATATGTTAAAAAGCAGCGGTCCCAGCACAGACCCCTTGGGAACCCCACTAACTACCCTTCTCCATTGAGAATACTGACCATTTAACCCTACTCTCTGTTTTCTGTCTTTTAACCAGTTTTTAATCCACAATAGAACACTACCTCCTATCCCGTGACTCTCCAATTTCCTCTGGAGTCTTTCATGAGATACTTTGTCAAACACCTTCTGAAAATCCAGATACACAATATCAACCGGCTCACCTTTATCCACATGTTTGTTCACCCCTTCAAAGAAATGTAGTAGATTGGTGAGGCAAGATTTCCCTTCACTAAATCTATGTTGACTTTGTCTCATTAATTCACGCTTTTGAATATGCTCTGTAATTTTGTTCTTAATAATAGTCTCTACCATTTTGCCCGGCACCGACGTCAGACTCTTCCCATACTGAACTCTTATTTTACCCACCTGTGTCTCTTGCTTTCTTTTTAAATGAGGAGTATGCAAGTATCTCGCCCCTCAGTACAGCCTTGGCCGCTTCCCAAAACAGTATCAGTTGCTGCTTGAATTCTTCATTATGGAATTGGTATTCCTCCCACTTTTTCAAAAGATGCTCCCGAAACAAAGGGTCTCTATATAATTTCTGGGGGAAGCGCCACACAAATTGCTGACCCCCCGTGTCTCCGTACTCAAAAGAGCACCACACTAACGTGTGGTCAGATATACTGTATGGTCCAATTCCCGCCTCTACCACTTGTGAAAACAAACTTCTAGACAGTAACCAGTAATCTATCCTAGACTGTGTTCCGTGGGCCCTAGATAGATGGGTGTAATCCCTCTCTATGGGGTGCAATGTTCTCCACACATCTAACAACTCCAATCCTGAGCATAACAGTGTAGCGCTATAGAAGTAGTAGAAATGCCTTTATCTGATTTATTACCACCCCTTGTGTCCCCCCTAGATCTATCCTGAGAGGGATCATGTACCATGTTGAAATCTCCCCCTAGCATCAGAGGCAACTCCCCTTTACTTGTGACCGTGCTGATTAATCCCCTCACCCACGTATGACTGTATATGTTAGGTCCGTATACATTACATAATAATAATGGTTTTTTATTAAGGAGCACTTGAAGTATCAAAAATCTGCCCTGGGGATCTTTCCATGTCTGCTGCACCACTAAGTCTAACCCCCTCGGTGCCAACACCAACAACCCGGCTTTACGCCCCATAGCAGGCACCTCCGCAATCTGACCCACCCACCAGCACCCAAAAGTGTTCAGTCGTTGATAGGTGGGTCTCCTGCAGAAATGCAATGTCCGCCCCATGCCTATTCAAATCCTGCAGAATTTCTTTCCTCTTAATAGGTGAGGACACTCCGCATACATTCCAGGATATAAATTTAACCTTTTTCATAATATGTAGCCCAAAATAATCTGTGCCAGCTCCAGTGTATTTCGGCTGCCCAAGAGCTGTCCCAGCCAGCAGCTCTCCAGCCCATTACCTGCTCCTCTAGTTGTTTGCCATGCAACCCCCCCCCCCCCCAACCTCAAAGGAGTAACCAAAACCACAAAAAACATCAAAAATAGCCAACCTATACATTAAATGACGACTGACTTTTCCCTCTTTCTCTTCTCCCTGTTCTCCCTCTCTACCGTGCTTACAATTAAACGTATCTTCCCCCCCTTCCCTACCCCCCCCCCATCCCTCAGCCCCTTCTCCCCAATCCTGTCCATTCCTCTTAATGGACTGAGGTCCGTGTGAAAGATCTCCCAGCTCCAATCACCTCTCTCCACCTCCAGCAGATTACCCACATTGTACCCCAACAAACATTATGTGCATCCAAATTCCCAATTCTTATACAACTCTATACATAAGCAGAGCAGCATCCCCGTATTCACCGCATTTCATAACATTTTTGTCCCTCCCGGCGAGAAGCCCCTCCCTCGCCTCTTCCCTCCCCCCTTCCAAACCGATCTCCCCTTCTCCCCTCTCTTCAGTCATACCCTTCCGTACCTCATTCACCCCCCCTTCCCCTACACGCCCCCATTCTCCCCCACTCATCTATTCCCCACCCGTTTGGACAAACCAAACAAAAAAACAAAACACTATTTACCTCCAGTGAGGATTCCGAACAACACACTATCTCTCCATTCCATAGTCACGCATCCATCTCCATTTCACACACCCTTCCATATCCCGTTTCTTAACCCCTGTTCTACTTCCTTCATTCCTTCCTCCACTCATTCAGCCTAACCCATCCATACCCTTGCCCCCGGGTAAGTTTGTAACCAACGTCCTTAGTCTATTATGCCGGTTCTGCTGTGCTCCACCTCTCTGTACAGTTAGGCACAATTTCAGCTGGGCTCACGCCTCTCGATCCGGCCTCCTCATCGAACTTCCAACTGTCCGCTCCGGACCCGGTCTTAGTCAAATCAGTTCCTTTACCCTTCTCCGTCTCCAGGTCTTACTCCCTCGGTCCTGCTCCCAGCCTGCTGGGTCCATAAAGTCATTGTATGACATATCGCTATTGACTAGCAAGACTGGGCAGCCCCTGCATGAAAGTTTTTGCTGCTTCCGGCGAATCGTACAATTTCGCCTTACCTTCCTGAAAAACTTTAAGGCGTGCTGGATATAATAAAGCAAACTGTATTTGCCGCTGATGAAGTTCTGTACAAACTGGCTCGTACGCTTTCCGCATGCTAGAAACTTGCGCCGAAAAATCCTGAAAGCATAAGATTGTTTTGTTATTGTGCTTTAAGGGTCCCTTCGCTCTGATGGCTCGAAGAATTTCTAACTTGTGAGCATAATTCAGGATTTTGCAGATGACCCGAGGACGGTCATTCGCTGATCTTTGAGGTCCCAGACGATGCGCCCTTTCAATTCTTAAAGGCCCCGCTGCTGGCTGCAACCGTTGTGCCGATGTCAGCCATTCTTCCAAAAATTTCCTTAACTCGGCCTCTGGAATTGATTCGGGCAAACCCACCAGCCTTAAATTCCCTCTTCAAGAGCAATTTTCCATGTCATCCGACTTGTCCTCCAAACTTTTCACTTTATCTTGTAGAGTCGTCGTCAGCGTTACCAGCTGCTGCACTTTGTCTTCTAGGTCAGATACCCACTGAGCATAGGCAGAGAATTCTCCTTTCAAAGCCTCTAAGTTGCCATCCAAATTATCTAGTTTAGCTGATAGTGTTTGCATTCTTTTATCTAGTGAGGCATCGATAGCTTGGGTCACTTCGGAGACTATCTCGGCCACCCACGCGGAACTAACCGAAGAGGGGCTGCCTTCACTGCCGGTCGCCATCTTGGACTTGCTCTTTGCAGACTTTTCTTTCTCTCCGTAGGTCATTTTTGTGGTCATCTGTGCGAGCAACTGGTACCTCAAATGCAGCAACGTTTCCCCCTGAGGTTCTTCTGCCTTCCTTCACTTAGGGCTTTTCAACAATAGCGGTCAGTGGTAAAGATTAGCAATTCAAGTCGGGAGCTTTCCCCACCGACGTCTGCTTGCTCAGCACGACATCACGTGACCCCCTCAAGTATTCAGGTTTTGATTTTAGATTTAATTACTTCTTCATGAAATTATAGCTCAGGTGCTGGGGTTTTGCACTTGGAATGGTGGGGGTACAGTGGCTTGGCTGGGAATGCTGGGGGGGGGGGGGGCATCAGTAGGGAAAGGCTTGGACCCTGACTTTCCTAGTGTTCTTTGTTACCCTATTAGGTTATATCCTCCTGCTAGAATGTAAAATACTAGAAAAGTCCCTTGTCGTAACTGTCACTCAATGCATGGACATATTTCTAATTGTGTATTATCACAGAAAAAAAGAAAAGATAAAGAACTAGAAAACTGTGTGGAAAAAATAGTTTGTAAACCAAGAACATGAAAAAAAAAAGCACTAGACAATAAAAATCCTGCTTCATCCATGTTTTGAATGATACATTAGCCTAGTGGTTAGAGCAGAATTCAAATCCCACTGTGGCTCCTTGTGACCTTGAGTGAGTTGCTTGGGTCTCCATTGTCTCTGGGGATGGGGGGATCCCTCCTGTACCTCAATATAATCTCACCATAAGTTACTACAGGAAAGAGATGTAAGTCAAATCCAAACCACCCTTCTCCCTTGGCCAGATCTGTAAGAAGGGGGGGGGGGGGATCAGTACTGAAATGTATCTAATGGAGCACTCTACTTGGGGAGGGTTAGTCGGGCATTTTGTTGAAATGAGAAATGAATTGACTTTTGTTTTTTGTTATAAAACTCTAGTTATAAAACTCTACTCTTTTTTTTTTTTTTAACTCTCACAGCCACTGCTTCTACTGATAGTCTTGCAGGATTAAAAGTCAGCGTCGGCTGTGAGATTTTAAGTTGCTGACAGAGGAGAAACTGGGTATTGGCTTACTTGAGACAAGTGTAGCTGCTGTTGTGTGAAACGTGAGGGGTGGCATTAGCAGAATGGAGGTAATGTCTGAAGTAGGTTGCAATATGTGGTCAAAATCTCCTGCTTAAATATTACCCCCTCCCTCTAGGATTGGGAGAGCTGGCCATGGAAGCACTCATTCATATCATCTGACAACATGCCAGATCACCTGATACAGCTCTTATTACCAAAGAAGGGGGGGAGGGGAGCCGGGCACTCACAAAACCAGGGGTATTCAATGTCGGTCCTTGAGGGTGGCAACTGAATCAAATTTTCAGGATTTGCATGAGATCTATTTGCATACATTGCCTCCATTGTATGCAAATAGACCTCTATCATTTTGGTCGCTCTTCTTTGAACCTTTTCTAATTCCGCTATATCTTTTTTGAGATACTCAAGGTGAGGTGAGCGATACAGAGGCATTATAATATTCTTGGTCTTATTCTGCATCCCTTTCCTATTAATTCCTAGCATCCTGTTTGCTTTTTTGGCCACCGCCACACACTGGGCAGAAGATTTCAGTGTATTTGTCTACAACGACACCCAGATGTTTCTCATGAGTGCTGTGAATTTAAGAAGTATTTTCACACCATCTGGTGGACATCAAGTCATGTCACTGATACGAATGGTGCTCTGATTGCTGGTAGGTACCTTTATCCATTAGAGGCGGTGTTTAAAAACTGCTAAAGTAATGTGTGCATCTTAATGAAGACTAGAAGTTTCTGACTGATGGACAATAAGTAGTAGAGCTTTCCCTGACGCAAATGCTTTCATCCAAAACACAGCACAAAGTAATCGACAGGAACAATTTTATTGAAGCTTATTTTATTTATTTCATGAGATTTTGCATACTACTCTTTACAAAAAATATCAGAGAGGTTTACAGGATTACATTATAAACAGTTTCTGATAGGAAAAGACGAGAGGAATGCAAACAGCATAACAAAAGGAAGAATAAAAGAGACAACATAACAGAGAAACATGACGGCAGATAAGAGCCAAATGGCCCATCCAAAGCAACCACTACCTCCTCCTTTCCCTAAGAGGTCCCACGTGCCAGTCCCACACCCTCTTAAATTCAGACACAGTCCTCCACCGGGAGGAGACTCTACGCATCCAGCACACTTTCTGTGAAAAAGTATTTCCTTAGATTACTAAAGGAATAACAATTTATAACCAATGCTAAGAAACAAGGTGAAATTAGATCTTACCTGCTAATTTTCTTTCCTCTAGACCCTCCAGACCGGTCAAGACGCATGGGTTATGTCCTCCTACCAGCAGAGGGAGACTGAGAAACACTGAACTTTTGAATACTGTATATATAACCTGTGCAGTACATTCACTAGCCAGTATAACCCTGACAAAGCAGAGAAAACAACAACACCAACTAGAACTAATAACCCCGTACGTGGTAATTGTCAATTGGACACTTTCTTCATATCCTTCATTGTGTCCTTCAGATAGTGTGTGCTTCCACAGGTGGACGAACAAACACGGTCACACCTGACCAGACTTATACAAACCAAGTCTGAAACCATAGAAATCACACTCAACAGCTGCCAAGATAGAACAACAGAGTACAGACCTCTTGGCCTACAGTACAGACAGGGCGGGCCTTGACCGGTCTGGAGGGTCTAGAGGAAAGAAAATTAGCAGGTAAGATCTAATTTCACCTTCCTCCACGACCCTCCAGACCGGTCAAGACGCATGGGACGTACCCAAGCAGTAATATCTTAAGGGCGGGAACCCCGTAGGCCCGAGGTCAACACCGCAGCCCCAAACCCTGCCTCTTCCTTGGCATGCACATCAATCCTGTAATGTTTAACAAAGGAATGCAAAGACGACCAAACCGCCGCTCGACAAATATCCACCGGAGGAATCAAACTACTCTCCGCCCAGGAGGCCGCCATACTCCTGGTAGAATGAGCCGAAAATTCCTTAGGGACCACGCGGCCCTTCAGCAAATACGCCGAAGCAATTGACTCCTTCAACCATCTAGCTATCGTAGCTTTGGAAGCTGCCGCGCCCTTCCTTGCCCCACCATGGAGAATGAACAAACGATCAGAAAGCCTATAGTGACGAGTTCTGGAAATGTAACAGCGCAAGACTCTTTGCACATCCAACTTGGCCAGTCGACGCTGCTCTGCATCCCCGGCCAAGTCACCCAAAACTGGCAAGGAAATCACTTGATTCACATGAAACTCTGAGACCACCTTGGGCACAAAGGACGGCACCGGGCGCAACGAAACTCTTTCCTTGGAAAAGGACAAAAAGGGCTCTCTACAAGACAAAGCCTGAAGTTCTGACACTCGCCGAGCTGAAGTAATAGCCACCAAGAACACCGTCTTTAGGGACAGATCCTTATCTGAAACAGAAACCAAAGGCTCAAACGGCGGCCTCACCAAAGTATCCAAAACGAGATTCAAATCCCACGAAGGTACCATCCGCCGCCGTGGCGGGCGCAGTAACTTAACACCCTTCAAAAATCGAACCACGTCCGGACTAGAAGCTAACGACTTTCCCTGGAGCTTCCCACGGAAACACGACAAAGCCGCTACCTGCACCTTCAAAGAAGACAAGGCCAAACCCCTGTCCATACCATCCTGTAAAAACTCCAAGACATCTGTCACCGAAGCCCGAAAGGGCAGAACCTGCCTACATGCACACCAATGCTCAAAAACTCGCCAGACCCGGACATACGCCAACGAAGTGGACCGCTTACGCGAACTCAACATCGTATCGATAACTCTGGCCGAAAAACCTT
Source organism: Microcaecilia unicolor (assembly GCF_901765095.1). Taxonomy (NCBI): domain Eukaryota; kingdom Metazoa; phylum Chordata; class Amphibia; order Gymnophiona; family Siphonopidae; genus Microcaecilia; species Microcaecilia unicolor. The sequence continues at coordinate 244,949,334 of NC_044033.1, forward strand.
TCCTCCTTAACCTGTGCCTCTCAAGAGCCAGGCCGTAAGCGAGAACCGATCCGGATCTGGCATAACTATCGGTCCCTGACACAACACCCCTGAACCTGACAACGGCAGAGGATCCGCTATCGCCAACCGCACCAGATCTCCGTACCACGGCCGACGCGGCCAATTCGGGGCTAACAGAATCACTTGTCCGGGGTGTCGAGCGATGCGCTGAATCACCCGACCGACCAACGGCCATGGGGGAAACACATACAGCAACTCCTGCGGCCACGGCATTAGAAGCGCATCTATGCCTTCCGTTCGAGGATCTCTCCGGCGACTGAAAAACCTCTGAACCTGAGTATTGCGGGCCGTTGCCATGAGATCCAACACGGGAAGACCCCAGACCGACACAATGCGATTGAACACCGACCGACAAAGCGACCACTCTCCGGGGTCTAGAGCATGCCTGCTTAGGTAATCTGCCTCCACGTTGTCTACCCCGGCCACATGTGCCGCGGAGAGCGCTAGCAGATGAACCTCCGCCCATTGACACAACAGCGCCGCCTCCTCCGCGACCGCCTGACTCTTTGTGCCCCCCTGACGGTTGACATAAGCCACGGCGGTGGCGTTGTCGCAAAACACCCGGACTGCTTTCCGCACCAGCACACTCTGAAACGCCTGAAGCGCTAGACGAATGGCCCGGGTTTCCAAACGATTGATGGACCACTGAGCTTCTACCTGAGACCAGCGCCCTTGAGCTACCTGCCCGAGACAATGAGCTCCCCAGCCCTGAAGACTGGCGTCTGTGACGAGAATCACCCACTGCGGAGCCTCCAACGGCATTCCCTTTTTCAGATTGCCTGGGTCTAACCACCACTGGAGACTGAGGCGTGGGCCTACCGGCAGCTGAAGGCGTACATCCAACTCCTGCGACAGAGGCGCCCACCGACTGAGAAGAGCTGACTGCAACTGTCGCATATGCGCCCGGGCCCACGGAACTACCTCTATGGTGGCCGCCATTAACCCCAGGACTTGCAGATACTCCCGGGCCGTCGGAGCCGCCTCCGACAGAAATAGCCGAATCTGACTCTGCAACTTGCGAATCCGAAGGCCCGGCAGGAAGACCCGACCGTTCCTGGTATCGAATAGAACTCCCAGGTACTCCAGCGACTGCGACGGCACCAGGTGACTCTTGCCGAAGTTCACTACCCAGCCCAGCGACTGAAGAAACTGCACCACTCGAGCAGTGGACTCCTCGCTCTCCGACTGGGACTTGGCCCGCACCAACCAATCGTCCAGATACGGGTGCACCAGAACCCCCTGCTTCCGCAAGGCCGCCGCCACTACCACCATGATCTTGGAAAAGGTTCGAGGAGCCGTAGCTAACCCGAAAGGCAGAGCACAAAACTGAAAATGCTTCCCTAAAACCGCAAAGCGCAGGAATCGCTGATGAGCGGCCCGAATGGGGATGTGCAGATAAGCCTCCATCAGATCCAAAGACGTGAGAAACTCCCCTTCCCGCACCGCGACAATGACCGACCTCAATGTCTCCATGCGGAAAGAGGGTACTCTGAGAGCTGCATTGACTGCTTTCAGATCTAAGATAGGTCGAAAGGCATCCTCCTTCTTTGGGACCACAAAATAGATTGAATAGCAGCCCAAGCGGCGCTGAGCGGCTGGAACAGGCACTACCGCCCCCAGACTGATCAGCCGCGCCAACGTGTCTCGCACCGCCGCCCGCTTGAGCCTCGAATGACAAGGGGACTCCAGGAACCTTTCGGGAGGCGAGCCGTCGAACTCCAGAGCGTACCCGTCTCGCACCACTTCGAGCACCCACTGATCCGATGTGATTTGGGCCCAGTCCTGGTAAAACTGACTCAGCCGAGCCCCTACCCGAACCAGGGCCTGGACCCGCACACCTTCATTGTGAATTACGCCCCGAAACCTGTCCTCCCGCGGCGAAATCACGGCCTCCTCGCCGATTCCCCCGAAAGGACTGTGTTCGCTGGAAGAACCGACCTCTAAAGGCCCCACCAGTCCTCCCGGGCCTATACCGGCGAGCCTCCTTAAACCGACCTCGGGAGGAAGAACCCCTAAACGCCGCCTTAGGACGTAAATCCGGAAGACGAGGGGCCTTGGCATCGCTGAGACCTTTCACCAACTTATCCAAATCCTCACCAAAGAGCATGGACCCCTTAAAGGGAAGCGAACAAAGCTTAGCTTTGGAGGCCGCATCTGCGACCCAACCTCGCAACCACAGTGCCCTCCGTGCCCCCACCAGCATAGCCATATTCTTGGCCGAGGCACGGAGCAAATCATAAAGCGCATCAGACAAAAAGGAGGATCCCATTTCCAATTTGGCTAATTCCTGTACCCCGGAGGTCCCAACCTCCACCGAATCATCAAGCAGCTTCTCGGCCCAACGGAAACACGCCCTCGCAACCAGCCCCCCACAAATTGAGGCCTGCAGGGCCAGAGCCGACAAATCAAAACTCCGCCTGAGGAAAGCCTCAAGCCTCCTATCCTGGGGATCCCGGAGAGCAGTCCCCCCGTCCACCGGGATAGCCGTGGCTTTTGTCACTGCTGTCACCACCGCATCCACTGTGGGAGCCCTAAAGGAATCCCTATCTTCCTGTGGGAGTGGGTACAGCCTCGACATCGCTTTAGACACTTTACAGGGAGAATCCGGCGAATGCCACTCTTGAAACACCATATCCCGGATGTCCTTATTCATGGGAAAAGACCTAGCCTGCCGCTGAATCCCCTTAACCAAGGGGTCCACCTGCCTAGCCTCCCCCAAAACCGCCTCTGGCTGTTCAAACTTAAGGGTGGAAGAGACCTGCTCAATGAGCTCCGCAAGCTCCTCCCTGTGAAAAATTCTTACTACAGAAGGATCCTCTCCAGGGACCACCAACTCCTGATCCTGAGGACCCTCAAACCCCTCAGGATCCGCGATATCACTCAAAACACCTTCCGATCCTACAGGGGAGAAGGCCTCCTCGTCGTCCCACTCAAAGCGAGGCTTCTTAGCCAGAGCCGCACTAGCCCCCTCCCCCAAAGGTGGGGGTCCCGCCTTCCAGGCTTGAAACAGGGTCCATACAAAATCCGGAGGAAACCCAACGCCTCCTGGACCCTCCGACGCTACCTTTGGAGCCGATCCGGGAGCAGCAGGGCCAAAAACAGCTGATTCCGCGGGACGCGCGGAATCCAAAATGGCGGACGTTCCCGCCAAAACTGAACTCGTCGGAACCGGCCCTGCCGACGCTGCCGCTACTCCCGACACCCCCGAACTAGCTGGGGCCTCCGGTATTAAAACCGGGGGTGCCGCCACCGGCGAGGCCTGCTTCGGTTCGCCGCACAAGCGGCACTGACCTCCCGGCGCCTCTACACCTCGGCGCGAACACGCGCGACAGCGGAGAAGTTTGCCCGCCATTACTTCAAAGCGCTGACCGATGCAAACACTCTGTCTCCCAGCTTTCCCCACAATTATCCGCTCTGCTCTCTCTCTCTCTCTCGTTATTAATAGCAACGGACCTTCCGTCCGTTCCTATGTAAAACAAGACTGCAGACGGCTCTTAAAGAGATATTACCAACAAAGCTGCAGACGGCTCTTAAAGAGATATTCTCAATTTCTTTTTGGCAGCTGAAAAGTGGGGGCTCTCAAGGCTACAATCATAGAAAGCAGCCGAGGCACAAGCTGCCAGCGTCTCCAAAGAGAGCAGCACAGGGGGAGGGACCTGAAAACAGGTGTAACACCCCAGGGGGAAAAACTGGGCCCCACCGGACCCAGGGCCCCGAAGCACTTTTTTTTTTTTTTTTTTTTTTATACCACGTACAGGGAACACTCCAAACCAATAAATATGGGAATAAGAGGAGAAAACCCCCTTAACTGTATAATCAAACTACCTCACCAGACTATTGAAGACTGCACAGGCTGTCCATCTACCTCTGCTGAGACTGAGAAAATACTGGCTAGTGAATGTACTGCACAGGTTATATATACAGTATTCAAAAGTTCAGTGTTTCTCAGTCTCCCTCTGCTGGTAGGAGGACATAACCCATGCGTCTTGACCGGTCTGGAGGGTCGTGGAGGAAGAGGAGCATTCTTGTCTTAAATAAATCCGGAGTGTATTCCAGAGCTGAAGAGCAAGACAGCAAAATGCAGAGCGATGCGAGTTATGTAACCTGAGTTTAGTGTGTGGGGCTGGGGAATAGTTAAGAGATGAACTTGTAATGATCAAAGAGTTTGTATTGGGTAATAGGGAATCATTACTTTTGTATGAAATATGCAATGTACCAGGATCAAGATCTTCAGTTTAATTTGGGCCATGATTGTTCTTCTCACAGCAAGGACAGGTCGAGAGGCATTTTTCAAAATGACGTCTAAATCTGATTTTACACGTTTTGCGAAAAACATCCAAAACTCCAGCGTGGAACGTGGCCATTTTGAAACCAGAAAAACGTCCAACTTTCTGTTTGGAAAATGGCCATTTGCTAGACGTTTTTGTGCGCAGTGCGTCTATCGTTTAGAAAACACACAAAAACAAGCCATTGGGATAGAGGGGGGAGCCAGCATTCTTAGTAGATTGGCCACACAGACATCCCAGCAGAGCAATGGGGCACCCGAGGGGACACTACAGTGGAGGACTTTCACATAAAAAAGCTACACATCTCACCGTTACCTCCCCATATTGTATGGGCAGGCCCTACAAAACTCACCAAAAACCTACTGTTTTTCTATCGCTTTTCCAATTACCTAGTGTCCCATCCCCCTTTTCCCCCAACCCTCTCATTCCTACTTTTCCCTACTATTTTTCTTGTAGAAAGCTACTATGTTTGATTGCCTCTTGAATTCTGTAATTCCTTTCCTGCTTTGAAATTTTGTTATGAGTCTGTAAACCACTTAGATCTGAATGTTATTAAACCATAAACCATACTGTACCCAACTGTACATCACTACAATAGCCCTTATGGCTGCAGGTATCACCTATATGGGGGTACAGTAGGTTTTGGGTGGGGTTTTTTTTTTTGTTACATTTGTACCCCGCGCTTTCCCACTCATAGCAGGCTCAATGCGGCTTACATGGGGCAATGGAGGGTTAAGTGACTTGCCCAGAGTCACAAGGAGCTGCCTGTGCCGGGAATCAAACTCAGTTCCTCAGTTCCCCAGGACCAAAGTCCACCACCCTAACCACTAGGCCACTCCTCCACTTTCCACCACAAGTGTAACAGTTAGAGTGAATTATAGGCCTGGGTCCCCTTCTTTCCAGTCCACTATACCAACCACTAGGCTACTCCAGGTTCCTGCTTTCTGCTCTAACTGGACTGGCCATAACATCTGAAGCTATTACAGAGCCTGGTATGTACTGTTTCTTTCACATCTTTGGGGCATGGGAGGTGGGTCACTGACAAGTGGCGGATCTACCGTTAGGCCAAGTGAGGTGGGGGCCTCAGGCAGCACTCTCCATGAAGCGCATCTCTCCCCCTTTCTTCTTCACCCCTCTTCCCTGATTTTACCTTTTCCAAAGGGCGGCAGCAGCAGTAGCAGCAGCAATTCTCATCGGCTGCCTCATCTTCTACTGCAGCTTGACTCTTGAGTAACTTCCTGTTTCCTCAGAGGCGGGACGCAGTAGAACGAAGAGGCTGGTGAAACTGCCGCCTTTTGGAAAAGGGAATAACAGAAGGTGAACGTGGGGAAAAGGATTGAGGAAGGAAGATGCCAGACCATGGCTGGGCAGGGGCAGCATTTCATCCCTGCCTCAGGTGGCCGATTGCCTTGGGCTGCCTCTGTCAGTGACCACTGGGGGAGTAAGGGGGTTTATGCCTTAATCCCACCAGTGCTCATTTTGGTCACCTATTTGTGATTGAAACAGGTCTAGCCAAAAATGTCTTCATTTCGGCCCTGAACGTTTTCATTTTGTTCCATTATTGCTCAAAAACATCTTTTGGTGCTGCCCAAAATACCCCAACAAGCCCCCTTGAAATTTTGATGAAGAGCAAAACGTCTAAAATCAGGGTGTCGAAAATTGCAACTTGGAAAACGTCCTTCTGCCACCTTATGCCCTTGTTTGGACATGTTTTCATTTTAAAAATGAGCCTCAATGTGATCTGATTGGATGCTGATGTTATTCTCACAGCAGGGAGGTAAAGTGATCTGATCTTTTTTTGCTTTATAAAGTAGTGTAATAGCAGTATTTTGTACAGGTGAAAATCATTTTGTTGTTTATATGCTACATATATGCCTATTATCTTATTATTACATTGTTTACTAATGCTTTTTTGAACTGTAGCCTACCCTACGGTTCTGTGTAAGCCACATTGAGCCTACAACTAGCGGGAAAATGTGTGGTATAAATGTATTAAATAAATAAATAAATAAACATTTTACAATCATTACAATAATTAAGGCGGTTTAACACTAGAGTGAGAATCAATATCTTTAAAGGTCTTTGATCAAGATTCCTCGGAGCAATAGAGTTGAATGATGCAAGAGATGTTAGGAGCAAATGATAAGTTTACTGTCCAACTTTACACCCAGAGAGATGATAAATTCCTGAATCTGGATGGGTTTATTAAAAAATCTGAGCCTGGATGGCATGAGGCTCAGTTCTTAAAAACTATACTTCTGAGTGTTACAAATCAATGTGGAGGATTTCAGCCAGTTCCAGTGTGCACTCGGTTTAAACATTTTGGATGTTTAAAAGCTAGGTTTCATCGTTTATGGACCACAAGGATCTGTATATTATCTGTACAGATAAATGCTAAGGTAAGGTCTATTAATGTAGCTAAAGGTGAGATATATACATTGAATACAGTGGGTAGAAGAACTGTCCTTGAGGAACATTGTATTTGAGAGGGGAGGTCCCAGATGAGACTCTGTCAATGGACACATTTGGATTTTGCTATACCTACTCGGTGCAAAAAAACCAAGAACAAAACCAATTAAGCTCTGTTCCAACAATGCCAATCTCTGAAAGTCTAGAGGAGCAGGCTGTGATCTATGGCATCAGAAGCATAGTTTGAAGTGCACTGTTTATATTTTAGGATTCTTATTAGAACAACATAAGAACAGCCATATTGGGTCAGACCGATGGTCCATCTAGCCCAGCAGTGGCCAACCCAGGTCACAAGTACCTGGCAGAAACCCAATTAGTAGCAATATTCCACACTACCAATCCCGGGGCAAGCAGTGGCTTCCCCCATGTCTTTCTCAATAACAGACTATGGACTTTTTCTCCAGGAACTTGTCCAAACCTTTTTTAAAACCTAGTATGAACATAATATAAAAGTAGCCTTACTGGGTCAGATCAAAGATCTATCTAGCTCAGTATCCTATTTCCAACAATGGCCAATAAAGGCCACCTGGCAAAGTCCAAAAAAGTAGCAACATTCTCTGCTGCTTAACCCCCTAATGGTTTCTGCAGAGACCTGAGAACCAGGGGAACCAGGTTGGATTCTTTGTGACTCTGGGCAACACACTTAACCTTCCATTGCCCCAGGTACAAAATACATATCTGTACTATAAACCACTTTGATTGTAACCACAGAACGGAGTACATCAAATCCCATTACTCTCCCTTTCCCAGGGATAACCAGTAGCTTTCCTCAGGTCTACCTACGAATTTATCCTCCAGAAATCCGTTAAAATCTTTTTTAAAACTCAGCTACGTGACCTGTATTTACCACTTGGTCCAGCAACGAGTTCCAGAGCCTAAATATATGTGGAATGGAAAAAAATGATTTTTTTCCTATTTGTTTTAAATGTGCTGTTATGTAACTTCATGGACTGTTCCCTAGTCATTCCACTTTTTGAAAAGGTAAATCACTGATTTGCATTTACCCGTCCCACTCCATTCAGGACTTTTTAGACATCTGTCACATCTTCCCTTAGCCGTATCTTCTCCAACTGAACAGCCCTAACCTCTTTAGCCTTTCCTCATATGAAAATTCAGGTGTTCCATCCACTTGGAGGAGTTGCCTAGTGGTTAGTGCAGTGGACTTTGATCCTGGGGAACTGAGTTCAATTCCCACTGCAGCTCCTTGTGACTCTGGGCAAGTCACTTAACTCTCCATTGCCCCTGGTACAAAATAAGTACCTGAATATATGTAAACCGCTTTGAATGTAGTTGCAAAAACCTCAGAAAGGTGGTATATCAAGTCCCATTTCCCTTTCCCCTTAATCATTTTGGCCACCCTTCTCTGTATCTTTTCCAGTTCTATTATATTTTTTAACATATGGTGCCCAGAATTACACAGAATACTACTCAAGGTGGGGGTCTCACCATGAAGCAATACTGAGTCGTTATAACATTCTTTGTTTTATTCTCTATTCCTTTTCTTATAATTCCTAACCATTCTGTCTGCTTTGAGTAAAAGATTTCAACGTGGTGACTCCTAAGATGGAACCTTGCATCATGTACCTATAATTTGGACTATTTTCCCAAATGTGCATTACTTTGCAATTATTCATATTATATATCTTCTGCTGTTTGGATTCCAGTCTTCCAATTTTCTACATTCCTCCTGTAATTTCTCACATTCCATATGCAATTTAACAATGTTGAACAGTTTTCTGTCATCTGAAAATCGATCATCTCACTGTTTCCATTTCCAGATCATTTATAAATATGTTAAAAAGCACCAATCTCAACACAGATCCTTGGGGCACGCCACTATTTACCTTCCTCCATTATGAAAACTGGCCAATTTAACCCTAATCTCTGTATTTCTATCTTTTAACTAGGTCCTAATCTAGAAGAGAAAACTGCCTCCTGTCCCATGGCTTTTAATTTTCTCAGGAGTTTCTCATGAGAGATTTGTCAAAAACTTTCTGAAAATCTCGATACACTACATCAACTGGCTCACCTTTATCCACGTTTATTCAGACCGTCAAAAGAAATGTTGCAGCTTGGTGAGGCAAGACTTCCCTTTGCTGAATCCATGTTGACCTTGTCCCATTAGACCACATTTGTCTAGGTGTTCAATAATTTTGTTCTTTATACAGTACTCCCTTAAGGGACCTCTTGTTTTGTTACATGCACACGGAGCTAAATGGATTGGCAATTAAGAAGGCTATTTTGAATCAAATTTATGTTTTGTCGCAATAGTCTCTGATGGCAATAGTAACACAGGATCCCTAACACAAGCACATATTGAAATACGGCTGTGTCAGTTTGCCTGGTTCTTAATAAAGTTGCATCTACATAACGCAACTCCTGTGGCCATTTGTTTCACCATCCGTGGCTATTTGTGATCCATTCTTCTCCATCTGTGATCTGCGGAGTGGGGTTCTTCTGTTGTTTGGTTTTGTCTCGGAAGCAATTTCTCCCATGTGAGTCATTTTATGCTGTTGCAAGCTTAGTTTCCACCTGAAACATTTATCACATTCAGAACACTGAAATGGTTTGCATTGCGTGTGAATCACTTTATGCTTTTGCAGGTTGCTTTTCTGACTGAAATATTTATCACATTCAGCACACTTAAACGGTTTGTCTCCTGTGTGAGTCATTTTATGCAATTGCAAGCTTAGTTTCCACCTGAAACATTTATCACATTCAGAGCACTGAAAAGGTTTGTGTTGGGTATGAATCACTTTATGTTTTTGCAGGTTGCTTTTTTGTCTGAAACATTTATCACACTCAGAACATTTAAATGGTTTGTCTCTTATGTGAGTCATTTTATGCTGTTGCAGGTTGCCTTTCTGACTAAAACATTTATCACATTCAGAACACTGAAATGGTTTGTGTCTCGTGTGAATCATTTTATGCAGCTGTAGGTTAGATTTCCTTTTGAAGCATTTATCACATTCCGAACACTTAAACGGTCTGTCTTCTGCATGAGCCATTTTATGCTGTTGCAAATTACCTTTCTGACTAAAACATTTATCACATTCAGTACATTTAAATGGTTTGTCTCCTGTGTGGGCCATTTTATGTTGCTGCAGGTTGGATTTCTGACTGAAACATTTATCACATTCAGAACATTTAAATGGTTTGTCTCCCGTGTGATTCATTTTATGCAGTTGCAGGTGGGATTTCCGTTTGAAACATTTATCACATTCAGAACATATAAATACTTTTTCACAGTGGCCAGTGTCTCCGAATTGGTTACTTTTGAGTGCGTCTGGACAGTCATGAACCTCAGTCCTAAACCTGGGTATGTGGTGCTCAACCAAACGTGTGTCTGTGGTGAAGTTTTCCCCAGTATCAGTACTTTTAAGAAGTCTCTCACCTTCAAGTCCTCCAGTTTGTAGACGTTTTGAGGCATGCCTGAAATTTCTCTCTTGTGTGTGTGATCTTTCTTCTTTTAGGACTATTTCTTTTACTCTGATTGGTGTTATGCCACCGATACCTCCTTCAAAGTCAGCTGACGGATCTGGGCTGTCTCTCGAGGGGTCTTTGTGTTTCCATTTCTCTCTCTGCTGTCCATCGCATTCTCTAATTCTTTTATTATTATTCTTAAATCCATTATCTGTTGGATAAAAATGAGAGTATGATCCTTAATTTTACCATTACAGAGAAGGACATATTTAAGGAATTATCCCCATATGATTATTTAAAGAGATTTGCTTGGCTAAGATTCCAAATGACACATCACCGAAAATGGTGCTGCTTTTATACAGGAACAGGTGGATAACAGCACATGAACGGAAGGAAGCAGACCATTAGTGATCCCATCCTGTCGGTTCTGTGCATCTCATCCCCACCTCCAGTCTCTGCAAAGCTTTCCTTCACTCTGATTACATTTACAAATTACAAACCAAAAGCTCTGCAATGCCTGGTGGCAGGGGTGTAGCCAGACTTCGGCGGGAGGGGGGTCTAGAGCCCGAGGTGAGGGGGCACATTTTAGCCCCGCCCTAGTGCAGCTGACCTCCCCACCGGCGCCGCCACCACCACCAACTTTGACCACTCCCCCTGCCGCCGACCCTCTCGACCCCCCCTCCCGCCAACAACCCTCCCCCGCCGCTGCCGTCACCTACCTTTGCTGACGGGGGACCCCAACCCCGCCAGTCAAGGCCCTCTTCTTCCTGCGCATGGCTTCGTTCTGTTTCTGTAAGTCTGACGTCTTGCACGTACAACGAAGCCTTGCGCCGGAAGAAGAGGACCTTGGCTGGCGGGGGTTGGGGTCCCCCGCCAGCAAAGGTAGGCAACGGCAGCGGAGGGGGAGGGTTGGCGGCGGGAGGGGGGTCGAGAGGGTCGTCGGCAGGGGGGTCCAGGGCCAAATCTACGGGGGCCCAAGCCCCCGTGGCCCCACATAGCTACGCCACTGCCTGGTGGAGACTGGCATTCATTTGGCATCTGGGTCCCAGAAGAACAGACTTGTCAGATTAAAGCAACTGATTTCTAATGATAAAGAAATAAACTGAAAGCCAATAGTAAGACTCCCTCAGTATGGGGGTAAAGTGTGAATTCTATATCAGCAATTACGTGTATAATTCCCATTAATATGTCAGTGCTTATGCGCCAATGTTTAGGCTTGGCTGCTTATGCCACATCAACGGCTAGTGTAAACGACTACGACTAAATATTGCAATTGCAAGCACAGGGCCGGTGCAACCCGGTAAGCGTGGTAAGCACGGCAGGGGGGCGCTGAATTCTGGAGGGCACCACAAGTCATGCCCCAGCCCCAGCTTCTGGTCCCCGCCTGCTCGCCCTCAGTTCCCGTGACAGCACCCTTTTTGCTCCTGCCGCCCTGCATTTAAATCTCTTTTACCTTAAATTGGCAGCGTCAGTGAGGGAAGCAGGCTGCCTTAGGCCTTCCTGCACTGTGTCCTGCCCTCCCCTGATGTAATTTCCTGTTTCTGTGAGGGTGGACCCCTGAGGTAGGCAGTTCTGATCGCTGAAACACAGCCCCGTGTCAGGTCTTTGTTTGCTGCAATAAAGGAATTGTGACAGACAATCCCCATGTTGAAGCTTGTGTCAAACAACTCCACTTCTTCATTTTACATGTGTCCCTGTCTGCACTTAATGGCCTAAGTGCGAGATACGTTTGTAATCTATAATGAATCCTAGGCGTCCAGGTTCCCTTATAGAATAGGCTCCTACTGAACAGAATTTCCCCAGAGGGCCAGATTCCATATACGGAACCTGAACGATCTGACCAGAAATGATTTCCAACTAAGCGTATTCTATAAGCGGAGCCTAGATTTAGACGCGGTATATAGAACACGCTTAGTTGAAATCCCAGTGCCCAACACTACGCGTCTCCATTTACACCGACGAAAATGTGGCGTAAATCCCAGCGTGTAGAGTTTAGACTAGAAGGGCCACATTCTATAACTACGTGCGTAAATTTTGGAATGCCCACAAAACATTCATTTCCCCGCCCTATTTTGTTTGCACGCATTAAAATTTAGGCGCAGTGTAGTACAGAATACTCTTAGGGAGTTATGCGCGTAAATTCTAATTATTGCCAATTAGTGCTCATTATTGCTTGTTAAGTGCTGTTAACGCCAACTGGCTTGTTAAACCAATTAAGTTACACACGCTGTTATAGAATATGCCTGGATTTTGAGCAGAACGCTAAGCACGCTAGTCAGAATCCGGAGAATAGTGTCTATACAATTCTAGCATAAATCTAGCACAAATCCTGCAGAAATCACAAGTAAAACGAACCTGAATTCAATAACGCACAAACACATGTATTTTACAACGCAAGTTACACACGCTGTTATAGAATACGCCTGGATTTTGAGAATGCTAAGCACGCTATTCAGAATCCGGGGAATAGTGTCTATACAATTCTAGCATACCACTAACACAAATCCTGCAGAAATCACAAGTAAAACGAACCTGAATTCAATAACGCACAACATAACAGCATAAACCATGACTCCGCCCACCCTCTGCTCAAGCCCCACCCAGAACAAGCCCACGCTAAAGTCACGCACAGAATCACATATATTGTACACCCAGGGTAATTTAAAAGGAGGCGGGTATACTGCCTTATCCACGTGAAAATGCCTTCGCAAAATTATACCCATGTGTAAAGCTGGAGGCCATCCATGGCGCACAGCAAGGATTTTAATGTAATGGGAATCTTTCCTCACCGCTCTTGGTGTCAGTATCCTCCTCTCCTCCATCTGGCAGGATCCTGACATGAGGCTCTTCTATTTTTAGGGTCTGTATCACGGTGCCAGGTATGTAACCTTGGTTGCCTGTTAGAAAACGCAGTCAATATTTACTTAAGAAAAGAAACACTTGGCTAAAAGTAAGATGATGGGAATCTTGTAAATATCCTTGCAGAAGTACTTAGAAGAACTCTCTGTATCTATCAAAATGATTTATGTAGACAAAAACTGAATCGAGAACCCCAAGAAGTCAATCTAGGCTTGTACCACAACTTGGCAGAAATAAAAACCCTGTGATGTCAGCTACGATGTCAGCTGGGGGGGAGGAGAAACAAGCAGTGTGAATTTGGATGGGAAAAGCCCCTATGATGTCAGCTGGGGGGTGGAGAAGCAAGCAAACAACCAATTGGCGGGGGGGGGGGGGCAGGAAAAACAAGCAGTGTGAATTTAGCTTGGAAAAGCCCCTATGATGTCAGCTGGGGGGGGGGGGGGGGGCAAAGAAACAAGCAGTGTGAATTTGGCTGGGAAAAGCCCCTATGATGTCAGCTGAGGGGTAGCGAAACAAGCAAACAGCCAATTGGCTGGGGGCAGCCCCTGTGATGTCAGCTACGATGTCAGCTGGGGGGGAGGAGAAACAAGCAGTGTGAATTTGGATGGGAAAAGCCCCTATGATGTCAGCTGGGGGGTGGAGAAGCAAGCAAACAACCAATTGGCGGGGGGGGGGGGGGGCAGGAAAAACAAGCAGTGTGAATTTAGCTTGGAAAAGCCCCTATGATGTCAGCTGGGGGGGGGGGGGCAAAGAAACAAGCAGTGTGAATTTGGCTGGGAAAAGCCCCTATGATGTCAGCTGAGGGGTAGCGAAACAAGCAAACAGCCAATTGGCTGGGGGCAGCCCCTGTGATGTCAGCTATGATGTCAGCTGGGGGGCGACGAAACAAGCAGTGTGAATTTGGCGGGGAAAAGCCCCTATGATGTCAGCTGGGGGTGTGGAGAAACAAGCAAATAGCCAATTGGCTGGGGGCAGCCCCTGTGATGTCAGCTATGATGTCAGCTAGGAGGGGTAGAGAAACAAGCAGATAGCCAATCGACTGGGGAAAGCCCTTATGATGTCAGCAGGCAAGGAAGAGATTCCGAAATGAAACTGTGGACAGAGGGAAGGCAAGTAAGCTGCAGGACGAAGGTGGAGCCAGCACCAGAGCACTGCAGGGGAAAGGAGATGGGTACAGTGGAGCCTGCAAGTACCACAGGGGAAAGAGTAGACCAGCCCTAGCACATGACAGGGACACTTACCGAGAGGCTGCTCTGCGCATGTGCTAGGCCAGTGGTTCCCAAACCTGGTCCTAGGGGCACCCCAGCCAGTCAGGTTTTCAGGATACCCACAATGAATATTCATGACAGAGATTTGCATGCACTGCCTCCACTATATGCAAACCTCGCTCCTGAATATTCATTGTGGGTATCCTGAAAACATGACTAGCTGGGGTGCCCCTAGGGACCAGGTTTGGGAACCGCCGTGCTAGTCACTTTCCCTACCAAGCTGCTTGCTGAGATTGCGTGCAGCTCATTTGCATGCGATTTCCTTTGAGCATCGCTCACTATTTCCAAATTGGTAAGTTCTACCGAGGATCTAAACGCACGTGTTTTTTAACGAGGACTTTTGTGCATCGGGTCCTAGGTGAGCAATGAAGGGAAGTGACAGAGCGATACGGTGGGGGGGGGGGGGGGGGGGGGGGGGAGGGACAAAAAAGGTAAGAAAGATGAGAAGAAGAAAGATTGGAGGGGGCAGAGAGGATTTCCTTTTGGCAAGAAAGTGACGTCACAGAACTGTGATGGAGGAGAGGGAAACTGAGATGAAGAAACTGCAAAATCGAAGAGAGAATGGGAAAAGAAAAAGATAAAAGACAAAGAGATAATAAAAATAAAAGGGAAATGGCAGAAATAAGAAAAGAGAACAAAGATCAGAGCTCTGGAGTCTTGAGGCTTCATTCGCGCTGGGTCTGGTCCACAGGCTGCATCTTCCTTATAAGAAATATTTCAGTCAACCATTAGTAAATTCAGTCCAAGCTACATCACCTGTTTCATGCGGATCTTCACATGTGCCCGTGTTGGGCAGGTTTCCTCTGTCCTCCATCCTGGATCCCTCTTCCTTAAATCGGATTAAAATGTCTGGTTTGATACTTGGGGAGCCTGCTATAGAAAAATACAGTTACAGTTGTGTTAATTTTTAACACACTGACCACAATGTTTAAAAAATATATATGTGTTCAGCGCCTCTATCCATATTCACTACTGACATATTTGGCTGCTACACATAGAGACAAGGAGTTTTATTTCAGAAGTGCAATACATAATAAATGGTGTCAGCTGGGAGGGGTACAAAAGTGTTGCCGGACTGGGACAGACCAAAGGTCCATCAAGCCCAGCATCCTGTTTCCAACAGTGGCCAATCCCAAAACAGTACATTTTATGTTGCTAATCCCAGAAATAAGCAGTGGATTTTCCCCAAGTCCATCTTAATATTGGCTTATGGACTTTTCTTTTAGGAAGCTAACTACACCTTTTTTTAAACCCCGCTAAACTAACTGCATTTACCATATTCTCTGGCAATGAATTCCAGAGTTTAATTACAAGTTGAGTGAAGAAATATTTTCTCCGATTTGTTTTAAATTTACTACTTTGTAGCTTCATTGCATGCCCCCTAGTCCTAGTATTTATGGAAAGAGTAAACAAATAATTCATGTCTACCAGTTCCACTCCACTCATTATTTTATAGACCTCTATCATATCTCTCCCCTCAGCTGTCTTTTCTCCAAGCTGGAGCCTTAGTCGCTGTAACCTTTCCTCATAGGGAAGTCATCCCACCCCCTTCATCATTTTCATCACCCTTCTCTGTACCTTTTCTAATTCCACTACATCTTTTTTAGATGCGGTGACCAGAATTGCACACAGAATTTGAGGTGCGGTCGCACTATGGAGCGATACAAAGGCATTATAACGTCCTTATTTTTGTTTACCATTCGGTATATCAAATCCCATCCTTTTTCCCTTATTACACTGTAAATTGTTGGATATTATTGCTATTTCATGTTCTGTGTTCTATCATAAGGCAATTTTATAAATATGAATAATAAATAAAATAAAAAGTGAATTTTACGCTTGCCCGTTACAGGAGGGTGGATTTGTTCAGACATCTCCGATTCAGGATGATCCACGTAGAGGAGATCTTCCTCTTGTTTAATACTCAATGAGAACACAGATGTTACAATCGGAAGGCCTGTGATAAGCAAATTAACGTGTTCAGAAAGGTTCACCGAGGCCCTTGTAATATTACATTAGAAACCAATTTTAAATTTACACATTTGATGTCAGCGACCCCTCCCCTGCGATCTGAAAACACAAAGCCCTTTAACTCCAAAACATTTACTTACTCGTACTGGGGTCATTCATGTTTTCTTTCCCCTCCAGCTCACAGGTTTGAGTGAAATATTTCTCATCTTCCTTTTTAATCTTGAAGATAACGTCAGGATTAAGAATGGAATAGCCTGTCAATAACAAATAGGAAAATTACACTGTAAATTATATTTGTACATACCTCTCTCTTTCCTCTTCTGATGGGGATTGTGTCAGCGTGTGTATGTAGGTGAGTATTTTTCTGACAAATGCCCCGATGCACAAAGTCAGCCATAAAATACGGCTGCCTCGGTAAAATTTAGCGAATCGCTAACAGCCAGCAATGCACAAAGGGGATCGCATGCAGATAAGCTGCATGGATCCCCCTTTGTCCAACCTCGCTGTTTGCAAGCTCGAGTTGTCAAACGGATTTGACACTGCATTTGACAGTTCTGATGCACTGGACCTTTCCATTTCTTTTTAAAATTTACCCTGGTGGTCCAGTGGACCCTGCTTCCCCCCTCCCCCCCCCCCACACCAATCTTTCTTTAAACTTTCCCTGGTGGTCCAGTGGACCATGACTGCCCCTCTCCCCCCCTCCCCCGGAACCTCTTTTTAAAATTTTCCCTGGTGGTCCAGTGGACCACGACTGCCCCCCACCTACCCCATGACCCTGGAACCTTTTTTAAAAATTTTCCATGGTGGTCCAGTGGACGACGACACCCCCCGGTCTAAAGCAAACATTAATAGCAAGGTAAGCTTTGTGCATCTGGCTCAAAGACTGGCGAGAAGAGATGGCTACAGCCTGCCACTCAATTAAGATTAAACTTTGGAGGGTTTCTGGTATTCCTCATTTCTGTTCGTGATTAGAGGCACTGCAGGTGCTAATAATCTCTGTAAGCGAAAAGAATCGACCCTACGTAAAAATCACAGGAAAAGCAGACAAAGTTAGGTGGTGGACTTTGGTCCTGGGGAACTGAG
Source organism: Microcaecilia unicolor (assembly GCF_901765095.1). Classification (NCBI taxonomy): domain Eukaryota; kingdom Metazoa; phylum Chordata; class Amphibia; order Gymnophiona; family Siphonopidae; genus Microcaecilia; species Microcaecilia unicolor. Next base: position 244,966,753 of record NC_044033.1, read on the forward strand.
TTCGATTCCCACTTCAGGCACAGGCAGCTCCTTGTGACTCTGGGCAAGTCACTTAACTCTCCATTGCCCCATGTAAGCCGCATTGAGCCTGCCACGAGTGGGAAAGCGCGGGGTACAAATGTAACAAAAAACAAAACAATAAAAAGACTCAACACGGAGCTGTGTTTCAGCATGAAAATGCCTGCTTCAGGAGTCATCCAATCCAGTATAAGCTTTCCAGTTCCTGAAGCAGGCATTTTCACACAGAAACACGGCTCTGTGTCGAGACTTTTTTTCTTGTTGGTGCTTTAATAAATGTCTTGACTGCTAGTTTGCCTCTGGAGTCTTCTGCTACTTTTTGGAAAGGCCATTTGTCCGTCCGTACTTTATCTGATCATCGCATCTCAAAAAAGATATAGTGGAATTAGAAAAGGTACGGAGAAGGGCAACAAAAATTATAAGGGGATGGGACAACTTCCCTATGAGGAAAGGCTGAAACGTCTAGGGCTGAGGGGAAATATGATAGAGGTCTATAAAATAATGAGTGGAGTGGAACCGGTAAACATGAAGCATCTGTTTACTCTTTCCAAAAATACTAGGACTAGGGGGCATGCGATGAAGCTACAAAATAGTAAATATAAAACGAATCAGAGAAAATATTTCTTTGCTCAAAGTGGAATTCGTTGCGAGAGAATGTGGTAAAGACGGTTAGCTTAGCAGGGTTTAAAAAAGGGTTTGGCTGGCTTCCTAAAGGAAAAGTCCATAGACCGTTATTAAAATGGACTTGGGGAAAATCCACTGCTTATTTCTACTCCACTCTCAATAAGCTGAAGAAGCAATACACTTGTATTCATGTGTGTTTAAATATTTTGTTATATTTCTAGGATAAGCAGCATAAAATGTATTGAACTTTTTGGGGATCTTGCCAGGTATTTGTGACCTCGATCGGCCACTGTTGCAAACAGGATGCTGGGCTTGACGGACTTATGTCCGTTTTTCTCTGTAAACATGAACCTTCCTCATGTGGAGATGGAGTCTCAGCTTCTTACAAAAAGGACCCTGGGATTTAAAGATAACTCTACCTGGAGGACATGAGAGGGGAAAGAGAATATTTGGTCTGTGATACCTTAGCATACCTGTGTTAGCAGGAGGGGTAATTAAAGAGGTACATCCCCCTGCCTGTAATCCTGTACCATAGGTAAAAGCATCCAAATGTCATGCATGAAACCTCTAGTTTAACGCACAGCAGCATTTTTTGCCAGATCTGCAGCAGTAATGCCTTTCGTTGAGTCCCAGTAGCTCTTTGTGGATATTATCAGAAGTCCTAAATTTTAGGGACCTGGCATCCGATAGTAAATGATATGAATAATACATCTCTCAGAAGTGATACCCTGCTAAGGATACCGAAAGAGACATTGATGTAACCACAGCTGAAAAATTCAGGTTTACACCCTAATCTCTTAAAAACGACCCGGCCTAGCACAACTCAAAGCAAGAATACATATAAATGAATAAATAAATTCTGCAATTAATAAATAAATTTCTGCAAGAAATATACTAGATTCCGCAAAATCCTCAAATCGTTCCTATTCAAACAAACCCTCACAAAGAACAACCATATCTCAAACAACTAATTATTACCTGAATTATTATTATTTTATTATTATTTGTTGCATTTGTATCCCACAATTTTCCCACCTCTTTGCAGGCTCAATGTGGCTTACAATACATCATGAATAGTAGAGGTACATTGGTTATCAACTTTCTCTTTACTCCATGAACAATGTCTCATTCATAACAGATTTTCTAAACGTTAACATCCATAGTTATTCCAGTACGTTTATGATACTGTATTGAAAAATTGGATTCTTACAACAAATTACTTTTTTCTGCATTATTCTTTATGTATCCTATACTGTTTATTGGAAGCCACACTGAACTCAAACTTGGTTGGGATAATGTGGGATATAAATGTCACAAATAAATAAATCAATCTGTCTCTGGGGAGTAGGTGACAGATAAGCATATTGTTGTCCCGCACCTATCTCAATCTACACTTTCCTAATTGCAGAAACTTGAGATACAAGCTACTTTTTGCCTCCTCTTTTAGCTTTATGAGTCCCCGTTATTGGAACACATTACCACTATCATTAAGAGAGAGATCCGATCACAGCCTGTTCAAGAAGTCCCTAAAGACCTACCTATGTGATGGATCATACTCCTCTGCTGCTTGACCTCCTGCAATTCAAGCTTCTCCTATTGACCTTCAAGTGCACTCAATCTGCAGCCGCCCATTACCTCTCTACCCTCCTTTCCCCCTATGTTCCCACCCGTAACCTCCGCTCTCAGGACAAATCACTCCTATCTGTACCCTTCTCCACCACCGCTAACTCCAGACTCCGCCCCTTCTGCCTCACCTCACCTTATGCCTGGAACAGACTTCCTGAGCCCATACGCCGTGCGCCCTCCCTGCCCATTTTCAAGTCCTTACTCAAGGCCCATCTCTTCTCTCTTGCTTTTGGCGCCTAACCACCTTCCCCATTCCAGATACATACACTGACTACATAGCTTATTACCTTTAGATTGTAAGCTCTCTTGAGCAGGGACTGTCCTTCCCCTTGTCTAAACTTGTACAGCGCTGCGTAACCCTGGCAGCGCTATAGAAATGCTAAGTAGTAGTAATTCCTCATCCCTTTATCCTTTTGTTTCCCTCCCTTCCCCTCTTCTGCCTTATTCTCTGTTGCGAATTACTATGTTACTATTTTACTTGAATGCTGTAAGCCACATGGAGCCTGCCTCAGTGGGATTTTGTGGGATATAAGTGTTCACAATAAATAAATTTACCTCGTGACATCAGGAAGCTGTGAATCTCCTTGATTATCTTCTTGTACAGCTCCTTCTGCCATTCTCCCAGAATCTCCCACTCCACTTCCAAGAAATAAGCAGCGACATCACCGAACGTGACTGATGCCTGTGTAAAGATAGCAAAGTTATCATGGTTAGTAGAGATTAAGCCCATTTGTTTAATAGTCTGCTATAGTTCAAAAACAAAAATGGCCGAGCAGTAAATTTGCATTTGCCACACAGCCATTTCGAAGGGGAGCAACTGAAACTCAACAAAGAAAAAAAACACACTGTCTCGTTGTCTCATCTCAACATAGCGTGGACAACCCCACAATTATCAACACTCCAGACCACACCCTCCCTATCTCAGACAGCCTGAAAATCCTCGGCGTCACAATAGACCACTACCTAACACTAGAGAACCAAGTGGCATCCACAACGATGAAAATGTTTCACGCAATGTGGAAACTCAAACACGTGAAACAATACTTCCTGAGGGAAACATTTCGCAATCTGATACAATCAATAGTACTAAGCCATTTAGACTACTGCAATGGAATATATGCGGGATGTAAAGAACAAACCTTAAAGAGACTCCAGATTGCTCAGAATACGGCAGCCAGACTTATCTTCGGAAAAACCCGATACGATAGCGCAAAACCCCTCAGCGAAAAACTACATTGGCTCCCAATTAAAGAACGCATTGCTTTCAAGATCTGCACAATGGTTCACAAAATTATCTAAGGTGAAGCCCCAGGATACATGACAGACTTGATCGACCTACCTATGAGAAACACATCCAAATCATCACAAACGTACCTAAACCTGCACTACCCAAACTGCAAAGGACTCAAATACAAATCAACCTACGCATCAGACTTTTCCTACATAAGCACCCAATTGTGGAACGCATTACCAAAAGCCATGAAAACCTCGTACGACCACCTACACTTCCAGAGAACACTAAAAACTTATCTTTTTAAAAAGGCATACCCTACCAACCCAACAAATGCCTGATCTCTGCAACACAATAACACTAGAATGCAAAATGCACAAAACACAACTCTCCCACTGTTCAACGACCTTATGTGGCTGTCCCACGTGAACCTTATCTCATCTCAACATCACTCTGTATTTGGAAACCCCGGAGTCTGTGAACGCCTCTCCGGTACAATGGAAGCTACATTGAGCCTGTAAATAGGTGGGATAATATGGGATGCAAATGCAACAAATAAATAAATAAATAAATTTACCACCACCCACTGAGGTGGCAGAGAGGGCTCCGGTGCTAACCCGGAGGTAAAAATACAAGAATTAATTTCCGTAGCGCCACAAATGGTGTGTGCTGAGGACAGAATTACCACCGGGCAGATGCAGCAGCCCGGAGGTACTTTCGGATTGGCGTGTGACAAGCCTATTGCCATAAGCACATAAGTATTGCCATACTGGGACAGACCAAAGGTCCATTAAGCCCAGTAACCTGTTTCCAACAGCGGCAAATCCAGGTCACAAGTACCTACCTAGCAAGATCCTAAAACAGTACAATACAGTTTATGCTGCTTATGCCAGAAATAAGTAGTAGATTTTCCCAAGTCCATTTTACTAATGACTTATGGACTTTTTTTTTCAGGAAGCTATCCAAAGTTTTTTAGAACCCTGCTATGCTAACCTGCCATGTGCCAACCCTTTAGTAAAAGGACCCCTTAGACAGTAGAAGCTACAAACTGCAGAGACCTGTTTACCAGAACCAGAAGTAGCCTGGTTGTTGTTCCTAAGACGCTTTATGAGCCATACAGAGAATTTTAAACTTGATCTGATAATATACAGGTAACCAGTGAAAAGATTTTTTTAAAAGGTGTGATATAATCAAACCTCAGCATTCCAACAGCTGAAAACGTGAAGCCAGACCAAATGGGCAATTGGAAAAAAAACACATTTAGGAGACAAAGACTGAAAGCATTATAAATTTGGAACTTTTATTATGGACAGTATATCAGATTCAAATAAATGATAAAATGTATTTATTCACATTTGCTATACCACTTTTGCTAACTGGCAGCTCAAAGCGGTTTGCAATCTAAAAATACAAATAGAGGCAGAAAGGAACCACACTAACGGATAGGAAATGACATTGAAGTCAGTCATCCAAAATATGAAAAGTTATAAAGAGAACACGGCACAAAAGGACAGAAGAGGACGAGGAACAGGACGGGGAGGGAAGGAAAGGAATCCTAGAGCATAACAGAGCTAATCAACAGCGAAGGATGAAGGCCGCACTTCGCTTAGGGGATGGGGAAGGCCTGGTGAAAAAGCCACGCTTTCAGGGCAGGCTTAAGGGGGTCTTTTACTAAGGTGCTACTCTTTAGGGTTCCAGAATCTTGCTACTCTTTGAAATTCTTCATGGAATCTTGCTATTCGTTATGATTCCGGAATCTTGTTACTCTTTTGGGGTTCTGGAATGTTGCCACGATTTGGGTTTCTGCCTGGTACTTGTGACCTGGCTTGGCCACTGTTTGGAAAAAAGGATACTGGGCTAGATGGACCATTGGTCTGACCCAGTATGGCTATGTATATGCATGGTTGTTACTAACTTCAGTGTGAAAATGTGCTTGTGTGAGAGGGTATTTGTATTCATGTGTGTGAAAATAAACATGAAACAGTTGAACATATATGCACATTGTTACTATCTACACAGGTATGTGAGATAGATTGTGTGCACTCTTCTTTAGTGTGAAAATGTGCTCGTGCGACAGAGTGTTTGCATGCATGTGTGTGAAAATAAACATAAAACAGTTGAGCATATATGCACGATTGTTACTATCTACACAGGTATGTGAGATAGATTGTGTGCACTCTTCTTTAGTGTGAAAATGTGCTCGTGCGAGAGAGTGTTTGCATGCATGTGTGTGAAAATAAACCTGAAACAGTTGAATATATATGCATGGTTGTTACTATCTGCACAGGTATAGTGAGACAGAGATTATGTGCTTACCTGTGAGAACACAAATGTAAGTACATGTATAGGAAGGAGAGAGTGTGTGCGTGTACACAACTGTGAAATGAATTGGTAAATAAGGGCAGAGGAGAATTTCTTACCTGGACAGACATTTCACTAATTTTCCTGCCAGGAAAGACTGATGCTCGAGATTTCACTGTTTCTGGAAGGATGAAGAAGACAGGAGGAGCCTGAGGGCCTTCACCACCTCTGCAGATCTTGCTACCCTTGCTGCAGGGATTTCCAGTCCTGTCCAGGCAGAACCTTTCTGCTTAGATTCGGAGATTTTCCTTCTATTTACAGTCCTGCAGATTTCAGAGAAAGAGAAAGCAGCAGAGAGAGCATGCGCAGAGCTTCCTGCTGGAAGTCACAGTGTGGCACCGCCTCCTTAAGGTGGATCTGCACAGATAGGAGGGCAGTGCAGGGTGACCCTAGTGCATCACAGACATGTCATCTTGCTGGATTTAGAGAAGTCATTACAGGCCAGCAGAGTAGATCCATCGAAAATGATGGGTTCAAAAAAGCAGCGAAGCAGCCTTTCTCTGTCTCACACATGCAGTCATTCTATCAAGTGCACTTAGCGTTACCATATTTGGTCCCCCCAAAAAGAGGACACATGCCCCGCCACACCCCCTTTCACACCACGCATTGCCCCTGTCACATATCACCCTCAGTGGCGTACCAAGGGGGGGCGGTGGGTGCGGTCCGCCCCAGGTGCACGCCGCTGGGGGGGTGCCGCGCGCCTGTCCGCTACATTCGTTCTGTGCTCCCTCTGCCCCGGAACAGGTTACTTCCTGTTCCGGGGCAGAGGGAGCATGGAAACAAATGAAGCAGACAGGCGCTCAGCACCCCCCCCCCCCCCCGCGGCGTACACCCGGGGGGGGTTCTTTCACCGGGGGGGGGGTCGCGCTGCACCCGGGGGGCGGGGCGCATCAGCGATCCGCCCTGGGTGTCAGCCCCCCTAGGAACGCCACTGATCACCCCACCCCTTTCACCCTCCCGTCACACGCCCCTAAGGGTGTCCTAGCCTCTCCTCCCCTTACTCTACTGCCCTGGTGGTCTAGTGACCTCTTCGGAGCAGGAAAGAGCCCCCTCTTCTTTCCTGCCCGGAGCGCTGCCCTGCATTCTGTTCCCCTTGCAATGCTGAGTGCTGATGACGGTCCCGGCGCTGATTCAACATGGTCGCCAAGAGTTGAAGCGGCCTCGTGAGGCTCAGCATTGCAAGGGGAACAGGATGCAGGGCAGCGCTCTGGGCAGGAAAAAGGGGGCTCTTTCCTGCCCCGAAGAGGTCACTAGACCACCAGGGCAGTATACAAATGTTAATAGTAGTAGTAGTAGTAGAGTAAGGTAACGGGAGGGGAGGCTAGGACACCCTTGCTAGAATTATCTGATAAAATGCATGGAGCAACTATATGATCACTGATGCATGTAATTAATAAGAAATATTTAATTTTTTCTTTCTTCTCATGTACATATATTCACACTGAACATACATGTCCTATTTATGTATTTTATACTTTTTTTTAAATATTTGATTTTATGCTTGCTATATTTTATGTACTGCATCGTATTAATTATTTATGTTTAATAAGAGACCTTTATGTATATATTCTTTCTTTACCGTGGTCATGTCGGGTAATTGTTCAATAAACCACTTCTCTTTTTATTATTATTGATCTGCTTTTTTGTTTGTACATTATCTAAGAGCAGATCTTAGCCTCTTTCTGTTTGCTTTAAAGATTTTTTTTTTCATGCAGTGTACAATTAAGCTGTGAAATCTCTTGTCAGAGGATGTGGTCAAGGTGACGTACAAAGCAAGATTCAAAAGAGGTTTGAACAAGTTCCTGGAAGAAAAATCCATAACAAATTATTAGCCAGAGAGACTTGGGAAAGCAATTGCTCATCCATGTAAATGAGCTCATGATAAACAGATCTGCCTCTTGGGATTTGCTGGGTGCTTGTGATGTGGACTGGCCACTGCCAGAGACAGGATGCTGGACCTCAGTAGACCTTTTCTTATATTCTTACGTTCCCCTGCCAACTTGTGGCTGGCTCTCCTCATGTTCCTGTTGGTTCCTCTGGATCCTGCTGCCTCTCCTGGCTGCTGTCAGTTTTCTGAGCCCCTGTTGGTTTCCTGGCTGGTTCCTCTGGAGGTTAACCACTTTCAGCCTCAGGCTCATTCATGTTCCCTCTGTTCTGGCCAACCATATGTGCAAGCATAGTATGGGACTGTAGGTCCTGCCCAGTTCTAAGTACATAAGTATTGCCATAGAAACATAGAAACATGATGGCAGATAAAGGCCATATGACCCATCCAGTCTGCCCATCCTCTGTAACCCCTAATTCTTCCTGTTCCTAAGCGATCCCACATGCTTATCCTATGCCTTTTTAAATTCTGGAACAGTCCTCGGCTCCACCACCTCCACCGGGAGGCCATTCCATGCCTCCACCACCCTTTCTGTGAAATAATATTTCCTTAGATTACTCCTAAGCCTGTTTCATCTTAACTTTGTCATATGCCCCCTCGTTCCAGAGCTCTCCATTTGAAAAAGGCTCACTTCCTGTACATAAATGCCCTTGAGATATTTAAACATTTCTATCATGTCTCCTCTCTCCCAGCATATACATGTTGAGGTTCATAAGCCTGTCCCTATAATTTTTGCATTCAAGACCGTTTACTAATTTCGTAGCTGCCCTCTGGACAGACTCCATCCTGTTTAGGTCTTTCCATAGGTGCAGTCTCCAGAACTGCACGCAGTACTCCAAATGAGGCCTCACCAGAGACTTATACAACAGCACTATCACCTCCTTTTTTCTGCTGGTCATGCCTCTCTTTATGCACCCAAGCATCCTTCTGGCTTTGGCCGTTGCTTTTTCTACCTGTTTGAAAGCTTTAAGGTCATCAGACACAATCACCCCCAAGTCCCGCTCTTCCTTCACACATTTAAAGCACTTCACCCCCTATACTGTACTGTTCCCTCAGATTTTTGCGACCCAAGTGCATGACCCTGCATTTTTTTTCCTTTTTAAAGAGTTTATTGAATTGAAACAGAACATACAAATAAACTGCAGATATACATCTGAATGTGTTTCAAATACATATTATAACATTTTCTGCTTGACATGAACCCTCTATAGGTTTCCCCCTCCCCCCTCCCTCTCCCATTCTCCTAAAGAGTTAGCAAAGCAGGGTCAGGCTGCACCAACCATTCTGTATAGGGATCCCAAACCTGATGGTAGGGGATCAGATGGCCCAATCACATTGCAGTCAACTTAGACATCAACTAGATGTAGTCCAGTTTCCTCAGGATCGCCCGTAGCCCCGGTAAGGTCTGTTGTTTCCATGCCGCTGCCAGCACCAATTTGCTGGCTACCAATATCTGTGTGGCCAGTTGAAACCCATGTTTTTTGCTTCCTTGAGGCCGCACATGTAAAAGGCAATGTTCAATTTTCATGGGAAAAACACATTTCGTTATGCTAACAATCAATATCACAACTCTGGTCCAGTATTGTTGAGCCTGTGGACACGCCCACCAGATGTGCGCCATATCCCCTTCCATTCCGCATTGATGCCAGCAAAGGGGAGACCCCCCATTAAACATTTTGGCTAGTCTCTGTGGAGTGTAGTACCAGCAGAATAATATTTTGTATCCATTTTCTACAAGAGCATTAGAAACTGACACCTTAAGCAAGGACGCAAACACCCTCTCCCACATGCAATATTCATAGGAGCCCCCTATTATGCTTTCCCACTTGTGTGTATAGTATAGAATGGGCCGTGATTGTAGCAAGAGTGCCTTGTATAGTCTAGATATCTCACCTCTACCACCACCACCACTAGCCATTGCTCGCTCTAATTGTGTTTCCTCTAGGCACAACTCATCTTTTGCTCGACGTAAGAGAAAATCTCTTAGTTGGCGATATTGGAAAGCATTGGAGGTTGGAATCCCATACTCCTCTTGCACTTCCTCAAAGGTGAGAAGTTCCCCATCCTCCCACACCTGTCCATGACCCTGCATTTTTTGGGATTAAAGCTTAGTTGCCAAATATCGGTCCATTCCTCTAGCTTCGCTAGGTCCTTCCTCATGTCATTCACACCCTCCAGGGTGTCCACCCTGTTGCAGAATTTAGTATCATCCGCAAAGAGACAAACCTTACCAGACAGCCCTTCCGCAATATCGCTCACAAAGACGTTAAAAAGAGCCGGCCCTAGGAACAGACCAAAGGTCCTTTAAGCCCAGCATCCTGTGTCCAACAGTGGCCAGTCCAGGACACAAATACCTGGCAAGAACCCAAAAAAGTTCAATACATTTTATGCTGCTCATCCTAGAAATAAGCAGTGGATTCTCCCCAAGTCAGTTTAATAATGGTCCATGGACTTTTCCTTTAGGAAGCCGTCCAAACCTTTTTAAAACTCCGCTAAGCTAACTGCCTTTACCACATTCTCTGGCAACGAATTCCAGAGTTTAATTACACGTTGAGTGAAGAAAAATTTTCTCCGATTTGTTTTAAATATACTACATTATAGCTTCATCGCATGCCCCCTAGTCTTAGTATTTTTGGAAAGCGTAAACAGACGCTTCATATCTACCCGTTCCACTCCACTCATTATTTTATAGACCTCTATCATATCTCCCCTCAGCCACCTTTTCTCCAGGCTGAAGAGCCCTAGCTGCTTTAGCCTTTCCTCATAGGAAAGTCGTCCCATCCCCTTTATCATTTTCGTCACCCTTCTCTGTACTTTTTCTAATTCCACTATATCTTTTTTGAGATGTGGCAACCAGAATTGAACACAATATTCGAGGTGTGGTCGCACCATGGAGCGATACAAAGGCATTATAACGTCATCTTTTTTGTTTTCCATTCCTTTCCTAATAATACCTAACATTGTATTTGCTTTCTTAGGCGCCGCAGCATACTGAGCAGAGGGTTTCAACGTATCATCAACAACAACGCCGAGATCCCTTTCTTGGTTGATGACTCCTAACATGGAACCTTGCATGATGTAGCTATAGTTTGGGTTCCTCTTTCCCACATGCATCACTTTGCACTTGCTCACATTAAACGTCATCTGCCATTTAGATGCCCAGTTTCTAAAGGTCCTCTTGTAATTTTTCACAATCCTCCCGCGATTTAACGACTTTGAATAACTTTGTGTCATCAGCAGTGGAGGAGTGGCCTAGTGGTTAGAGTGGTGGACTTTGGTCCTGGGGAACTGGGTTCAATTCCCACTGCAGGCACAGGCAGCTCCTTGTGACTCTGGGCAAGTCACTTAACCCTCCATTGCCCCAGGTACAAATAAGTACCTGTATATAATATGTAAGCCGCATTGAGCCTACCATGAGTGGGAAAGCACAGGGTACAAATGTAACAAAAAAAAAAATTACCTCACTAATTACTCCCATCTCTAGATCATTTATAAATATGTTAAAAAGCAGCAGTCCCAGCACAGACCCCTGGGGAACCCCACTAACTACCCTTCTCCATTGAGAATACTGACCATTTAACCCTACTCTCTGTTTTCTATCTTTTAACCAGATTTTAATCCACACAAGAACATTACCTCCTATCCCATGACTCTCCAATTTCCTCTGGAGTCTTTCATGAGGTACTTTGTCAAACGCCTGAAAATCCAGATACACAATATCGACCGGCTCACCTTTATCTAAGTAACATCTGGAGCTGACTCTCAACAGTTACTGTCCTGCCAACAAACACTGTGCTTTTTCTGGTAAGAGTCTGGGCTGGGACTGGGACCCCGGCTGTGGCTACAATTGCAAATCACAGTTCTAAGGGGCCCTTTTACTAAGCTGTGTAAGCATCTACGCATGCCAAAAATGGAGTTACCGCACGGCTACCGTATGGCCCTTGCGGTAATTTCATTTTTGGCGCACGTCTGATACATGCGGCTGAAAAGTCATTTTTATTTTCAGATGCGCACATTGGACCCCCCTAAATGTCAATAAGGAAAAGAAAAGAACTCCCTCTCTTAACAGGAAGCACCTGCCAGAAGAGGCAGCGGAGCAGGGGAACAGATAATAGGGGAGGGGGAAAGGATAGGGTGTTACCTGCAAGAAGAGCCAACCAGAAAAGGTGATCTTTAGGTAGGTCCCTAAACCTTACCTAGGACTGTTCTGCCCAGAGGGAAACAGGGAGATGGAGCTGTACAAAAGAAACACACAGTGCCTCAGACTCAAGGCAAGAGAAAAAACCTGGTGACAGTGAGAAGGTGCTCAGTAGAGGAAGGGGGGGTATATGGAAAATTAAAGAGGACAGATTGGGGGGTTGCTGAGTGGAGAACCTTATGGGTTATGGTCAAAATCTTGTAAGTGAATAAAATTCAATAATTCCAGTATGTGTTTCTCATCCTAGTTCCCAGGACATACCTTGGCATTCTGGGTTTTACAACATCCATCGTGGATGCAATACGTGCAAATATCTCTTGTGTACTCACTGTGGATATTCAGAGAACTGGATTGTCATTGTCACGAGGACTAGGTGAGGAAATAGATCAGAATGGAAACATCCCCCCCCCCCCCACCTCCATTTGGCATAGCAGCATCCATCCCTCTGCCCTGTAAAAATCTCTCTTCCTCTGCTTTACTGCCCCCCCACCAAATGCATTTACTTTTCCTCCCCAGGAACATTCTTTGTCCTTCCATCTTCCCTCCCAGCCTCCTGCCCCAGAACATTTTCCTCTTTTCTCTCGCTTTCCTTCCCCTCAGCCCCCAAATATTTCCTCCTCTTTTACAAGCTTTTGTCCCCCCCAGCCCCCCAAATAGTTTATTTTTCCTCCAGCTTTTGTCCCCCCTGAATATTTTACTCCTCTTTTCCTAGCTTTAAAGTCCCACCCATTTTTCTTCTTTATTTTCCCTGCTTTTCTCCTGTCACCCCAATGCCCTGACTTGTTCTTTAGTTTCAACAAGCCCAGCTCTCTAGAAACCTTTAGCCTTAATTTTCAAAGTTCACCCCCCAACCCACCACAGCAATTTCCCCAGTTCAACCTTCACCCCTTCCCCACCTCAGCAGTCAGCCAGATTCCCAATCCCCCCCCCCCCCCCCCCATAGCAGTTTTCTCAATTTCTCCCTCACCCCATCTCAGCAATCAGCAGATTCTTGATTGCTCCCTCATGCTCCATCAATCTCCCCCCCCCCCACAACAATTTCCACAATTCCACCCCCCCCCCCCATGACTTAGACCAAGACTGGGCCCCTTACCTGGCTTAAAACGCTGGAAATTGCCTCCACAAAATGCTGTTCAGATCCAGGAAGCAGGGTGACAGGTGGCAGTGACAGGCCAAAAAAAGAACAGGTGCAGTTTAAATGCTTCAGTTAAATACTCACTCAGCTCATTGATGAATATCACAGGGTCCTGCTTACCAATCCGCACCATAGGCGCGCAAACGTTTTAGCACATGCTAAAAATTAGCATGCACTAACGCTAGAGACACCCATAGGAATGGGTGTCTCTATCGTTAGCGCACGTTAAAAGTTAGCAGACCTACAGTGCAACTTAGTAAACAAGACCCACAGTATTTTATTGAGACATACGGTTTCGAGGGTTCCCCATACATTAAAAGGGGTAACGGTGAGATGTGTATCTGGGAGCTTTGATGTGAAGTCCACTGCAATGTCCCCTCGGGTGACCCACTGCTCTGCTGGGATGTCTGTGTGGCCAGTCTACTAAGAATGCTGGCTCCTCCTACATCCCAATGGCTTGTTTTTGTGTGTTTTCCCCTTGGATTTTTAAAAAAATGGTTCTAAACAATAGACGCACTGCGCACAAAAAGGTTTAGCAAACGGCCATTTTCCAAACAAAAAGTTGGACGTTTTTCTGGTTTCAAAATGGCCACGTTCCACGAAGATGGTCTTAAAAGATAGACACACTGAGCAGAAAAACATCTAGCAAATGGCCATTTCCAAAGGAAAAAAATGGACATTTTTCTGGTCTGAAAATGGCCATGTTTGCTGTTCGCTATTGGATTTCTGGATGTTTTTCGTAAAACATCCAAAATCGGATTTTTAGACGTCATATCGAAAATGCCCCTCTGTATTATTCATTAGTGGAAAAAGTAACGATTAGTTATTCCATTACATTTGTACGAAAGTAGTTGTTACAATTACTTGTTACTTTTAAAAGTAATAGATTACCCAGTGCTGATTTATGCAGGTACTTTCTCTGTCCCTGGTGGGCTCACAATCTAATTTTTTTGTACCTGGTGCAAAGAAGGTTTCAGTGACTTGCACGGGGTCACCAGGAGCTGCAGTAGGAAGTGAGCCCAATTCCCCCGGTTCTCAGCCCACTGCACCAGTGGCGTATTTATTCAAGGTGTGTGTGTGGCATACACACCTCCTGTCAGACCCACCTCCACCCATTTTTGCCTGGGCAGCAGCATTCATAGGCTGTCTGCAGCTGGACTTTCTCTCCAAACCGTCCTGCCCCTTCTGATGCAACTCCCTATTTTATGAAGACCGGAAAGACCCCGGTGCACTTTTTGAGTGTCACTGCTACTGCCCGAGCAAAGACTGGAGTGGAAGTGATTTTACGGTACCGGGGGCGTGTCTCCTGTTAAAAATTCCTGCTTATGGCACAACACTACACTACACTACCCATAAGGCTACTTTTCCACCCCCACAACACTATGCACATAATTGCAAGGTGTAAGCTAAATCCAAATCCATACCTCAATCCCCAAGAACATCTTTTCTCACTGCCGGCAAAGCTATGCAGATAAAGCTCGATTTGTGTAAGGCATATAAAGGAGTGATTTTCAAACAGACCACATCTGTGGGGAAAGCACTGTTTCATTCATGGCTTTCAAAATATACCCATCTTCTTCCTGCACCCAAATTGGCACACCTGAAATCTACATGACACCCTGCTTTTCACTTTCTTGGTCCCAAGCTCCGGAATGATCTGCTCCCTTTTATCTGCTCTGAACCATCTTTTTAAGAAATGTAAATCTCTACTCAAATCTCATCTGTTGCTTTTAAGTACATAAGTATTGCCACTGTGGGACAGGCCAAAGGTCCATCCAGCCCACTGTTTCCAACAGTGGCCAATCCAGGTCACAAATACCTGGCAAGATCCCAAAAACGTTCAATACATTTTATGCTGCTTATCCCAGAAATAAGCAGTAGATTTTCCCCCAAATCAATGTAATAATGGTCTATGGACTTTTCCTTTAGGACACCGACCAAACCTTTTTAAAACTCCGCTAAGCTAACTGCCTTTAGCACATTCTCTGGCAACAAATTCCAGAGTTTAATTACATGTTGAATGAAGAAAAGTGAAGAAAAAGTTTGCACCTGGTGAGATTTTTCTTGACTAGGGTTCCACCTATTATGTATTTGTAAATGCTGAATGATCTTGGTTGGTGTCTTCTCTTTCCCATCATAATGGAATTCTGTTTTGTTTTGTTTTGAAGTGTTTTAGCTTTCTATGTAAACTTGTTTTGCTCAAAAAGGGAAGTATAGCAAATTTTAGTAAACAAACATATTTCATGCAGAAGAAAGCAAAATAAGCTACTGAAAGAAAAGAATCCCTAACAGGCTTATTTTCTAAAGAGAAGGGCGCCCATCTTTCGATAAAAATCAGGAGATGGGCGTCCTTCTCCCAGGGTCGCCCAAATCGGCATAATCGAAAGCCAATTTTGGGTATCCTCAACTGCTTTCCTTCGCAGGGATGACCAAAGTTCACGGGGGTGTGTCGGAAGCATAGCGAAGGCGGGACTGGGGCGTGCTTAACACATGGGCGTCCTCGGCCGATCATGGGAAAAAGAAGGGTGTCCCTGATAAACACTTGGCCGACTTTACTTGGTCCTTTTTTTATGACCAAGCCACAAAAATGTGTCCTAAATAACCAGATGACCACCAGAGGGAATGGGGGAGGACCTCCCCCTACTCCCCCCAGTGGTCACTAACCCCCTCCCACCCTAAAAAAAATGAAAATATTTTCTCCAGCCTCTACGCCAGCCTCAAATATCATACCCAGCTCCATGACTGCAGTATGCAGGTCCCTGGAGCAGTTTTAGTGAGTACTGCAGTGCACTTCAGGCAGGCGGACCCAGGCCCATCCCCCCCCCCCCACCTGTTACACTTGTGGTGGTAAATGTGAGCCCTCCAAAACCCACCACAAACCCACTGTACCCACATCTAGGTGCCCCCCTTCATCCCTAAGGGCTATGGTAGTGGTGTACAGTTGTGGGGAGTGGGTTTTGAGCTATGCACCTGCGAGCTTTTTCTGAAGTCCACTGCAGTGCCCCCTAGAGTGCCTGGTTGGTGTCCTGGCATGTGAGGGGGACCAGTGCACTACGAATGCTGGCTCCTCCCACGACCAAATGGCTTGGATTTGGTCATTTCTGAGATGGGCGTCCTCGGTTTCCATTATCACCAAAAATCGGGGACGACCATCTCTAAGGACGACTAAGGTTGACCTAAATGTTGAGATTTGGGCATCCCTGACCATATTATTCAAACGAAAGATGGCCGCCCATCTTGCTTCAATAATACGGGTTTCCCCGCCCCTTCGCGGGGACGGCCTGTGAGGACGCGCAATGGAAGTAAAACCCGGCTGGCTCAATCCGTCCTCCTTTTTCTGGAGCCATATGGTAACCCTACGCCCTCAGGAAAACTTGGGCGCCCCGTTCGATTATGCCCCTCATCAAAAAAAAGAGAAAAAGAAGGCAAAAGGTAGAAAAATAGGGAAAACCAAACAACATCTGGATTGAAAGGGGAAAACAGGCTTGGCAATGCTTCCTAAAGCATAATTGGGTTTTCTGATACCATTTTAGCGACATCTGAAAACCAATGATGTCATCCCATAAAAGTAATATTACCTTAGGACTTTGCTCTCTGTAGGATGTTATCTAGGAGGGAAAAAAAACTTCCCCAGAAGGCGATTTGAGTGCTGGAAGGAATGACGATCACCTCTTAGCTCCTTAATTTATTTAGGACCCTGTTTACTAAGCTGCACTACCGTTTTTAGCACGCCTACAGTGCGGCTTAGTAAACAGTGTCTGTGCGGATTACAGATGAACGCTTTTCTGTTATTAAGGCTCAATATTTTATATAATGCAGTCTTCTAGAATTCATTGAACAGAGTAGGAGTTGGGCTCACAGCTGCCGAGAGGGGGGCAGGGGGGGCAAAATTCCCCGGGCCTCCAGGGGGGCCCGGTGCAGGGGTCTCTCCCTCCTGCTCCTGATGGGACCCGGGTGATCGTGTCCCAACAGGAGCAGGAGAGCGAAAACTCCGGCGCTGAGACCCCCATTGCATTGCCTGCCTAGTAGCTGCTGGGCCCTAAGTTTTGAGACTGAGGCATGTGCGACCTGAGGAAAGCAGCCACAGGGGCAGGCAATGTTGGGCAGCGGCGGTGATGACGATTTCTTTTTTGGGGGGGGGGGGGAGCGGCGATGACAATTCTGCCCCAGGCCCGGCTCAGTCTCTCGGCAGCCCTGGTTGGGCTGAAAAGTGAAAGAATGTGAGAGTGGAAAAGGTTAGTCCAGCAAGAAGGACCATTTCTGCCCCTACATCTCTCAGGACCCCCCCCCCCCCTCCCCCAAGGAGAGGTCTCTCCCTCCACTTCAGGAAGCAGGTGAAAGATTGGCTCTTCAACCAAGCCTTTAATGGAAGAAGTAACTAACTTGTTAGTCTCACTCACACACACAAGGATTGACTCGGGCAGGCTGCACATACTGCAGCGGGACATGTTTATCCACTCCTACTCTAGCTGAGATAATATTTAACCACCTTTCTGACCTCACATGCAACTTTCTTCAAATCAATCACATTACTTTCTAATTCTTCCTACTTTCTTACTCATCTATATGTTACAACTTTGCCTTACCCCTCACTACCAATTATAATGTTCTAGTACATGTGTGTGTTGTCATTGCAAGTAGTTTACCATAATATTAAACAGGAGAAAAACAAACTCTATTGGAATATTCTAACTTTCTAAAAGGAGTTTGCAAAGTTTATATATAGTTAGTTTGTGAGTGTCCCTTTAATTGTGGAAAAACCTCTACTTTAAATATATTACAAAACAATTGAAACCTCAAACCTCCAAACAGGAAAAATACAAAAGTATTTATTATATCCTTATTTTATCAGGAGTAGGTTAATACCATTGGTTCCCTAAGAAGGAAAAAGAGAAAAAAAATACCAGACGCAAAAAACTCACATTTAGTGAGAAAAAGCAAATGAGATGAAAAAGTTTATCTTCTTTTATTATAACTAATAAAGGGGCACTCACCCAAAACTAAACTATCACAGACTAATCCCAGCCCAAAACATGCAAAAAAAGGCTGCCTACGGAAAACAACCCCTACCGGAGGGCACAGCAATCCTTACAGTTCATTAAACAGGCATTGTGTTAAACATCCTCATACTAGCTTTTACTATCAAACAGCAAACTAGCCCCTAAATGGCTGGTACTTAGCTTTGGTTAAGCAGACAGTCTCTAATCCACAAATCTTGAGGACATCTGCTGCTGTAAATTACTATAAACAGCTCTGAGCTGCAAATCGCTGAGAGTTCCTGTGAGCTGCTGTGAATGCTGAAAACCGGCTCTCCTCCTGGGGGCTCCGGAGCCCTACAAAAAATCTTTCCACCAACGAAGAAGACGTCAGCCCATGCCATACTTTGTATTGTTGTTCGAATATTTTTACTGCTCTAATTGCCTATTGCTCATGTTTGATCTAGTGAATTCCTTCAAAAAGGTGGTAAATAAATCCTAACAACAACAACAACAATAATAATAATAATAATTTAACAATCTGTCAGTCTCTGGAGCTGCAGTGTAGAGTCACCTTTCCATGCCATACCTGAGATCCCTTCTCCCCACCCAGAATGCAAACCCAAAAAGAAAGGTGGAAAGACTTTATTCTACATTAATGCAAGAATGATTTTTAGATTTTATTAGGTTATCAATAGAAATCAAACACTTTAGATTTTATTACAAATTTGTAGCCCACCTTCATCCAAGGCAGATAGGATAACAGCAATACACACATAATTAACCGAAGGTGCACCTTTCACATTTGACCGTAAAGAAGCCAGCCTGAAGGACACCAGTAAACATCTCCAAATTCAACTTTTAGGAAGATTATTTTTGCTAGGGCGAAATGGGAAGCTTTTCTCACATATATTTCTGTAACAATATTGGGAGAAAATGGGGAGATTTTTTTTTAAGGATTCAGGTACAGTAGATAAATCCAACAATCTAAGTTTATACTGAGGTGATGGAGGGTTGGGTGATTTGCTCACGGTCACAAGGACTGGCAGTGGGATTTGGACCTTGGGTTCCCAGGTTCTCAAGCTGCTGCTCTAACCATCAAAGGTGTAGCAGCAACCCATTAGGGGGGACTTGGGAAAATTCCACTGCTTATTTCTGGGATAAGCAGCATAAAATGTTTTGTACTTTTGGGGGGATCTTGCCAGGTATTTATGACCTGGATTGGCCACTGTTGGACCTTTGATCTGTCCCAGTATGGCAACACCTATGTACTTATGTGGTAAAAGCAGTTAGCTTAGCGGGGTTTAAAAAAGGTTTGGATGGCTTCCTAAAGGAAAAATTAAGTCCTAAAGGAAAAAGTCCATAGACTTTTAATTTTTCAGACCATAATCAGCTAACGCCATTAACGGTTATATGTAAGCCACATTGAGCCTGCAAAAAGGTGGGAAAATGTGGGATACAAATGTAACAAATAATAATAATAATAGACCATTATTAAATGGACTTGGGGAACAGGGCCGGTCTTAGGCAGAGGCGACCGAGGTGGCTGCATAGGGCCTCGCGCTTAAGGGGGCCCCGCGCGGTGCGCCTCAAGTCTGCCTCTGCCTTTCTCTGCCTCCTCCCCTCCCACGCGAGTCTTGCACCTTCCCCTGCTCACGCCCATCTGCGTTGTCGCTCGTTTTTAAAGCCCCAAGGCGTTCTCCCTCTGAGTCCGACACGCTGGCGATTCACACAGCCTGCCTTCTGCCAGCGTCGGGGCGGGGCCTCCCTCAGACGCGTCCCACCTCTGCGCAAGACAGGAAGTTGCATTGAGGAGGTGGGACGCGTCTGAGGAGAGGCTCCGACGCTGGCAGAAGGCAGGCTGTGTGAATCGCCGGAGGAAGAATGCCTGTGTGTCGGAGGAAGAATGCCTCAGGACTTTAAAAACGACGACCATGCGGATGGGTGAGAGCGGGCGGAAGAAACAGGACCCGGAGGGGGAGGGGGAGAAAGCTGCCCAACTTGGTATGAATCACTGGAGGGGGTGGGCAGGGGAGAAGAGAGTCGCTGCTGGGTAAGGATGGATGGTGGGGCGGGCAGGGAGGAGAGGAGGGTTGCTGGACATGGATGGAGGAAGGGGAGGAGGGTTGCTGGACATGGATGGAGGGGAGGGGAGGAGGGTTGCTGGACATGGGTGTAGGGGAGGGGAGGGTTGCTGGACATGGGTGGATGAAGGGGAGGGGAGGGTTGCTGGACATGGGTGGATGAAGGGGAGGGCAGGGGAGGGGAGGAGGGTTGCTGGACATGAGGGGAGGGGAGGGTTGCTGGACATGGGTGGATGAAGGGGAGGGGAGGGTTGCTGGACATGGGTGGGTGGATGAAGGGAAGGGCAGGGGAGGGGAGGAGGGTTGCTGGACTTGGGTGGATGGAGGGGAGAACAGGGGGAGAGGAGGGTTGCTGGACATGGGCAGATGGAGGGGAGGGAAGACTGGAAGGAGATGCACATGGATGAAGGGGAGGGAAGAGAGGAAAAATCTGGACATAGATGGAGTGGAGAGCAGGGAAGAGAGGAGAAATGTTGGGCAGGAATGGAGGGAAGGAAAGACGAAGGAGATGCACAAGGATGGAAGGGAAGGGAGAGAGGAGAAATGCTGGACATGGATGAAGGGGAGGGGAGGAAAGTAGATGCACATGGATGGAGGGGATGAGGAGAAATGCTGGATATGGATGGAGGGAAAATTGCTGAATTTAAGGGCTGGATCGGAACACTTTGAAGGCAGATGCTGAAACTGGAGAAAGGATAGGGACAGGGCTACAGATGGTAGACAGGACACATAAGGACACAGACAACAAAGGTAGAAAAATTATTTTATTCAGAATTTATTAATTGGAATATGTCAGCTTTTGGAAATGTGCATCTGTGATATTTTGCATGTAAGTTTCAATTTTTCTAGTATTGCTGCATGCTGAGTCTGACTTCTTGAGGTAACTTTCCACAGTTCAGTATTTTGCCTTCGTATCTGTTATATCATGTGTTTTTCATGTGTGATCAAGGTGCAGTACTCTGCTAGTGTGTAGTATTTGCAGCCCTTTTTTTTGTTTCACTAGGTTGTATACTGGTGTTTTAGAGCCTGGTGTAATTACAGTGCTGCCTTTCCACGCATAAGGTTGTAGCTCGTCCTGTCCTTGGAATTAGTTCTGTTATGGTTTGGTAAGGTTATGAGTGTGTTTTTGCACAAATTTGTGCATAGTGTTTTGCAGTTGAGCAATTGTGGTTAGTATATGCTTTGAGCAACCACTTTATTCTTTGTCATATGATACATATCTAATATCTAAATTTAATTAAAAGTCTATCTCTAATATAGCTGATTTATGGAAACATTTGGTACCGTAAATGTGTTGTGGGTTTTTTTTTTAGTGGGAACCTATGCACTTACATCTTTTTTGGCTACTTGGGGTTGGGGATCTCTGTGTTGCCTCTCTGATTTGATGGGTTACAGAGCAATAGGGGAATTTGAAAGTACTGAATCTTTTCTTAATATTTTTCCTTTATTCTCCTTTGTTATGCGAATTGGAACTACTAATTGTAGTGGACTTGAACTGAATAATTTCTGTGGAGGGGGGGGGGGGGGTTCATGATAGCATTGTGCTCATTATTTCAATCAGTTTTTCTGTACAAGTTTAGCTTCATTTGTGTTTATTTGAAATTTCATAAATAAAAATTTTCTAAAAATTGAATAATCTTATCAATGAGGTGGAGCTAGGGTGGGGGCGGGGCTAGGATGGGGCCCCACCAACTTGGTCTGCACAGGGCCCCGCACTTGCTAAGACCGGCCCTGCCTGGTTCTTTCATGTCTTGCAAGGCGAGGGCCAGGCAAGACCATTCGATTGTCATTAAGGGAACGAAAAACAAGAGCGGTGAACAGGGAGCAGTGAGGGAAGCAAGATAGGAGGACAGCCAGTACGAAAGGTCAATAGAAGTACCTTATAATGTACTTGAAAAGTGAGAGGCAGCCAGTGGTGTGTTTTGAGAAGGGGAGATACGCAATCATATTTGCTGGCATGGCAAAGAATTCATATAGCGGTGTATTGCAAGGATTGTAGTTTCTTGACTACCACTTGTGTAACTCCAGCAAAGACAATATTACAGTAATCAATTTTAGATATGATGAGTGAGAGGATAAGTGTGTGAAAGGCATCGTGAGGTGAAAAATCTGTGCACCGAACATAATTGCCTCAGAGTAAACAAACAAGATTTAATTCATGATTATTATTATTTATTGCATTTGTATCCCACATTTTCCCACCTCTTTGCAGGCTCAATGTGGCTTACAATAATCATGAACAGTGGAAATATATTAGAAAATAGACATTTAGGGGGTCACGTGATGCAGCGCTGCTGAGCGGACGTCCGAAGATCGACTCCGCTCCAGCCTCCTTCTAAGTCTTAAAAGTTAACCCGCATAGACCCCGTCAACTGGCACAGAAAATACCTGTAACAGTAGCGGAAACCAAGGGCTCTCGTCTGCGGTGGTTGCAATTCCAGTGTGCAGGTAGATGGCTGGTATGCCAGCGAAAAATCAGCGCCCACAAAAACCACGTGTGTTGGACGGAAGCCCCAAGATGGCGGCGGCGAAAGAGATCGCGGGGGTGACGAGCCAATCTGCAGATACAATGCAGGGGCTCATCCAACAGGTCACGGCTATACTGGAAGAGAAGCTCTCCAAGTTTCAAGCCTCAGTGGAGCAGATTCGTGAGTCGGTGGAGCGGCAAAGCACGAGGCTGCAGCAGGCTGAAGAAAGAGTGTCCCTGCAAGAGGACAAGATGGAGACCGCGGAGGCCCGAATTGCTTGTACTGGAACAGAATGCCAGAGGCTGGCACAGCAGGTAGATGACCCAAGAAAATAGAAGCAGGAGGAGCAACATTCGCATTGTTGCATCCCTGAATCAGTTAAGGACAGAGATTAAGGCCAGGGCCGCGAGAGACTGGGCCGGGCCCGGGACAAGGCCGCCCTGGGCCCCCCCCCCCCCACCCCCACTGCCGGGCCCCTTGCACTATATGTAGATCCTTCAAGAGGTAGTGTGTCATGATTTAGGCTCTACACCTTTTCTGATGTTTGGTGCCACCTCAGTAAAGCCAAAACACAATCTCTCCACTGCAAAACACTATACACAAACTTGTGCAAAAACCCACTCATAACCTTACCAAACCATAACAGCACTAATTCCAAGGACAGGACGAACTACAACCTTATGCGTGGAAAGGCAGCACTATAATTACACCGGGCTCTAAAACACCAGTACACAACCTAATAAAAAACAAAACAAAAAGGGCTGCAAATACTACACACTAGCAGAATACTGTACCTTGATCACACATGAAAAACACATGGCAACAGATATGACATAAGGAACTAGAAATAAAAAAATATGAAGGCAAAATACTGAACTAGAAAGTTACCTCAAGAAGTCAGACTCAGCATGCAGCAATACTAGAAAAATTGAAACCTGCATGAAAAATATCACAGATACACATTTCCAAAAGCTGACATATTCCAATTAATAAATTCTGAATAAAATACTTTTTTCTACCTTTGTTGTCTGATCATAGTTTTTCTATTCGCTTTGGTCCCAACTTCTGTTTTATGCAGTGTCTTCTTTCCATTTGATATTTTTTCTCTCACCATCCTCCTGTGTCCTTATGCGTCCTGTCTACCATCTGTAGCCCTGTCCCTATCCTTCCTCAAGTTTCGGCATCTGTCCTGAAGTGTTCCGATCCAGCCCTTAAATTGAGCATTTCTCCTCACTCTCCTCCCCTCCATCCATGTGCATGTATTTCCTGTCTTCCCTCCCCTCCATCCATATCCAGCATTTCTCCTCTCTTCCTTTTCCCTCCATCCGTGTGCATCTCCTTCCTTTGTCTTTCCTTCCCTTCATCCTTGTCCATCATTTCTTCTCTCTTCCCTGCCCTCCACTCCATCCATCCATGTTCAGCTTTTCTTCTCTCTTCCCTTCCCTCCATCCATGTGCATCTCCTTCCTGACTTCCCTCCCCTCCATCTATCCATGTCCAGCAACTCCTCATTCTCTCCTGGCCTCTCCTCCATCCAACCATATCCAGTAAATTTCCTCTCTCCCCTGCCCCCTCCAATCATCCATCCATGTTCAGCAGTTCTTCTCTCCCCTCTGCCCTGCCCAGCAATCTCTTCTCTCTCCCCCCTGCCCTTTTGTCCAGCAATCTCTTCTCTCTCCCCAATGCCCTCTTGTCCAGCGATCTCTTCTCTCTCCCCAATGCCCTCTTGTCCAGCGATCTCTCTCTCTCCCCCTGCCCTCTTGTCCAGCAATCTCTTCTCTCTCCCCCTGCCTCTTGTCCAGCAATCTCTTCTCTCTCCCCCCTGCCTGCCCTCTTGTCAGCAATATCTTCTCTCTCTCCCCCTGCCCTCTTGTCCAGCAATCTCTTCTCTCTCCCCCTGCCCTCTTGTCCAGCAATCTCTTCTCTCTCCCCCTCCCCTCTTGTCCCAGCATCTCTTCTCTCTCCCCCTGCCTCTTGTCCAGCCATCTCTTCTCTCTCCCCCCCTGCCCTGCCCTCTTGTCCAGCAATTCTCTCTCTCTCCCCCTGCCCCTCTTGTCCAGCAATCTCTTCTCTCTCCCCCCTGCCCTGCCCCTCTTGTCCAGCAATCTCTTCTCTCTCCCCCTGCCATCTTGTCCAGCATCTCTCTCTCTCCCCCCTGCCCTATTGTCCAGCAATCTCTTCTCTCTCCCCCTGCCCTCTTGTCCAGCAATCTCTTCTCTCTCCCCCTGCCCTGCCCTCTTGTCCAGCAATCTCTTCTCTCTCTCCCCCTGCCCTCTTGTCCAGCAATCTCTTCTCTCTCCCCCCTGCCTCTTGTCCAGCAATCTCTTCTCTCTCCCCCTGCCCTCTTGTCCAGCAATCTCTTCTCTCTCCCCCCCTGCCCTGCCCTCTTGTCCAGCAATCTCTTCTCTCTCCCCCTGCCCTCTTGTCCAGCAATCTCTTCTCTCTCCCCCTGCCCTCTTGTCCAGCAATCTCTTCTCTCTCCCCCCTGCCCTGCCCTCTTGTCCAGCAATCTCTTCTCTCTCCCCCCCTGCCCTCTGTCCAGCAATCTTTCTCTCTCCCCCCTGCCCTCTTGTCCAGCCACTCTCTTCTCTCTCCCCTGCCCTCTGTCCAGCAATCTCTTCTCTATCCCCCCTGCCCTGCCCTCTTGTCCAGCAATCTCTTCTCTCTCTCCCCCTGCCCTCTGTCCAGCAATCTCTTCTCTCTCCCCCTGCCCTGCCCTCTTGTCCAGCAAATCTCTTCTTTCTCCCCCCTCTGAGATCCAAGGCCTGCCCCCCCCCCCCGAGATCCAAGGCCTCCCCCTCCCTCCAAGATCCAAGGCCCTTCTACTACCTGCTTATCATTTCTATAGCGCTACTAAACTCCCTCCCTCCCTCCCAGATCCAAGGCCCCCCTCTCCTTCCATCCATCCGACTGAATTCCAAGGCCCCCCTCCGTCCCTCCCTCCGAATGCAAAGCGATCTTGTTCTTACTTCGTTGGGGTTGGCGAGAGCAGCATGCAGAAGAGAACGCAGGAAAAGCGTGCAGGCTCCCGCTTCAGCCTTCCCTCGTTGTCTGTGGTCCCGCCCTCAAAGGCGGGACCAGAGCTGAGAGACAGACAACGAGGGAAGGCTGAAGCGGAGCCTGCATGCTTTTTACTGCGTCTGCGTGCTGCTCTCGCCGTAACCCCCGACGAAGTAAGAACTGAACAAGATCGCTTTTGCAATTCGGAGGGAGGGAGGGACGGAGGGACCTAGGAGTCGGACGGAGGGGCGACCACCCACGGACTCGGCGCCGGGCCCCCCTGGAGGCCCGGGCCCGGGGACTTTTGTCCCCCCTGTCCCCCCCTCTCGGCGGCCCTGTTTAAGGCAATTAGTGGAACAATGGCTACCGGAGCAGCTGGAGCTTCAAATGGCTGAGGGTGCTCTGAAGATTGAGAGGGTTCACAGAATAGGTGTGTTGAAGGAAGGAGAAAAGCAGCCCAGGACAGTGATTGTGAAGGTACTTAATTATGCAGAGAAAGAACTGATCCTGCAGGCTTTTAGAAAGAAGAAAAGCTTGGAGTATGAGGGGCATAAATTGATGCTTTTTCAGGACTACTCAGCAGCAGTCTCGGAACAGAGAAAGAAGATGGGACAGCACTGCAAAAGGCTCTTTGACAGAGGGGTGAAATTTGCCTTGATGTTTCCTGCTAAAGTGCGGATTGTACAGGATAATAAAGTACTCTTCTTTACTGACCCCAAAGAGCTGGCAGAGTTTGTGGGAGAAGCTATAAAAGCAGAGGATTTGATCAGTGTATGAGGGTGGGACTGTGGACCTTTGTAAGTTGTGAGGCGCCTGAGGTGTATAAACGGTACAAGTGAAGAAGAGGAAACGCGCATAGGTTAAAGGATCAGAAAGGACCGGGGATGTTGTCGTTGAAAGAGATGGTGGATCCTGAGTACAGATGGAGCATGGACACCAGAGGTGGATGCAGAAGACCGGGTGGGACTG
Source organism: Microcaecilia unicolor (assembly GCF_901765095.1). Lineage (NCBI taxonomy): Eukaryota > Metazoa > Chordata > Amphibia > Gymnophiona > Siphonopidae > Microcaecilia > Microcaecilia unicolor. The sequence continues at coordinate 244,993,327 of NC_044033.1, forward strand.
CTGGAGATAGCATTCATAAGCTATGATCTCAAATCGGTCCCCAGCAGAGGTTACACAGACAAAGCTCCATACTGTTGAAGTTGCGTTAGTTGTTCTGTATGCAATGTTACAATTCTGATTAATATTCCCTTTTTTTTTTTTTCTTCTTGTCTCTTTCTTTTCCTCATTTCTATCTTCTTTTGATGTACTGCAATGGTTGTGGTCTAGTTTGAGCTACTCAGTAGTTTAGAGCATGAGGTAAGGAAGAGTAAGGGCACACATAGGTTAGTGTCAGAAGAGGGGTACATACTCTACGGGAGGGGAGGTGGATGCGGGGGTAATAGAGTTGGTAATGATGGGTTGGGGGGAAAGAGGTGCATGGCTGTGGGTCTGGATGATGGAACAATGGAATATGATGTGTGCAGAGGGGAGGGCAGGGGAAGGGAGGGAAGAGGGGTTTGGGGGTTGGAGAAAGGGGTAGGGAGGCGGGTAGGGGGAGGACTGAGCAGGGGGGGAAGGGGGAGAGGGTGGGAGGGCGGGTTTATTACTGGATGTTTCTTTGGTTAACTCTAGGACTGAAGGAGTGGCAAATGTATGAGAGGTACGAGGATGGTATGAGGCACGGGGGGGGGGGGGGGGAGAGGGCAAGAGCAATGTCTCTGGTTACCGAGGGCTCAGCCACACGAGAAATACACTCTCACGCTGCTTGGAGACAAGGGAGATGCATGGCTAATATTAAATTATATCATTGAATGTAGATGGAGTACACTCTCCAGTAAAGAGAACAAAAAATTTTGCAGGCTCTGAAACGTCAGAAAGCTGACGTGGCCATGATTCAAGAGACTCACCTCAGCAGGTTAGAACACCTGAAATTGAAGAAGGACTGGGTTGGGGACATATATTATGCATCATACAATGGGCGAAAGCGGGGGGTGGCTATTCTAATCAGAAAATCTATTGCTTTGACTTACATACAATGTATCAGGATCCAGAAGGGCGATTTTTGATAGTAGCAGGAGTGCTACAGGGGATTAAGGTGGGGGCTTTGTAATGTATATGCTCCAAATGTGTATTGTCATAAATTTTTCACCTTGTTGGCAGCTAGGTTGATGTCTCTAGACAATTACCAACTTGTTGTAGGGGGGACTTTAACATTACCAGTGACCCGTCAATAGATTGCAAACCCCCAAGGAAAGCAGAAAAGGATTACGAAGATAAAGGGGTGAACTTTCTCATGAGAGAATTAGATTTGGTGGATGTTTGGAGGCAACAACACTTAGAAGATACTGATTACACATTTTTTTCCCACCCTCATGGAGCCCACTCCCGTCTTGACTACCTGCTTGTCTCCCACTCGGTAGGTTTGGCATCGGTGAGGTCGGGAATTGGAGAGCCAGATGTGTCTGATCACGCCCCCGTTTGGGCAGAGTGGGCATGGGGGAGCAGGGAGGGTCCAGCCCGCTGGAGGTTGAACCCGGCTTTATATCAGAGTAGGGAATTTTGCTCTTATTTAAGGAAGAGCTGGCTGGAATATAAAACCGATAATGAAGAGCAATCTGTGAGCCCGAGGATATTCTGGGAGGCGGCGAAGGCCGTGTTGCGAGGGAAAATTATTTCATACGTGGCCTCGAAAAATAAAAAACGAGGGATGAAACTTAAAGATTTAACCATGAAGCTGCGGGAGGCGCGAAGGGCCCTTATTGGTTGCTCCTCTATAGGTAAACGGCAGGCTTACATGGAGTGTAGGAAAGAAATACAGGAGGTCCTGGACGAGGAGGCGATTTACAATGTCAATTTGTATAAATACAAGTTACATAGGTGGGGCAACAAAACAGGTAAGATGTTAGCGTCTCTAGTAAACCAGAGGCCTGCCAGGAAATTTATCAGTAAAATTAGAGACAAGAATGGGCAGATTTGTGCTACACTTCCGGCTATTAAAAGGGAGTTTGTAAATTTTTTCTCAGCGCTATACAAGGAAGGGTCATTCTCTGAGGATAAATGCAGGGAATTCTGGAGGGGGTGGGACTGCCTACTGTATCAGAGGAGCAACAGAGGATGCTGAGCGCTCCAATACGAGGGAAGGAAGTTCAGATTGTAATTAAGCGCATCCCGTTGGCAAAGGCACCGGGTCCAGACGGGCTGGGAGGGGAATATTATAAAATCCTTCAGGATATGATAGTAGATCCATTTATTGCTATGTGTGAGGACATCAGAGAGCAGAGTAGTCTGGGACCAGTGTTGAATCATGCACACATAGTGGTACTCCCCAAGCCAGGGAAAGACGGGGAGTTGGTGGGCTCGTACAGACCAATCTCCCTCTTGAACCAAGATGTAAAGATTTTGACATCGGTGTTGGCGGACCGATTGGGACGGGTGGTCCCCTGTCTGGTGCATCCAGATCAGGTGGGCTTTGTTAAGGGTAGATTTGCGTCGGCAAACATATTGAAAGTGAGTCGGATCCTAATGGAGGGGAAAGGACGGACGGGGGACGCGGTTTTTGGCTAGCCTGGATGCCGAGAAAGCGTTTGATAAGGTGGTGTGGAAATATATGTTCTGGATTTTGGAGCGCTTCGGCATCCAGGGGGAGTTTCTGGCATGGGTCCGAGCTATGTATAGCTCACCGACAGCTCAAATTCTTATAAATGGCTCTTTGACAGAGGTTTTCTCTTGGGGGGGGCGGAACCAGGCAGGGATGCCCGTTGTCACCGTTATTATTCATTTTAACGCTGGAGCCTCTGGCAGCTAGAATTAGACAAGAGGCGAGTCTCAAAGGCATAAGATTGGGAGGAGAGGAATACAAAATAAATTTATTTGCAGACGATATGCTATTATTAATGGATGAGGCGACTAGAACTCTACCTTTGGCGATGCAACTTAACCGGGCCTTTGGGACCTTTTCGGGTCTCAGCATCAACTTTGAGAAATCAGAAGCGCTTCCCGTAAGCGGTCGATGTCGGTGTAGAGACTCGCAGAACTTCCCATTACGATGGGCCACGGATGGTATTAAATATTTAGGGGTATATCTTAGTGCGGATCAGGCCTGGGTGTATAAAAAAAATCTGGTAAGCCGGCTGGAAGAACTAGAAAAATTATGTCAAAAATGGAGAGACTTGCCTTTAAATTTCATGGGAAGGATAGCGCTGGTTAAGATGGTGCTACTGCCTAAGCTTTTATACCCATTACAAACGCTCCCGCTGTGGGTGCGAAGGGGAGAGGAGAAAAAGTATCGCAGTATTGTTGGTACTTTTATCTGGCATGCCAAATGCCCTAGGATTGCCTTTGCTAAGTTGATACAGGGCAGAGCACAAGGAGGACTTAGACTTCCGGATTTGAGGAGATATAACGTAGCAGCGTTAATGCGGTGGATACATGAACTGATGTCGGGAGAGGGACACTATGCCTTACAAGGTTTCTGGGAGAGTTGGTGTAGGCCGAACGATCCTTTTGCGGTCTTAGAATCTTGGGCATTGCGGGGGGCGAGGAAGTTAGTGGAAAACCCATATGTGGCTGCGTTACAACGGGCTTGGAGATGGTGGAGAGGGCATGGGGATGCAGACAAGGGGACTAGCCCATTTATGCCATTAGTGGGGAACATGGACTTCCCGGCAGGAATGGGAATGTCGGTATTTACCAGGTGGCGGGAAAAAGGCTGTAGATTTATAGGCCAACTTAAAAGAGAGGAGGATGGAGTTTTCCAAACGTTTGAAACAGTTAAAAATGAACTGCAGCTTGCTGGCTCCCAATCCTTTGCATACCTACAGGTGCGAGATTATGTGCTGAGTGAGGAGCGCAGGAGTCGGACGGTAGTTCGGTTTACTAAATTAGATCACCTTTTTCTACAAACAAGTTCGCCATGTAATGGGCTGGCAAGGTGGCATCAAATGATTAGAGATCATCAGAAAGCATCACATATGACACATTTAGCGGAGACATGGAGCAGGGAGGTAGTAGAAGACATCACAGCGGAACGCCTGGGAGTAGTCTTTAATAATTTGAGAAGGATCACCCCGAACGCTTCCCTTCAGGACATACAGTATAGAACTCTCCATAGGGTACATATCACTAAATCCAGAGGGAAGGTGTTGGGGATGTGGCAAGATGACATGTGTAATAAGTGTAAGGGGAGTGCGGGCACTTTTCTACACTCCTTTATGGAATGTCCTTCACTGCATGCTCTGTGGGTCGGGGTGTTGGGATTGGTAGAAGAAATTTTGCAACGTACAGTGGAGTGGAAGTATTCGGTTACTTTGATGGGCTGCGGGGATTCGCTCCGAGAACAAGGGTTGGGAAGTGCTCAGTCCCAATTTGTACTGTTGACCATGATCATACTGAAGAAATGCATATTAAAAAAATGGGTCGATGAGGAGCCCCCGGATCTAGCAATGTGGAAGAACTGCATGTTAGATATGTGTTATTGGGTAGGCATATCACTTAAATCTGCTGTTTCCCTGAGGAATCGCCAATATCGAGATCTGTGGGGGAGAACTCGTACCTTGCTCTGCCAGAAGAGTACTGGTCTAGGTTCCTAGAGTAAGCGTGTAAATAAGAGAAACATCCATTTGGGGGGGGAGAGGGGAGGATAGGGGGCGGGAGGAGAGGGGGGGAGGGGGGGTGGGATGGGAGGGGATATAAACATAAAATTGTTATGGAGGTCATTGTGGTTTTTTCTGGGAAGGGGGCAAGCTGTATTTGAAGACGTTGTTTTCATGAAAGTGTTATGTTTGTGTAAATGGAACAAGTTGTAATGTTAATGGCACCATACATTAATAAAAATATTTCAAAAAAAAAAAAAAAGAAAATAGACATTTAGTGTTACAGAAGTACAGTGGCGTAGCAAAGGCGGGGCGGTCCGCCCCGGGTACCAGCGGGTGGAGGGTGCTCCTTCTTCTGCCACCACCCTGCCTTTTTTTTTTTTAATCCATGCAGCCAGCGATGCAGGCAGCGCTTCCCGTCTGCCCTACATGCTGTGAAGGCAGAAAATCATCTCGCTGGCGTCGGACCTTCCCTCACTGTGTCCCGCCCCCTTCTGAGGTAACTTTCTATTTCCTCGAGGGCGGGACACAGCGAGGGAAGGCCCGACTCCAGCGAGATGATTTTCTGCCTTCACAGCATGCAGGGCAGACGGGAAGCGCTGCCTGCATCGCTGGCTGCATGGATTTTTTAAAAAAAGGCAGGGTGGTGGCAGAAGACGAGAGCTGTCGGCTCTCGACGAGGGGGGGCTCAGATGGGAGAGGGGGAGCTCACAGGGGAGTGGGGTGGCGTGGGGAAGCTCAGAGGGGAGAAGGGGATTGGGGAGCTCAGAGGGGAGAAGGGGATTGGGGTGCTCAGAGGGGAGAAGGGGATTGGGGTGGGGGAGCCCAGAGGGATTCTCAGAAGGGAGAAGGGGATTGGGGAGCTCAGAGGGGAGAAGGGGATTGGGGTGCTCAGAGGGGAGAAGGGGATTGGGGAGCTCAGAGGGGGATTGGGGTGCTCAGAGGGGAGAAGGGGATTGGGGAGCTCAGAGGGGAGAAGGGGATTGGGGTGGGGGAGCTCAGAGAGATTCTCAGAAGGGAGAAGGGGATTGGGGAGCTCAGAGGGGAGAAGGGGATTGGGGTGGGAGAGCTCAGAGGGATTCTCAGAAGGGAGAAGGGGATTGGGGAGGGTGGGGTGCTCAGAGGGGAGAAGGGGACTGGGGAGGGGAGTGCTCAGATGGGAGAAGGGGTCTGAAGCTGGAACTGGGGTCTGACAAGGGGGCAGGATGGAAAATGGGTCCATGCCTGGGGCACGTGGGAGAATGGGTCTGGGGCTGAAAAGGGGGGATGCAAGGCTGTGGTGGATGAAGGGGGCTGGAACTGGGGGCTGAAAAGGAGGGTAGTTGGGATAAGGGGGCTAGTACTGGAACTGGGGGCTGAAAAGGGGCAGAGGCTGAAACTGTGGTGACTGGGGCAGGGCCGTGCCTAGGGTCTCTGGTGCCCCCCTGCAGACTATCAGTTGGTGGCAGTGGCAGCAGCCCCCCCCCCCCCCCCCGTGAAAATGATCACTCACCACTTGCCACACTGACAGGAATTGTCAGCAATATTCTTAGAAACAAATTGCTATACATTGCAAAATAAGATAGCAGATGTAAATTCTCAAAGTGGACATATTCCAAACACTAAAATGAAAATAAAATGATTTTTTTTCTACCTTTGTTGTCTGGTGACTTTCTTTTTCTGATCATGCTGGCCCAGTATCTGATTCTGCTGCTATCTGTCCTCTTAACTCCGTTTCCAGGGCTTCCTTTCCATTTATTTCTTTCCTTTCCTTCTTTCTTCTTCATTTCTGGTCCTCAGCTTCTGCCTATTTTCTTCATCCATGTGCAGTTTTCCTCCTCTCTTCCTTTTCCCTCATTTCATCTCCTTCATCTCTCTTCCCTCCCCTCTATGTCCAGCAATTTCTCCTCTCTCCCTGAGCCCTGCCCTCCCATCCATGCTCCTCAGTCCCCTGCCCCCTCCATTCATCTTTTTCCAGCAATTCCCCTCTCTCCCTGAGCCCTGCCCTCCCAATCCATGCCCATCCATGCTCCTCTGTCCCCTGCCCCCTCCATTCATCCTTTTCCAGCAATTCCCCTCTCTCCTTGAGCCCTGCCCCTCCCATCCATGCTCCTCTGTCACCCTCCATTAATCCCTATCCAGCAATTCCCCTCTCTCCCTTCCATGACCCCCCTCGCATCCATGCTCCTCTCTCTCCTCTCGCTCCCATGTCCCATCATGTCCCAGTTGGCCTGGCCTGGCCTGGCCCGCCCTCTTCTCCCCTCCCCCTTGCATCCATGCTCTTGTCTCTCCTCTGCCCTCCCGCTCCCATTGTTCATCTGCCCGCCCTCTTCTCTCCGCCCAACATCCCTTTTCTTTTTTTTTCTTTTTAAATTTACCTCCTTCGCGGTTCTGGCAGCGCAGCATCAGTGAAGGAGGCGGCGCTCCCGATGCCTCTAGCCTTCCCTTCGCTGTGTTCCGCCTTCTTCTAACGTCAAGGAAATGACATCAGAAGAAGGCGGAACACAGCGAAGGGAAGGCTAGAGACGTCGGGAGCGCCGCCTCCTTCACTGATGCTGCGCTGCCGGAACCGTCACGGAGGTAAATTTAAAAAGGAAAAAAAAAGAAAAGGGATGTTGGGGGGGGAGAAGAGGGCGGGCAGTTGAACAATGGGAGTGGGAGGGCGAGCGAGGTGAGCATGGTGCGGCGGCGCCCCCCAGAGGGAGGCGCCCCCCTGCCATGCTTACCTGGCTTACCGTGTTGGCACGGCCCTGGACTGGGGGCTTTAAAGGGGACAGAGAGAACTGGCTGGGGCTGAAGCTCGGGACTGGTGGAGAACTGGCTGGGGGCTGAAAAGAGGGGGCAGAGAGAGAGGGGGGACAGACCCTGGATGGAAGGGAGAGGGGGGGGCAGATGGATTTAAGGGGCAGAGAGAAAGGGCAGATATTGATGGAAGGGGGGAGAGAGATGGCAGACTCGGGCAGATGGTGGATGGAAGGGGCAGAAATAGAGGGCAGATGTGGATGGAAGGTGCAGAGAGAGAGGGCAGACAGTGGATAGAAGGGACATTAGAGAGGGCAGACACTGGATGGCAGAGAGAGAGAGCGAAGACAGATGCTGGATGGAAGGAAGACAGTGAAAAGAAGATGAGGAAAGCAGAAACCAGAGACAACAAACTGTAAATAAAATATATATTTTTATTTTCTTGCTTTATGATATAGTATTGTAGCTGTGTTAATAAATGTTTATAAATAGAACATGTAAATAAGGTAATCTTTTTATTGGACTAATTTTAATACATTTTGACTTAACTTTCAGAGAACAAAACCCCCTTCCTCAGCTCAGGCTAGGATACTGTAACAGCACTATACTGTATTGACCTGAGGAAGGAGATTTTGGCCTCTGGAATCTAAATGTATTAGTCCAATAAAATGATATTATTTTATTTTCTGTATTTGTTTTATTTCTATTTGTTAATTTGTAAAGTGGTGATTGGTATTTGTTAGTTTTTTCAAATTTACATCTGTTGTCTTTATATTTTGCACAGTACTAGGGGACATTTTCTGTTTCTGTGGTGTTGCATTGTATGCAGAGTCTGGCATCGGGGGTTCAGTTTATTTTTTGTCTAAATAGAAAGTTTATGATTACTTATTCTCCAGTGGATTAGGGTGTATCTGTGTTTGTGAAAAAGACATGGCTTTCGGTTGGCATTGACTGTGTAGGATCGGCGATCTGTACTAATCTGTCTGTTTTCGTTTTACAATAGGTGAATTGATATTCTAGTGCTCGCTGTAGTGTTTAAGATGCTTTCCTTTTCCTTGTGTGACTCGTACAAATTACTGCTTATGGTATGGTAGAATTGCTCTATAGGTCCTGAGTGTTTTGTATTCTCGGTATGCCTAGTACTGGATTTGGGTGGGGGAGGGGGTGTTAAAAAAATGACCGGCCCCGGGTGTCAACTACCCTAGCTACGCCACTGCCCAGCCCCCTTCTCCCCTCTAAGCTCCCCAATCCCCTTCTCCCCTCTGAGCACCCCTCTGAGCACCCCCACCCTCCCCAATCCCCTTCTCCCTTCTGAGAATCCCTCTGAGTTCCCCCACCCCAATCCCCTTCTCCCCTCTGAGCTCTCCAATCCCCTTCTCCCCTCTGAGCACCCCACCCTCCCCAATCCCCTTCTCCCTTCTGAGAATCCCTCTGAGCTCCCCCACCCCAATCCCCTTCTCCCCTCTGAGCTCCCCAATCCCCTTCTCCCTTCTGAGAATCCCTCTGAGCTCCCCCACCCCAATCCCCTTCTCCCCTCTGAGCACCCCAATCCCCTTCTCCCCTCTGAGCTCCCCAATCCCCTTCTCCCTTCTGAGAATCCCTCTGAGCTCCCCCACCCCAATCCCCTTCTCCCCTCTGAACTCCCCAATCCCCTTCTCCCTTCTGAGAATCCCTCTGAGCTCCCCCACCCCAATCCCCTTCTCCCCTCTGAGCTTCCCCACCCTACCCCACTCCCCTGTGAGCTCCCCCTCTCCCATCTGAGCCCCCCCTCCGTTGAGAGCCAACAGCTCTCGTCTTCTGCCACCAACCTGCCTTTTTTTTTAATCCATGCAGCCAGCGACGCAGGCAGCGCTTCCCGTCTGCCCTGCGTGCTGTGAAGGCAGAAAATCATCTCGCTGGAGTTGGGCCTTCCCTCGCTGTGTCCCACCCTCGAGGAAATAGGAAGTTACCTCAGAAGGGGGCGGGACACAGCGAGGGAAGGTCCGACGTCAGCGAGAAGATTTTCTGCCTTCACAGCACACAGGGCAGACGGGAAGCGCTGCCTGCGTCGCTGGCTGCATGGACTTAAAAAAAAAAGGCAGGGTGGTGGCAGAAGATGGAGCACCCCCCACCTGCTGGCACCCGGGGCAGACCGCCCCCACCACCCCGCCCTTGCTACGTCACTGGCGGGACACAATGAGGGAAGGCCCGATGAGGCGATTTGCTTCTTTTACACGCAGAGCAGACGCGAGGCGCTGCACTGCCGCTTCACAGATTTTTTTTAAAGGCAGGGTGCCAGGTGGCAGGAGAAGAGGGCTGTCATCTGTTCACGGAGCTGAGGGTAGGCAGGTGGGGACTGGGTCGGGGAGGGAGAGGGCTCAGATGGGAGAAGGGAACTGGGTCTGGAAGGGGGGTGCTCAGATAGGAGAAGGGGCCTGCAGCTGAAACTGGGGTCTGAGAAGGGGGCAGGAGGGAGAATGGGGCCATGCCTGGGGCAGGTGGGAGAATGGGTCTGGGGCTGAAAAGGGGGGGCCCTAATGCAAGGTATGTGGATGAAGGGGACTTGAACTGGGGGCTGAAAAGGAGAGTAGGTGGGATAAGGGGGTTTGTACTGGAACTGGGGGCTGAAAAGGGGCAGGGGCTGAAACTGTGGGGACTGGGGGCTGAAGCTTGGGAGTGGTGGGAGAAAAGGGCTGGGGCTGAAACTGAGGACTGGTGGGATAGTGAGGCTGAAACTGGGGGCTGAAAAGGGGGGCAGGTGGGAGATGTGGATTAGGGCTGGAACTAGGGGCAGGTGGGATAATGGGGCTGGAATTGGGGGCCGAAAAGAGGGAGCAGAGAGAGAGAGAGAGGGGACAGATCCTGGATGGAAGGGGAAGCGAGAGGGAGGGCAGACCCTGGATAGATGGGAAAGGGAGGGCAAATGGTGGATGGAAGGGGCAGGGAGAGAGAGCAGACATTGGATGGAGGGGACAGCAGGGAGGACAGTTACTGGATGGCAGAGAGAGAGAGAGAGAGCGAAGATAGATGCTGGATGGAAGGAAGACAGTGAAAAGAAGATGAGGAAAGAAGAAACCTGAGACAACAAACTGTAAATAAAATATATTTTTTTATTTTTTTGCTTTAGGATAAAGTTGTATTGTAGCTTTGTTAATAAATGTTTATAAATAGAACATGTAAATAAGGTAATCTTTTTATTGGACTAATTTTAATACATTTTGACTAACGTTCGGAAAACAAACACCCCTTCCTCAGGTCAGGATAGGATACTGTAACAGCACTATACTATAGTGACCTGAGAAAGGAGGTTTTGGCTTCTGAAAGCATTAGTCCAATAAAATGATATTATTTTATTTTCTATATTTGTATTTCTATTTCTTAATTTGTAAAGTGGTGATTGGTATTTGCTAGTTTTTTCAAATTTACATCTGCTGTCTTTATATTTTGCACAGTACTAGGGGACATTTTCTGTTTCTGTGGTGTTCCATTGTATGCAGAGTCTGGCATCTTGGAGGTTCAGTTTAATTTTTATCTAAATAGAAAGTTTATGATTACTTATTCTATAGTGGATTGGGGTGTATCTGTGTTTGTGAAAAAGATATGAGTTTCAGTTGGCATTGAATGTGCAGGATCGACGACGATCTGTACTATTCTGTCTGGTTTCGTTTTACAATAGGTGAATTGATGTTCTAGTGCTCACTGCAGTTTTTAAGATGCTTTCCTTTTCCTTGTGTGACTCGTAGAAATGACTGATTATGGTATGGTAGAATTGCTCTACAGGTCCTGAGTGTTTTGTATTCTCGGTATGCCTAGTACTCAGGGCCATGCCTAGGGTCTCTGGTGCCCCCTGCAGACTATCAGTTGGCGCCCCCCCCCCCCCCCCCCCCCCCCGTGTGGCAGAAGATGCAAAGGAAATAGGAGCTGAAAGATGGAGTGCATCTTTGTAGGATTGCTGAACAAATAGAGGGTTTACAACCACAGGGCCATGCCAAGGGTCTCTGGCGCCCCCCCTGCAGACTATCAGTTGGCGCCCCCCCCCCCCCCCCGGTGAAAATGATCGCTCACCACTTGCCACACTGACAGGAATTGTCAGCAATATTCTTAGAAACAAATTGCTATACATTGCAAAATAAGATAGCAGATGTAAATTCTCAAAGTGGACATATTCCAAACACTAAAATGAAAATAAAATGACTTTTTTCTACCTTTGTTGTCTGGTGACTTTCTTTTTCTGATCATGCTGGCCCAGTATCTGATTCTGTGGCTATCTGTCCTCTTAACTCTGTTTCCAGGGCTTCCTTTCCATTTATTTCTTTCCTTTCCTCCTTTCTTCTTCATTTCTGATCCTCAGCTTCTGCCTATTTTCTTCATCCATGTGCAGTTTTTCTCCTCTCTTCCTTTTCCCTCATTTCATCTCCTTCATCTCTCTTCCCTCCCCTTTATGTCCAGCAATTTCTCCTCTCTCCCTGAGCCCTGCCCTGCAATCCATATCCATCCATGCCCATCTGTCCCCTGCCCCTCCATTCATCCCTATCCAGCAATTCCCCTCTCTCCCTGAGCCCTACCCTCCCATCAATCCATGCCCATCTGTCCCTTGCCCCCTCCATTCATCTCTGACCCTATCCAGCAATTCCCCTCTCTCCCTGAGCCCTGCCCTCCCAATCCATTCCCATCCATGCTCCTCTGTCCCCTGCCCCCTCCATTCATCCCTATCCAGCAATTCCCCTCTCTCCCTGAGCCCTGCCCTGCAATCCATATCCATCCATGCCCCTCTGTCCCCTGCCCCCTCCATTCATCCCTATCCAACAATTCCCCTCTCTCCCTGAGCCCTACCCTCCCATCAATCCATGCCCATCTGTCCCTTGCCCCCTCCATTCATCCCTGACCCTATCCAGCAATTCCTCTCTCCCTTCCATGAACCCTGCCCTCGCATGCTCCTCTTTCCCCTGCTCTCCCGCTCCCATGTCCCAGCTGCCCGCCCTCTTCTACCCCCCCTTCCAACATCCCTTTCTTTTTTTTTCTTTTAAATTTACCTCAATCCAGCAGCGCAGGTGCAGCATCAGTGAAGGAGGCGGTGCTCCCGACGTGTCTAGCCTTCACTTTGCTCATGTTCTGCCTTCTTCTGACGTCAAGGAAATGATGTCAGAAGAAGGCGGAACATGAGCGAAGGGGAAGGCTAGACAGTAGACACGTCAGGAGCGCCGCCTCCTTCTCTGATGCTGAGCTGCCGGACAGAGGTAAAATTAAAAGAAAAAAAAAGGAAAGGGATCTTCTTGCTGCGGGAGCGGGAGGGCGAGGTAAGCATGGTGCGGCGGCACCCCCCAAAGGACGGTGCCCCCTGCCATGCTTACCCCGCTTACCGTATTGGCACGGCCCTGTACAACCACTTAGCTTTTCATGCTTTCATGTTCACGAAATTAGTAATTAAATCTTTGATATCTAACTGGGCACATATATCATTCTCAATAGCAATCATGGCAAGGCTTACAAGCCTTTCTTGCAAAATACTTGATCGCAAATAATTTTTTATGATTTTTAACCGTGAAAATGATCGCTCACCACTTGCTACACTGACAGGAAATGTCAGCAATATTCTTAGAAACAAATTGCTATACATTGCAAAATAAGATAGCAGAAGTAAATTCTCAAAGTGGACATATTCCAAACACTAAAATGAAAATAAAATGATTTTTTCTACCTTTGTTGTCTGGTGACTTGATCATGCTGGCCCAGTGATGAATTGTCTCAGTGGTGAAATGTCCCAGTGATGAAACATCTCAGTGGTGAAATGTCCTAGTGATGAAACGTCCCGGTGATGAAACGTCCCGGTGATGAATTGTCCCAGTGATGAAATGTCCCAGTGATGAATTGTCCCAGTGATGAATTGTCTCAGTGGTGAAATGTCCTAGTGATGAAACGTCCCGGTGATGAAACGTCCCAGTGATGAAATGTCCTAGTGGTTAAATGTCCCAGTGATGAAACATCCCAGTGATGAATTGTCCCAGTGGTGAAACGTCCCAGTGATGAATTGTCCTAGTGGTGAATTGTCCCAGTGATGAATTGTCTCAGTGATGAAATGTCCTAGTGATGAATTGTCCTGGTGGTGAAATGTCCCAGTGATGAAATGTCCTAGTGGTGAAATGTCCCAGTGATGAGTTGTCTCAGTGGTGAAATGTCCTAGTGATGAAATATCCTAGTGGTGAAATGTCCCAGTGATGAAGTGTCTCAATGATGAAGTGTCCCAGTGATGATACTGCACACATATATGGTACAGAGATCCACACTACAGTCAATAATGATGTGTCCTATTGATTCAAGTATTGAAAACATTACTTTGATCACTGCATAGGTTTCATAATCAATCAAATAAAGCAAGTCAAGTTATCAATGTGGGCTACTGTTAAGATGGATTATTTTACCGCATCATACTATTTTAGCACAGTGTCCCTGTGCTAGGATAGTATTTTGCTTGTGGTAAAATAACTCATATTAACGGCAGCGCACACTAACTCTCCCCCCCCCCCCCCCCCCCCCCACGTCTAAAGTATGCCCTGCATTATGATTAGGGCCTGATGCAATCTGAGTAAAACCTAAAGATAATCACATATAAAGAAAACAATAAAAGACAAATTAAAAGTCCCCATCAGAGTAGAGCATGAGTTGTTATTCTGGTATGCAATGACGCCCTCATTCTATAATCTTAGGGGAGGGAATTCTGTAATTGGTGCTCAAAAAAAATCAGCACTAAGCAAGATTCTATGAAGGGCACACACGGTTAATAGAATCACTCTTAGCACCAATTCCTCTGCTTAACTTATACACACTGAAACTACTACTACTACTATAAATCACTTATATAGCACTACCAGTCGTACGCAGCGCTTTACAATTGAACATGAAGAAAGACAGTCCCTGCTCAAAAGAGCTTACTATCTAAATCAGTACAAACAGACAGGACCAAAAAGGAGAAGGGAAGGAGACAGAAGGACACATAAGGATAAGATAAAAATTACAAGTCAGGAGTCGAAAGCAGCATCAAACAAGTAGGCCTTTAGCACGGATTTGAAGGCAGCCAGGGATGGAGCTAGACGTAATGGCTCAGGAAGCCTATTCCAGGCATAAGGTGCGGCGCGATAGAAGGAGCGGAGTCTGGAGTTAGCGATGGAGGAGAAGGGTGCAATTAGGAGAGATTTGCCTAGTGAAACCTGGTGAAACGTGGTGTAAATGCTGGTGCCCAAGGGGCCCTTTTGCTAAGTTGTGGTAAAAAGTGGCCTGTGGTTGTGTGAAATTGGTGTTATCTGGGCCATTTTTTTTTTACTGCGGCTGAGAAAAAAGGCTTTTTTTCTAAGAGGGCAGTAAATGACCAAGCATTAACATTTAAGGTAGCTCATGGCTGTTTACTACCTGAACCCTTACCATCACCCATTAACCTAGCAGTATGAGCTCACGCGCTACTCGCACAGTAATCATGCAGCACACGCCAATGTGGGAGCGCTGCTGATTACTGCCCCTTTCTTTCTGAACACTCTACCAGAACCCTCATCCACACCCTTGTCACCTCTCGTTTAGACTACTGCAATCTGCTTCTTGCTGGCCTCCCACTTAGTCACCTCTCCCCTCTCCAGTCGGTTCAAAACTCTGCTGCCCGTCTCATCTTCCGCCAGGGTCGCTTTACTCATACTACCCCTCTCCTCAGGTCGCTTCACTGGCTCCCTATCCGTTTTCACATCCTGTTTAAACTTCTTCTACTAACCTATAAATGTATTCACTCTGCTGCTCCCCAGTATCTCTCCACACTCGTCCTTCCCTACTCCCCTTCCCGTGCACTCCGATCCATGGATAAATCCTTCTTATCTGTTCCCTTCTCCACTACTGCCAACTCCAGACTTCACTCCTTCTGTCTCGCTGCACCCTATGCCTGGAATAAACTTCCTGAGCCCCTACGTCTTGCCCCATCCTTGACCACCTTTAAATCTAGATTGAAAGCCCACCTCTTTAATATTGCTTTTGACTTGTAACCACTTGTAACCTCTCGCTTCCACTTACCCTCCTCTCCTCTTTCCTCTACACATCAATTGATTTGCTTGCTTTATTTTTTGTCTATTAGATTGTAAGCTCTTTGAGCAGGGGCTGTCTTTCTTCTATGTTTGTGCAGCGCTGCGTACGCTTTGTAGCGCTATATAAATGCTAAATAGTAGTAGTAGTAGAATGCCCCTGTGGTAGAAAATAGAAAGTTACTTTCTACTGCGGGAAACAGCGCATACCAACTTTGGAATAATTGCTGGGCGCTGATTTGGCACGCGGTACTACTACTACTACTGCTTAACATTTCTAGAGCGCTACTAGGGTTACGCAGCGCTGTACAGTTTAACAAAGAAGGGCAGTCCCTGCTCAAAGAAGCTTACGTTAGCCCTACCGCTGCTTGGTAAACAGGCCCCCAAGTTAGGCGCTCTGAGGCAGTATTCTATAACTACCTGCATGACTTTTTAAAACGCCCCTGACACGCCCCGGCCACACTCCCTTTTCAGTTACACACTAGCTGAGCTAGGAACCATGCCTTATAGAATAGTGTGCAGCCAGATACGTATGGAAATTTTAATGAGTGCCAATTAGTGTCAATAATTGGTTGTTAGCAGAGCCGGTCTTAGGCAGGGGCGACAGGGGTGGTCGCACAGGGCCTCGTGCTCCTAGAGGCCCCGCATCTCTGTCCTCCTGTCTCAGAACACCTCCCTGCTCCATACCTTAATGTGCATCCACATTTCAGTACAAAGCATCAGGCAGTGGCAGCGACTTTCATATCCTCTCAGTTGCCGAGCCCAGAGCCTCCTCACTTTTGATGTCATTGCAGCTGCTAGGAGGCTCTCGACAGCTGATGGGATATGAAAATTGCTGCTGCTGTCAGCTGCTTTCTACTGAAACGTGGTGGATGCATATCAAGGTATGGGGTGAGGTGGAGTTCCGAGAGCTCTAACCCTCCTTTTAAGCTGATAAATTATGGCTTATGGTGGCGAGTGGGGAGGGGGCAGGGCTCGTTAAGGGCGCATTACTACTACTACTACTACTTGACATTTCTAAAGCACTACTAGGGTTACGCAGCACTGTACAATTTAACATAGAAGGACAGTCCCTGCTCAAAGGAGCTTACAATCTAAAGGACAAATGTACAGTCAGTCAAATAGGGGCAATTTGTGCATGCATCTTGGGTGCACAGGCAAATCTGGGCGCCATATATAGAATCCAGGAATAGCGCCTAAATGCAAGCTTCATTTGCATGCTAAGATTCTAGAATACATGTGAAAGTAAGTGCTGGTTGGGTGGTAAGCAGTGGAGTAGCCACGGGTGGGCCTGGGTGGGCCAGGGCCCACCTACTTAGGGCTTAGGCCCACCCAACAGTAGCACAAGTTTAGCGGTAGCTGGTGAAGACTTCTGCCTAATGGTAACAAAAACGCTACTCTCAACGATACCGGAACCTTTTCAGCGCATGCCTTGGCAGACTGTCAAGGTGGAAAGAAGCGTTTTCCTGCCAGCTTTGATATTTTTTTGGTGGGGGGGGGGGGGGGGGAGAACATTTGGTGCCCACCCACTTCTTGCCTAGGCCCACCCACAGTCTGGTGTCTGGCTACGCCCCTGGTGCTAAGCAGTATTCTGCAAACTTGGTACACAGCCTGCACAGCGTGTGACTGCAAGGGCATGTACACATGGGGGGGAAGATCAGATACTTATTTGCATAACTTTTTTTTACTCATTTATTTATAATTTTTCATTTTACAAGGGTCACTTGCAAACAGTAATACAGAGATGACTGCACATTAATACAAGATAAGAAGAAAACAATCTTCTTAGACCACAAAGTGAAGAAAAATAGGGAGAGTGAAATAAGACAAGGAGATCAATTAAACAGTAAACAGGACAAAGAAAACATGGTATTAACCTGATTATCCCCAGATATTACTCATCTAATGCATTATTCAACATTGATCATCTGGTTGGCTTCCTCAAGACCAAATACGGCGTATAGTCAATTCATTTCATTGAGAACATACTTATTATCCACGTTTTAGTTAGAAATAATACATCTGATTACTTTCTCTCTCTTTTAAAAACCAGAAATTATTTAACGATACATATACTGAAGTCTCTAATTCAAATCCCACTGATTAAAGCAATCCCAGTTTTCACAGGCTTCACTCCTTTTGAAGTAATAATTAAGGAAATATTTCTGAGGAAAACTTTAGGAGTCATACCTGGAACTCTGGGAAAAACAATAATCTCGACATTAATCATCCACAATAACATCCACCTTATTATTCAAAGTTTCTAGTCTGTTATCATTTTCAAGATCATAACCGCTTCTTGCTTGTGCAGAACTTCATCTATCATATCAAATTTTCACTCTCAAAGGGTTCAATCAAATTGTCTGTGCAACTCTCCAGTAAGATCATATCTGAAACAAAGTTATTTACTACCGCCGTTAGGTCCCGAAGCGCCTTCCAGATGGTATTCAATGTAACCTCCATGGAAGCCAAAAACTCCAAGATGATTTCTCTTGAGGTATTTAGGAGTGGTTCCGCCTATTTGGCTGCTGTAAACGTCCTCCGTTTCAGCATATGCCTCTAACTCACTCCTCCACTCCTTTGGACATGGTGGTTGAATAATTTGGGAGCGATGGAGTTGTTTTTCCAGGTCCAAGAGCATTGACGCTCCTTCGCCGGTGCTAATCAAAGGACTCGCCAACCCTTTCATCTGTGGGCAGTTCGATGTGCAGCGGTCCCGCACTTGCTGCTCAGGGGACAAAACGCTGGCCATCAGCGGCTGACCACCGGTTGTTCCCTTCCTCTCAGTTAAGGAAAGTGCAATTGCAGAGAGGAAATTTACATAAAAAAGACAGACCCTCAGAGGGCAGCTGGGCCGTTGGGCATACGAACTCCAGGTCACCATTTCACCACTCTCCCACTTATTTGCATAACTTATAGACTACGAAAAGTTATGCGCTGAAGTGAAACATTTACACACTCATGTTTATGCCTATCTTTTGCATGGAGTGCATTTAGTACCTAAATGCGAAATTTGGCTCTATTCCATAACAGAATCAGGGCACCCATGTGTCATTTTAGAATTTGTACTCAGCGCCCCCACATTTTGGTTTCCAAATCTGGGCGACCTTTATAGACTTGCCCCCTAACCCCCGGATTCTATATAAAGCGTGGCAAGTAGCGTGCATTAAATTGTGTGGTGTCAATTTACAAGTGCTATTCAATTGGGTAACAAAGCAATTAGTGATGATAATTGGCCAATAATAACCAATTATCATAATTAACTGGCAATAATTGGAATTTACCTGCTCTTCTTTTTACAAAGAGGTGCGTGTAAATTCCACACACCTCTTTTTAAAAAGAAGAGCAGGTAAATTCCAACACACTTAGCTGAAAAGGGGGTGTGGCTATGGGAGGAGTGTGGGCATGTCAGGGATGTCAATTACATTTATGCGTATTGTTGTAGTGCAGTCATTTACGCCACTGAAAACCTGGTATAAATGCCTGTGCCTAAAGGTATGTGTGTTCCCCCAAATTCTACAACAATACGCATAAATGTAATTGACATCCCTGACATGCCCAAACATACCTTTAGGCGCAGGCATTTATACCAGGTTTTCAGTGGCGTAAATGACTGCACCTAGATGTACATGTGTTCACCTAGCCTATACACTATTCTATAAACGTGTCTTGCTGTAAATGTGGTTTACAGAAGAACACTACTCACGTTATTCCAACGTACCTACATTTTGGATGCCATATTCAGAATCTAGCCCTAAATGTCTCAGTTAATGGTGAAAAATCAGAATAAAGCAGAGGAGAACAATAAACTAAATAGAAAACAAACATGGAGTTTAGAAATAACATTTCATAAGGAGAATCCTTATTTAAATCATTTTCCATTATGAAAAATTGAAAAATAATCTTTATACGTCTCTAAAATTCCTCCACCCTGTTTCCTAGAGCGTGGCATTGATTTAGTCAAATAAGTAGGGGGACATAATTGATTAATTAACACCGTCTGTCTCTAGTAACTATGACTAAGTGATACAGAGGGTATGAACAATAAAATCAAACAAAACTGAACTCTTGTGACAGATCTAGCATTAATCAGGAACACTACAACACTACCTGTAACTTCTAAATGATAACACCAGCTTTTAATACAGCAACTGCAGTTAAAATTTGTGTAGCCTGTGGAACCCGATAACAAGACTAGATAGGCCCATAATCTCTCCTTCCTAATGTAACTGGGATAGGTAAAAATTCACCAATCATATCCATTTCACCACTCAAAAACTCATCAAGAAAAAAAAGTAAAGCTGTAGAAGCTGTAGTCTTCCCCAAGTCCTCCAAGGGCCACACAAAGGAGAACACTAAGGGTTCATCCAAAACCCCCAAGTTATGCCCCTTCGTCAATGAAATGGAGATGTACTTCGCCTCCGGCGTGAGTGCCTGTGGTGTCTGCCTGAGTTCTTCACTGCACACCCTAGTGACATCACCAGGGGGCAGAACTAGTTGTGTCTCAGCCTATAGGTGGCATTGCTTGATGCAGATGTCACAATGGCAAATTGGAGCAGACGGTAAGCTCAGAAGACACAGCAGTCACAAAGCTTTTCTTCTTTTATTTATTAACTTCTATTTTTGATTTGTTATTGGGAATGTAGGGTGCTGTCTCCCAGATTCTACTTAGCTCATCCAAATTTGGGCCCATAGAGCAGATGTGTGTGCAAATTAATTAGTTAATAAGGCATTAATCATCAATAATTGGAGTTAATTGGCAGCAGTTTGCGTTTACGTGTGCATCTGCCCCATGCATTATTCTATAACAACTGTGCCTAAATTTTCCAGCACGCAATTCAAAAGGGGTGTGGCCATGGGAAAGGTATGGGCAGATCAGGGGGTGTTCCTAGAAGTTAGACATGATGTTATAGAATACTGTGATTTGTGCACCCAACTGTCGAAAATTAGGCGCCAGCGTTTACACTACGTTTCAGCAGGCATAAATGCTGGCGCCTAAAGTTGGGCACAAGAATCCACTCTAAGCAATATACTGTAAAGGGCACTCTTCGTGGAGCACCCTTTATGGAATACAAGTAAAGTGCAGATCTTTCCTGGGCCTGATTTTCAACGCCATTTACTGAATCTGGCCCTGTATGTTAGACGTTTAACCCCCGGATTCTATATATGGCGCCTTCAAAATCATCACCGTTAAAAATACATCTAGGTGTATTTTGTAAACCACACCTAATGTTTATAGAATCCGCGCAACTAAATCTAGTCATGGGAATTTATGCCAAGTAAATTCTTGCGACTAACCCTCCTGTTTAGTAAGCCAAGCTAGCGGCTACGGTGTGTTAATGCCAACACAGCTCATTCACTTTGAATGGGTTGTGTCGGCATTGTCGCACAGCTTAGTAAACAGGGAGGTAAGTTAGGCATGGAGCAGGTGTATTCTATAACAGTGTGATTTACACCAAGTTTTAGTTGGCATAAATGGTCACATCTAAATTTTAGCCATGGGAACAGGCGCTACCATAGGCGCCCAGTATAAGAGGCTTGGGGAGGCTAAGCCTCCCCAGCCACAGGATCGTTGGATCATGATTACAGGTCGGACCAACCACGACGATGCCGACACCACGACACGCCATCAGCCCCCAGAGTTCCGCCCACCCGGGGCTCGCTGCAAGAATCAGGATCATTTCTGTTTCGGACCGACGTGACCACCACAACGCCGAGCCCGAGCCGACACGCCTCGCCATCCCAAATTCAGCCCACCCAGGCAGTTGAGTTCCGAATCCGCCCGCCCACCCGGCCCGCTCGGGCTCTCACACCGGCGTGCATGGTCCTGTGTGCCTGCAGTGCAATGCTACCTGCTTCATCTTTCTTAAATTCTTTGTCTCGCGCCCTCGCCCTGCCTCAGCTCAGGCAGCCAGAGCCAGTCAGTCAGCCTTGAGCCTTCTAGCGCTTGCTCCCGTCCCGTGTACTTCTGTTCCAAACGCAAGGGAGGGGCACGTAGGGAAGGCAAGAAGAGAAGAGACAGAGAGTCCGAAAGATGTTCCCTCCCACTTCCTTTCACATCCACACCCAGAAATTTGCACATACGTTGGATTTCAGCCTGGAGACAGAGGTAGGTGCTGCTGACTGACTCTGAAGCAGGTTTTAAAACAAAACAAGTAAAAAAAAAAATGAATATTTTGTTTCATGCACATCTCTTTTGTTTAAACATACCTAAATAGGCTATAAGACCCTAATGCTTTTGGTTTTCCTATATTTTGTTTGTGATGACTTATACTGTGCCACAATTGAAATTTGAAAACTGTTCTCTATCTGGTCATTAATAAAAGGAGCTCATTGTGAATTTCCACCTTAAAAGGATGTTTTGTGGCTGTACATGAGAATTGTGATATGATCCCATGTTTCATATTGTTGACGTTCTATGATGTTGTCTGTTTGGGTGGTATATGGTGTGTTAGGGTCTGCCCAGTGTAATATTTATGGTACAGTAAGGTTCTGAGTGTGTTTTTGCACAACGTTGTGCATAGTGTTTTGGAATTGAGCGATTGTGGTTAGTATATGCTTTGAGCAACCACTTTATTCTTTGACATATGATACATATCTAATATCTAAATTTAATAAAAGGTATTAATTGTGACTATTTTATTTTTTCTTATTTTTTTGTGTGTGTTGTCAGACAATTATGGATGTAAACTCCACCCCTGCCCCACCCCTAACCCCACCCCCTTTAGCCTCCCCAAACAGTTGGGCCACCGACCGCCTATGGGTGCTACGCATATTCTATAAACTGTGCCTAACTTTAGGTGAGGTTTATAGAATAGCGCTAAGCTTAGGTTTTTTCAGCATTGATTTTTTTGGTGCAATATATAGAATTCAAATCTTTATGCTATTTCATTGGGGAACTCAGGGAGCTCACACTGAATGCTAGATGATGGTCTTCTTTCTTGGACTCTTATTTTTATTTATTTTTCGTTGTCTTGCCATATCAGGTCAGAACATGTGAAAAATATTTTCTAGAAACTGAAACAAGAGTCAGTGAAGAGTCCCTATCCTACAAAATACATGAGAATGGGTATAAATTTTTAGTTAAGCACTCAATGTAAAATCTGCTGCTCTCAGAAAAGTTGTGTGAATCAATTATCGCTCGTCACTTATCACAGCTCATCTTCACACTCCATCATCGGACCAAACTAATACGTGTATTTTTTCAAATTGTGTATACTAAATAATAATAGTTTAATAAGGTGTACTATAAAAGATGTGGGTGCAACCATGTCATAAAGAGCAACAACAATGTACTGTAGTGGAGATACAGGGGGATTACAGTAGCTCCGGTAGTGACAGTGGAGAAGCCACGGGTTGATCTAAGTCCCCTATTAACACTAATTTTTAAGCAGAGGGTTGGGGGGGTGACAATCGCAGAAGGTCAAGTGGCAGTCACTGATACCCAATACCCCCAAGGGACAACCAAAGATCAACAACAACAACAATGGAAATGGCCCAACTCCAGAATACAAAGATTTATTGACGGTCAATATATCTGGGATAACTTTAACTCCTCAGCAAATAAGAGTGTTAAACAAAGGATTATCTTTTGTTCCGACAGCAAAATTTGACTCATTTCTCATCCAAAATTAAATTGTTATTTTCTAAACATCCTTACACTGAGAACAATTCTATTATGCGCATGAATTCCAACTGGGTCCCTCCAGGTCTGATGCTATGAGATATAACTAATTTGGAACAACAATTTCCTAAAAAACATTTTGTGAATATGACCGAATCAGAATTTTGAGCACTCATGCAATTACAGTGGGACCCCCGTTTGGTTATTAATCCTGCTGATAAGGGGGATTCCACTGTGGTTTTGAATACTGAACAATACAATCAGGAGGTATTTAAACACCTGGATTACAGAGATCATTTTAATCTTCTGGATGTGGACCCATCTGATAATTTTAAGACTGCCATTCAGGGTCTGGTCCAACAAGCTCACCAAAGCAGAATCTAAATTGTTGAGTAGACCACTTTCACATATGCCAAGTTTTCATATTGTACCTAAGGTGCACAAATTGTTGCAGGAACCTTCAGGCTGTCTGATTGTCTCCTTGAGAGGCATTATCTTGGAGCCTTTGTCTCGCTTCATTGACCACTTTTTGAAACCAACAGTACTCACTTGTATCCCACAATAATGCAATTTGGTACCCCCAAAACCAGGAAAAATCCTGCCAACTACACCAATTTTGTGACTCCCCCCCCCCCCCCCCATCTGTTCCGTTCTGGCTAGGTGTAGTATAGCAGGAGACCCAGAGTACTCGCAATCAGCAGTTGGCCGTTACCCTGGGTTAACTCCGGGAACAGGGAGAGGAGCAGCAAAATACACTAACCTCGTCTTCCACTCCGGGAGTGGAAGAGGAAAAAAACTAAGTTAGAATAAATCCTGAATTCAGATGACACCACACTGGAAACCAAACATAATAATGTTTATTTAGTTTAAAGATGTGAACTATATAAAGATATATTTCTTTCAACTTTTATACCCAATCGTAATGTAATTATCTCATTTGCATTTACCCGTGTGTCTTGTTTCCCAATACTACAATTCTCATGACATTCTAATATGAGCCCAACCTTTATGCATGGATCTGGTATCACACATATATTACAGTTTTTAATTAACTTTCTTTTTCTTTACAGGATCACTTTCCAGCACCGGCTATCAGGAATATTATCAGATAAGTATCAGTTCTTATCAATTTCTAATATTCCACTTCTTTTCTAAATTTTCAAGGTTGTTTTAGTTAAAATGAACTGATACTTTGTGTTGCCTTTTTGTTCTTCCTCTCACAGAACTTCAATAAACCCAACCTCAACTCAGGTAAGTATGTTTCCCCTTGTCCTGTAACCAGTTGCAACTTAGCTGAATTTTAATTTCAATGCCGTCTTCCACAGTCTTTCTTGCGTAGGGGCCCAGAGGTTTTCTTCTGGGTGCACGATTTTCAGGGGTCCTCCTCAGGACCAGTCTTCTCCCTTCACCTTTCTTAAAAAAAACTAAAAGGAAGCAAGACCCTATCTTCCTTTCTTAATCGAATGTCCCTCACTTGGTGACACTTATGATTTAACTTTATCAATACTTTGGCCAAAACTAACTCAAACTAAAAATAACCAAAATACCCTTCCTTTAGACCTTATGCTATTTTCTGTGTACCCTGTTCTACAGAAGGAGTGTTTCGAGGAGTACAGAAACCCAAACACCCAAAACACTTTCACACCAAATTCTATCCTTACAGTTATTTCCTAATTTCTATTGATACTATATAATCTCTTCCTTACCCAAAACCAGTTACAATTTTAATACACAAATTTGGCAGTGATAGACTACTCACCCTTTTTAAGCCCAATTAACCATTAATACAGTCCCAACCCCTATTCATTCCATGAACTACCTAAAAAACCTTTATTCCCAAAAACAGCAAGATAATCACCCTTCCCCCTTTAATATCCCCTCTCTAGACACTCACTCATAGGTACCCCTTTCCCAATCCTAACTCAGCATATATATATATATATATATATATATATATATATATATATCTTTCTACACCTCAATCAGCACCAGCCTCACCCACACACAACCTCTCTCACCGCAACACCAACTCCTTCTGGCCACTCTCACACTCAAAAATACATATACTCTCTTCATCTGTTTCTGCCCAACTTTCAACTGACCAGCAAGCTGTCGCCAAGGCAATCAGGTCTCAGCTTGCTCAGCTGTTTTTCCAGAGTGATGTCACTATAGAACTCTTTTTTCTTTTCCCTCTGGAGGAGCCCAGCTAAGATTATTTTAACCCCTAGGTTACATATAGTGCTACCAGTCGTATGCAGCACTTCACAACTGAACATGAAGAAAAGACAGTCCCTGCTCAAAAGAGCTTACAATCTAAATCAGGACAGACAGACAGGACCAATAAGGCTAAGGGTAGGACAGACAGAAGGACACATAGGGAAGGGACTATTAAAGAGAGGAAGACAAGATAAAGGTGACGAGCAAGTGACAAGTTAGGAGTCAAAAGCAGCATCAAACAGGTAGGCCTTTAGCCCAGATTTGAAGGCGGCCAGGGATGGAGTTAGACGTAATGGCTCAGGAAGCCCATTCCAGGCATAAGGTATGGCGAGACAAAAGGAACGGAGTCTGGAGTTAGCGATGGAGGAGAAGGGTGCAACTAGGAGAGATTTGCCTAGTGAACGGAGTCAAAAGTCAGTAGGCAGGCAACAGGTCAAGAGAGTAATCCAGGTATAGGCAAAGTCAGTAGGTAGACAGCAGGCAAGAGAGTAATCCAGGCACAGGCAAAGTCAGCAATGAGGGACAAAGTAGAGAAGAAGCACACTACTGAGCAAGTAACACCTACCAAAGTAGAAGCCAAAGCATGGAGTCCAGGAAGAGCTCAGCTGATAAAGTGCTGGCGTCTGACATCAGCAGGGACCAGCAGGGAGAAGGCGCACAGCCAATAGAAGAGAAGCAAGGGAAGCCAGGCAGAGAGAGAGCAGAGCCAGGTGCATGGAAGCAAAGCAATCAAGGAGCCTGCAGCCAAAGAAGAACTACACACACATGGCTCAGGGCTGTACCAGTCAAGTGTGTGTGTCAACGGGACCCTGCGCAGCCTGAGGACGCCGCTTGTGTTAAGGTAGGGGACATGATATAAGTCCACAGAAATGAGGCAGCAGGAGAGAATAGCTGCAGGCTGATAAAATGACAGGCCCTAAAAAGAGAAGAACTGGTAGGATTAAGCCTCCTATTCCATACTTATGCCAAGGAATCTAGAAGGAGAAGAATTGTTGGAAGGTAAGCACAGCTGGCTTGCAGCTTTCTACTGGGAGTTTTGGAATTGTGACCATTGAGGTGAGGTTCTTTGAGGATCACTGGAGGGATTCTATTATGTAAACAAGTGGTTCCCAAACTTGGTCCTAGAGGCACCCCAGCCAGTCAGGTTTTCAGGATATCCACAATGAATATTCACGAGAGAGATTTATATGCAGTGGAGGCAGTGGATGCAAATCTCTTTCATGAACTTTCCTTGTGGATATCCTGAAAACCTGACTGGCTGGGGTACCGCCAGGACCAGGTTTGGGAATCACTGATGTAAACAGTTCACCTCAAGTTAACAAAACAGGTGATCCAGTCCTGGTTTTCCCCTATTGTATACAAGGAGTTAGAAATCCATTTAGAACTAGATCAGCATCTTCAGTTGATATGGAGTAAGTTGGGGGATGGGGGAAGGCTGTGGATGGTGTTCCTGTGCACACATTGTACACAGAGTGTGTGTACTTTATTGGGGGATTGATCATGTGTATGGGGCAACATATGTGTGTTGGCAGACTAAGGAGTTGGCTGTGGCCCAGTGGAGGATAAAGGGTACTCCCCTCTTGTACCCCCCTCAATGTCACCAGCAGGGCTGAAGCCTGCACTGTTGCTGTTACTGCAGTTAGCTGTTGAAAGCAGGACAGGGGAGGAGAAGGGAAGCATCAGGTACAGGGCCGCCGAGAGACTGAACCGGGCCTGGCACAAGGACGCCGCCAGGCCCCCCCCCCCCCCCAGGATCGTCGCTGCCGCCGGGCCCCCCCCCCCCCCCAGGATCATCATCGCTACCAGGCCCTCCAAGGATCGTCGTCGTCATGGCAACTGCCCCCAATCGCTACTGCTGTTGTTGCCCCGGCACCCCCCCCCCCATCGCTGCTGCCGCTGCACCCCCCTCTGTGGCCACTGCTCCACCCTCCGCGATCGCTGCTGCCACCCGCCTGCCGTAACTGTTAAGTACCTTGGCTGGCAGGGATCCCAAGACCCTGCCAGCAGAAGAGTTCGTCCTCCAGCGCTGTTCTTTTTCCTTCTGTCGGGGGAGCCTTCCCCTGCGGCTGCTTTTTCTCTCTGGTCACGCATGAGTGGCCTGAGGGGAAAAGCAGCCGCAGGGGAAGGCAATGCGGCAGACTGTGAAGAAGAGCAGCCTGCTGTGTCTGTTCCTCCAGGTCCTCCCCAGCCTCGAAGAGGGGCCCAGCACCGGAGTTTTCTCCCTCATGCTCCTGTTGGGACATGATCACCCGGGTCCCGTCAGGAGCAGGAGAGAGAAAGAGACCTCGGTGCCGGGCCCAGGGAATTTTGCCCCCCCTGCCCCTCCCTCTCGGTGGCCCTGATCAGGTGTGAGGTTTTTCTCTTTCAAAATGTTTGCAACCCTGTGTGCAAGCGTGGAGCTGCCACTGCCCTTTTTCATATCCTATTTTCTCTACCCCATCTCCTCTTCTTGCTCTTCACTTAGCGTTGTATGACTGGAATTTCATACTTTCCTATCAAAAATTTTGTAGTTCTTTTTTCCTAATTGTGTTCTGTTTTTAAATTGTAAACCACTTTGATCTGCTAGTTAGCTAAGGCGGTACAGCAAACCTGAAAAAAATAAACTGGCCTGGAATTTGTGAGTACCAGAAGTGCTGCAGGGAATGGCAGAAGTAGAAGCAACATCAGAAAACAGACATATGCCTTGGCTCAGGCAGGAAGAATAGAACAGGAAAATCATTCATGTGTGTGGATGTTGGGGAATGATAAACTGAGAGATGGGTTAAACCTGCCACTGAAGGGAAGCCTCACTGCTGAGAAAGGGTGCCGTGGTAGAATTGATGAAGGTAGGGAGGGGAGAGAAACTAACAAGGAGTTGAGAGAAGATGGAAGAGAAAAGAGGTGGATTTGAGAGGTTCTGGCAAGATGGGGGAAGAGAATTTTGTTGTAGATGGGCTAAGGAAATGATTCCCAAGCCTATCCTGGGGGAACCCCAGCCAGTCAGATTTTCAGGATATCTACAATGAATATTCATGAGACCAATTTGTACACACTGCCTCCTTGGTATGCAAGTCTATCTCATGCATATTCATTGTGGTTATCCTGAAAACCTGACTAGCTGGGATTCCCCCAGGACAGGTTTGGGAACTCCTGGGCTAAGGGAAAGAGAGAAACTTTTGAATCAGCCATTCCCAACCCAATTCTTGGGGCACACCTAGTCCCATCGGATTTTCAGGATATCCACAATGAATATTCATGAGTTAGATTTACATGTAATTGAGGCAGTGCATGCAAGTCTATCTCATGCATATGCATTGTGGATAGTCTGAAAACCTTAAGGAAGTAGGTGTGCCCCAAGGGCTGGACTGGGAATGGCTGTTTTGAGGTCTGGCTGCATGGGAAATCATGGTATAGATGGCTGGAGGGGACTGAGAATATGGTGTGGACAGGTTGCAGAAGGTGAAAGGATGTGAGATACTAGTAGCTATGGTTGGGGGAAAGTAATGATTAACAAGACTTTGAGTACCAGTTTTCCACTCCCTCCCGGGTGTCCACTCTGTTACAAATCTTAGTATCATCCACAAAAAGGCAAACTTTACCTTCTAACCCTTCGGCAATGTCACTCACAAATATATTGAACAGAATTGTCCCCAGCACCAATCCCTGAGGCACTCCACTACTCACCTTTCCCTCATCCGAGCGAATTCCATTAACCACCACCCTCTGGCATCTGTCCGTCAACCAGTTCCTAATCCAGTTCACCATGTTGGGTCCTATCTTCAGTCTGTCAAGTTTATTCAAGAGCCTCCTGTGGGGAACCATGTCAAAAGCTTTGCTGAAATCTAAGTAGATTACATCTATAGCACGTCCATGATTCAATTCTCCGGTCACCCAATCAAAGAATTCAATGAGATTCGTTAGGCACGATTTACCTTTGGTAAAACCATGTTGTCTCTGATCTTGCAACTTATTGGCTTCCAGGAAATTCACTATCCTTTCCTTCAGCATCGCTTCCATTACTTTTCCAATAACAGAAGTGAGGCTTACCGGCCTGTAGTTTCCAGCTTCTTCCCTATCACCACTTTTGTGAAGAGGGACCACATCCGCCATTCTCCAATCCCACGGAACATCTCCCTTCTCCAAGGATATTAAACAAATCTTTAAGAGGACCCGCTAGAACCTCTCTGAGCTCCCTCAATATCCTGGGGTGGATCCTGTCCGGTCCCAAGGCTTTGTCCACCTTTAGATTTTCAAGTTGTTCATACACACTCTCTTCCGTGCACAGTGCTATATCCGCTCCATCCACTCCATTCTCATTAGTACTTTTGCCAGTCAATCGCGGTCCTTTTCCAGGATTTTCTTCCGTGAAAACAGAACAAAAGTATCTATTTAGCAAATTTGCTTTTTCTTCATCATTATCTATATAGCGGTTCTCAGCATCTTTCAGTCTCACAAGTCCCTTTTTAGTCTTCCTCCTTTCACTAATATACCTGAAGAAATTTTTGTCACCCCTCCTTACATTTCTTATATCAACTTCCCTGCTTTATTCCACCAGCGAAAAATATTGTATTTATACATATTTATATCTTGGGCCGCTCTCGCATTCAAAATGTCATTAATTCGCCTGCGTGTCGCCCAATATTCTTTTTTCGTCTCCTCATCTCTCTGACGCGCACATCTCCCCCTAAGCTGTTGCAACTGACTAGATAAAATTATCAATTGACTATTCCGCTCCCTATTCATTTTTGCTGTATACGTTATAATGTGTCCCCTCAGCAATGCCTTCCCCGCTTCCCAATATGTAATAGGGTCTGCAAACTCAGGTTCTTTTTAGATAAGTACTTATCCCAAGCTTGCGACAAAAAAATGCAAAATTCAGGGTCTAAATACAATGTTGGATTAATTCGCCACATCCGCGCCTCACTTCCCTGCCTCCATATCCACCCATACCAGACAATGGTCTGATACCGCCCCATCCACTATATCCATCGCACTTGTCTTCAAAAGAAGGGATGAATCTATCAGTAAATAGTCGAGTCGCGCATACACCCCATGCACCTGGGAAAAAAAAGTGTAGTCATAGGACTCCGGGTGCAGCACCCTCCAAATATCCAGCAGTCCCAGCTCCCGCACCAGAAAATGTACCCCCTTATCCCTCCAGGCCGAAGGTCGTGGCTTTGCTGACTTGCAATCTATCAGGGAGTCTGCAGTAACATTAAAATCTCCCCCTAATACCAATTTGTACCCACTAATGGACACCAGCTGCGCCAAAAGACCAGAGAAAAAAGAATGGGACTATATATTGGGTGCATATATGGAACAAAGGGCTACTCTCTGGCCTGCTACCTCCCCCAACCATATAATATACTGACCCTCCGGATCCTGAACTATTTTATGTGTACTGACATGGTGCTTTTTGTGAAACAAAATGACAACTCCCCTTTGCCTACTATTAAATGACGAAGATACTAATTCCACAACCCATCCTCGTTGTAATTTTTGGTGTTCCTGTTGTGTGAGATGTGCCTCCTGCAAAAACAGCACATCAATTTTCATCTTGGCACAGTAAGACAAAATCTTGGTGCTCTTAACAGGTGAATGAATTCCATCAACATTCAGGGACCCAATTTTCAAACTACCCATGTGGCTGTATGGATCTAGTGAGCATGCTGACTACCCAAAATCCAGAGGTGATGTCCCAGCTCACCCCCCCTCTTGTTTTCAGAACACATTTTCCACACCATTCTTCACTTCTAGACTAAATCCTCAGTTCTCCAGGAGCGTCCCTCCCTTCCCCCCCTTCCCAACCCCCACCCCCCCTCCAAACCCTCCCCTTCCCCTCTCCCCTCCCCATCTGCCACAGTCACACTCCATAAACCATTCGCATTCCCCATTCACACACCAATCACCCCCCTCTTACACTCCCCCTCCCACACTCCCTCACTTGTATGCCCCCCACACACCCTTCATCTCCCTCTCCCCTAGAACACCCAGTGCTACAACCCCTTTCCAAGAAAGCTGCTCCCCTCTCTGTTCTGCCTCTACTTACTCCTCTACTGCACACATTATATATTTACATTAAGCATTATATTCCTACCACTCATCAAACCCCCAAACACATGTACCCCTAATGATTCCCAAAGCAAGTTATGCCATACATAGTGTAATTAACTTATTACTACCCCCCCCCCCCCCCACGAGACTCTTACATCTCTTCATGCTTAACCGTCTAAGCGTAGGGGGTCAGATACACGCAAACCTGTACGTATAGCAAGATGCAGTCATAGTCCAGGGTAGTGGAATGTGGGGAACTCCCTCGATAGTACGGCATCACTCATTCTTAGAGCCAGATATCACCAGGGTAATTTCCACAGTCCCGCATACAGTGGTTAAGTCTTCTCTGCCGGTACTCCCGCCAAAACTTCAAGCACCTCCTCCTTCCCGTGCAGCGTCTCAAATCTGTTATTTCTACTACCCTGGGTTAACGCCGTCTGCACTGAATGAGTGGCCCCTCCGCCGCAAAGTAATCAGTACCAATCTCAGTAGTTTGGGGCACATTCCACCTCATTATTCCCCTCTTCCTTGCAATGTAACAACATTCTAAGTCTCAAACTAGCCCACTGTTGGTCTGCTTCCCTGGCGATCTTCTGATTCAACACAGCCTTTCCACAAACGCTTGAAGCTCCTCCGGTTTCTCCATAAACAGAACATGCCCCTCATGCAACACTCTCACTTTTGCTGGGTATTGGAGTGAAAACTTGATCCCCTTATTATAAGGCTGGGAGCAATATGGAGACAGGCGTTTTCGAAGCTCCGACACTTTCGGCGAGAAATCCTGAAACATCAGCACTGTGGCCCCTTGATATGCCAGGTTTCTACGCTGTCAGTATTTGTCCATCAGATGTGCCTTGTCAGCATAATTGAGGATTCGGGCAATCATTGGGCGCGGCCTGCTGTTCTGGTCTTTAAGGGCTCCGACGCGGTGCACCCGTTCTGCTCTCACACGCTGCCCCTCCAGCTCTAGGCCTAACTCCTTCGGTAGCCAGGTTTCCACCAAGTCCCACATTTCCTTCTCTTTTACAGTTTCTGGCAATCCTACCAGCCAAATATTATTAAGTCTGCTCCTATTCTCCTGGTCCTCCACTCTGTCTTCCAGTATCTTGCATCTCTTTTCCATTGCAGCCAGCTGAGAGTCTATACCATTTACTAGATCTTCTTGATGGGAGATTCGCTCCTCCACGAGCTGTATGCGATTGCTATGTGCTGTCATATTTTCTTTCAGCTCGTCCATGAAGGCATGCAAAGTGTGAAGAATAAGGGGCTGTCCTATTCTGGGTAGGCCATTAGATGGCGCTGTTCCCATAGAAATGGGGGAAAATGTCCAGGATGAGTCACTAGAGGGAGGCAGTAGGGGAATGTCCAGGCGGAGGTTGCTAGGACCAAGGAGAGTCCTGGGCTGGAAACAGGTGTAGGTGGCTATGGGCTGGGTCCTGCCTGGAATTAGGAGGAAGAGCCTAAAGAGGTGGAGAAGCTAATTAGCCACCTTATACCTGCCTGTGTGGTGAAAGAGAAGAGAGGAGCTGGAGACCTGGCAGCTGGAGGAAGAAGATCCCCTTTGAAGGTACTGGAAGAACTCTGTGGACTTTTGAAGCTCTCTGCTGAAATGGTGACAGCTGCACTGCCCTCTGAGAAAGAAAAGTAAATGCTTTTGTTTGGCTGTTTGAATTGTGAAAGTTTGAGGAACTGCTTTAAATGTTTGAATTGAAGAAGAAATGTTTAAGTTAATGAAGGAATAAGCCATGAAGATTATGTTAAATGGCGAGGGGGGAAGTGACGTCAGCGGAGCAAATGGCTGCCTAAACGCTGAGCTCCAGCACACCCGCGATCGAAAAAGCACTTTCTCTCCTCCCTACAGTGGCGAGTCTGCAGTCAATTTGTGTGGAAGTGTTACCCCGATCGTTGTACGGAGGAAGCAGGATGCAGGTGAGTGGAGGAACAGTTAACCTCACTCAATTCGCGTTTGAGAGCAGCGCGACACAGAAAAAAAAAAGGTGGCGGACCAACCAGCGGCGGCCTCGTGCACACAAGACTCGGCGACGGAGCTATTCTCCTCTCAGGAGCAAACGGACCGGCTGGGAGAGATCCTGCCTGAGCTACGCGATTGGCTACAGGAGATAAGATTCGACTTGAAAGCGGTCCGGGAGGAACTCACGACCCTGGGAGCTAGCCTGCGAGGAGAAATCGCGGCGGTAGGCCAAAGAGTAGAAGAAGTTGAAACGTGGGTGGAGGACCACACGGAAGCTCTGACTGCTCTCGATATACAGGTCTCTGACATCAGACTGGGTCAACAGCAAATAAATGATAAGCTAGAGGACCTAGAGAATCGGAGCAGGCGATGCAACTTACGTTTTCGAGGCCTCCCGGAGACTCCAGCCTACCAAGATGCTGAGACAGTAATACAAAAAGTGGCGGGCGCCCTCCTATCGGCAGATGGAACTGAGGTGAATCCAGAAGATATTAAGCTGGAGAGGGCGCACAGGGCATTGGGCCCGACAAGGCAAAATTTGCCTAAGGACATAATTGTGTGCTTCCACGAGTACACGATGAAGGAGAAAGTTTTGCAAGCAGCCCGCAAGCTCACAGATTTTAAATGGGATGGTCACCGCATAGAGGTATATCAAGACCTGGTGGCTGCGACATTAAAGCGGAGAGCTGAACTG
Organism: Microcaecilia unicolor; assembly: GCF_901765095.1. Classification (NCBI taxonomy): domain Eukaryota; kingdom Metazoa; phylum Chordata; class Amphibia; order Gymnophiona; family Siphonopidae; genus Microcaecilia; species Microcaecilia unicolor. The sequence continues at coordinate 245,027,132 of NC_044033.1, forward strand.
AAACCGGTTACAGCCAAGCTACGCGAGATGGGCCTGCGCTACAGATGGAGACACCCCTTCGCGTTGGTGTTTTACAAGGAGGGCAAACTACAGCAGATCTGCTCGTTGGCGGAGGAGCAGAAAATCCTTCCAGAGGGACCAGCAGAGGTATCATTGATGGCGGGAGTTAGAAGAGGAGCCTCGGGAGTGATGACCACCCAGCCAAAATGGCAGCGAGCCGGGCGCAAAAGGCTGCAGCGACAACAATCAGCAAGTCGACTGACATGAGGTCCCCGAGGCTGGAGAGGTCTGGATTGGTTAGCGGAGGTCTAAATCTCCGGTGCCTGTTGACTGGGTTGGAATGATGGCTGATTGGTACAAGAAGTTGAGGACTGTTGAGTTGTGTGGGAGGAGAGGTGTTGTGCTTAAGTTTAAATCTCTCATGTATATAGTTGGGGATATGTGTTGTTGTCAGAAAAGGAGGCAATGGGGTGTGGGGGGGGTCACTTCCTTCACGGGTAGCACCTGTCAAACACAGGAGGAGGGAGGTGCTTATGATGTCCGAGGGTGGGTGGGAGGGAGGAGTGGGAGGGGAGAGGGTGGGGGGAGAAGTCAGATATACTATAATAAAAACTTGGGTGTTATTGTTAGGATTGCATGGTGGTGACTTGGTATGCGAACAATACGAGACTAGATACCATGGATCTTAACTGTGTAACTTTGAACGTGAGAGGCCTTAACACTCCGCAAAAACACAGTCAGATGTTCAGAGAGATGATACGCTTGAAAGCAGATGTCATATTTCTCCAGGAGACGCACTTGAAGCGTGGACACGAAAACTGGTCTGGCATAAGAGATATCCCTTAATATATTATGCATCCAATATTGCAGGGACCAAAAATAAGGGTGTCCTAATAGCGCTTTCCAGTGCGTGCCCGTGGAATGTACAAGAAATGACACGAGACCCTGGAGGGAGGTACTTGGTTCTTGTGGCCTCACTGTGTAATGTGCAATATACTCTGATAAATGTATATGCTCCTAACGAGGATCAAAGGGGGTTCATAAAAGAATTAGAAGGGGTAATCCAGAAGAAAGCTAAAGGCCATCTTTTGATTGGCGGCGACTTTAACATCACCTTAAATCCGCATGTAGATAACTCTGGGAGGACAGCGGGGTATGCCCAGAAGGATAGAGCCACAGTGTGTGAATGGATGACACGTGAGGGGCTTGTAGATATCTGGAGGGAAGTTCATGGGACTGAAAGGGATTACACATATTACTCACCTAAATATAAAACATATTTGCGAATAGACTATTGGTTAGGGGAGGAAGCCTTCAGAGGTAAAATCCGCAGGGTCAGGATTGAGCCATGTTCCTGGACAGATCACTGCTCGGTTAGTCTGGAGATCAATCTTAAGAGGGAACAGAGGGGCCCTAGGAATTGGCGTATGAATGAAGCAATATTGCTAGACCCCCAGCATGCACGAGCAATTGAAAAGTGTATTGAGGAGTACATTATGATGAATGATAATGGAGAGGCCCGACCTGTGAGTGTATGGGAAGGTATGAAAGCGGTTGTGCAAGGCCATATTATTGCCTTGCAATCCCATCTAGATAAGGAAAAGAAAGATAAGGAAGCCGCACTACGCCAGCAACTAGATAACCTAGAAAAGGCCCATAAGGCAGACCCTACTGACAGCACACGAGAGGGCGCGATACAACAACTACGTAGACAACTTAATGACTTACAGCTGGCTGAGATTGCAATCCAGCTACAGGCAGCTCAGCAGGAACACTTTGAATTCGGGAATAAAGCTAGCAGAATGCTGGCCCGTAAATTGCAAAAGCGAGCCCAACGCAATTCTATAGCTGCTATAAAATCTGCAGAGGGTGAATTGTTCACCTCCTCAGAGACTATACAAAAGGCTTTTTGGGACTTTTATAGTCAACTTTATAGGGGGGAGCAAACAGATAATAGGGAAGAACTGGAAGGCTATATAGATGCCCTAGGTGTACAGGGGGTTTCCGAGAAGGAACGAGAAGGCATTTCAGCACCAATAACAGTAGAGGAAGTTGAAGAGGCGATTGCAGGAATGCCTACGCATAAGGCACCAGGCCCAGATGGCTTCCCAATAAGATTTTACAAGATGTTTAGGAAGTGGCTCGCCCCCCTGTTATTAAGGGCGATCACGTCCTTTGATGAGGAAAATACACTGCCATATTCCTGGAGAGTGGCGGAGGTAGTGTTGATATTGAAGCCAGGGAAAGACCCACAACATTGTGCGTCATATCGGCCCATATCCCTAATAAATAATGATTATAAGATCTTCACTAAAATCTTGGCCAATAGATTGGGGGGGCTGATGCCTCGCCTGATCCATCAGGATCAGACTGGGTTTATTGAGGGACGTCAAGGCAGTGATAATATTAGAACTCTGCTGCATGTGATCCAGCAGGTTGAGGAGGAAGGGAGCCCGGTGTTGTTACTCTCGGTAGACGCGGAGACCGGGTGGACTGGGCCTTCCTGCAGTCCCTGGTGGGGAAACTGGAAGTGGGAGATAGATTTTGTAAATGGATGCACCTAATATATGATAAGCCTCTAGCTCTATTAAAAAATCAATGGTGGGCTATCCAATCCGGTCCAACTTTATAGAGGCACAAGACAGGGATGTGCCCTCTCCCCCTTGCTGTTCGCACTGACTATAGAACCCCTGGCCAGGAAAATTAGAGAACATGCAGGTATCAGAGGAGTGATTAGGGGCACACGCGAGCACAAGATAATGCTCTTCGCCGATGATATTTTGTTGACCATCTCGGACCCGGTCGTATCGCTGCAGGGGGTGATGGAGGTGTTTGCGCAGTATGGGAGGATATCAGGATTCAAGATTAATATGGCAAAATCTGAAATCCTGAATTTGTCAGTAGCCCAAAAAGAAGTGCAAGAGATACAACAGAGTTACCCATTTATTTGGGCACAAAAATCTATCAAATATTTGGGAGTGCAGATAACAGCTAAAATAGACCAGCTCTATCAGGCAAACTACCCCCTTAAAGTTAAAGAATTTTTTCTGGAATTGGATAGGTGGGAAGCTATGACGGTGTCCTGGTCGGGCAGAATCAATGCAATAAAAATGATTATACTGCCCAAGCTATTGTATATGTTTACGGCCCTCCCAGTGCCAATACCGCGCTCCTTCTTCCAGCGACTACATAGAAAAGTGTTTGCTTATATCTGGAAAAAGAAGCCGCCGAGGGTCCGTAGGGGAGCAATGCACCAGCCATCAACGGTGGGGGGGATGGGCGTCCCTGATTTATTTTTATACTATCAAGCAGCCCAGTTGAAAATCTTGGCTGAATGGCAGCCCAGTAATAATAAGAAGTGGCTTCACTGGGAAAGAGCATGGATGGGCACTAAGTTTTTAGGTAACGTGCTCTGGGGGTCAAGACAACAGATTTTGGCAGCAGTACGCAGGCTGCCGGTGGGGATGGCCCATCTACTTACCACATGGCTACAAATTAGAACTAAAGTGTTTCCTGAGCGACAATATTTTTTGCAAACAGCTATAAGTGATGCCCCGGGTTTCTCACTAGGGGCAGAGGAAAAAACCTTCCAGATGTGGGCCCGTAAGAGGCTATACAGGTTGGGACAACTGTGGGAGGAGGGAGAGGTTAAAGGTTTTGAAACAGTGAGAGAAGAGTACAATCTGTCTGACAAGGACCTTGTTTATTACCACTGTGTGAGAAACTACATGCAGAGGAAAGCAAGGGATGAGCTTGAGCTCACAGAGACGGGCTTAGAGCGGGCACTAAGGGAGGGGGGAGGGAAGGGATGCATATCTAGACTTTATAAAGCACTATTGCTCCTGTCCTCCCCTCTAGAATTTTATACAGACAGATGGGAGAAAGCGATGCAAAAGAACTACTCCACAAGTTGGTGGGCCAGTAGTCTTAGGTTTTTATTGCGCTCATCGATCACTCAGCCGGTGGCTGAAAACGGATATAAGATGTTATACTGATGGTACTATACGCCAATGCGCCTTCATAAGATCTATCCAAATGTATCTAGGAACTGCTGGCGAAATTGTGGGGGTCAGGGAACATTTTTACACATATGGTGGGAATGCCCCAAGGTGTGTACGTTCTGGGAACAGATAGTGGGAGTGGTTAACAGCCTGGGTACGGGGGGCTACACACGCTAGATAGAATATTGCCTACTTCACGCCCGCCCAAAAAAAACGCGGGTGCAGGAACATAAGCTAGTGGTTCAAATATTTGCTGCGGCCAAAATGCAGCTGGCGAGGGCTTGGAAGTCATTGGAGACACCCCTCTTGCAGAGGGTAGGCTACAAAGTAGAGTATATTTATCAGATGGCTAAATTGACTGCAGTACGGAAAGGCTTACTAGCGATGTTTCAAAAAATTTGGGACCCATATGAGAAGAAACGAGAGGGAATCTGGCTGCCAGTGGGGGGAGATGGAAAAGAGAGGGGGGGAGGGGGGAGGGGAAATCTGGAAAAGATGTGAAGGTGGAAATTTATATTGCTTGTTTGTTATGATAAGTGACGACATGTTGTTGTAAGCAAGTTCTTATTGGACTGTATGGTCATAGCTGTTTCCAGTTTTTTGTAAAATAAAAATCAATAAAGTATGTTAAAAAAAAATAAATTAAAGATTATGTTAAATGGCAACAAATAAAACCTTGAGTTATAAGAAGCCTGGTGTCGGTGGACATTTGTGAAAGGTGAAGAGGAGGCAGAGAACTCCCCTGTGTTTGAGGCACAGCCCTGGGGAATTACCTAGAAATATGGAGCCCAACCGTGACTGTGTGTGTGAAGAAAGCTAAGCAGGGCCAGCCCTGGCCAGGTCCTGGAAGGGTGACCAGCTCACAAAAGTCAACAGTTTATCATCCAGTACTGCTGCCATATGCTTCATGATCTCTTGGATCGCCGCCTCCTGCAGTGCAATTACCGGTGGAGCCTGCTCTCCTGTCTCCTTCCTGGTCGCCATTTTGGCCGTGTGTTGCACTCCGCGTCCTTTCTGTGCTCGCGGAGTCTTTGTCGGCATTCCCTTGCTTCCGCACCCAGATGTTGGATCGGCCTTAATTGCTTCTTCGCTCGATCCGCTGACTTTTTAGGGGTCAAATCGGGGCGTATAATGTGATAAAAGGCTGTTTTGTTAGCTATAGAGAGGCGAGCAGCCATGGGACGTCCGCCTAGGTTCCTGCCATCACGTGACCTCCCCACGCTCGATTTTAAAGATAAATGACATATTACTAACAATAGTTCCGCCAGTTCATTTTTCAATTCTAACAGTACTCTGGGATGAATACCATCTGGTCTGGGAGATTTGCTACTCTTCAATTGGTCAAATTGCTCCATTACATCCACTAGGTTTATAGAGATTTCATTCAGTTTCTCCGACTCGTCAGCTTTGAATACCATTTCTGGCATCGGTATTTCTCCCAAATCTTCCTCGGTGAAGACCGAAGCAAAGAATTCATTTTAATCTCTCCGCTATGGCTTGTCTTCCCTGATCGCCCCTTTTACCCCTTTGTTGTCTGGACATTTTATTTTTCCATCTTGCTGGTTTCAATTTCTCTTTCCTGCTTTCCTGTTTGTCATCTGCTAATTCCTTTTTCAAGCGGCTGCAGTCCATTTGTCTTTTCTCCTCTCTCCTGTCTGTTCCCTCACTACACCTGCCTCTGACATATTGATCATTCCTTTTTAGCTCTTTTCTGCCCCTCTCTCACCCTATTTCTCCTTCCCCAGCCCTACATTCTCTTTCATCTTTTTTTTTTTTTTTATTTGTACGAAGTCTTTATTGATAGACAATACAGCAATCCAGTAAAGTATGACAAGATAGGCCTTATATCCTAATACATAAAACTGAACACAGATCAGAAAGAACATAATGAAAAATACATTATTCAGTTAACATCGCATTGCTATCTCCATAGGCCCTATCGCGGCTACTGGAAGAACTAAGAAACCTGAACAGCGAAGCCATCACAAACTTCAAATTTTATAAAACTTTTGTCAAAAGATAACAAGACCCAAGCCTCTACCCCCCTTATTCCCCCCTCCCTCCCAATCCGGACTTGCATCACTAATTCCCACACCTTCATCATGTGTGAGTATAGCGGAGATAAGCATCCCACGTTGAGCGCCACCTAGGCATTAGATTTCGTCTCTCAGCCATGAGCCGCTCCATCTCACAAACATACCCCATCTTTCGGAGCCATCTATCCAGCGGTGGGACCACTGGTAGTTTCCAACAGGCCGCTATTACAATTCTAGCTGCACATGTGGCATAGCGCAAAAGAGCTTGTTGGGTGGGAGAAAATCCCGCCACTCTTGCTGAGAAAAGGAAAATGGTTGGATGCCAGGGAATCGTCCCTCCCAGCCAAATCTGCAGTCTACTTCGGACCATTTTCCAAAAGGCTCTAATCTTCCTACAGTGCCACCAGATATGACCCATGGATCCCTTGAGACCACAGCCCCTCCAGCACAAACCCGACAAGGCAAGGTAAATGCGCTGAAGATGCTCCGGTGACATATACCACCGAAACAGTACTTTAATAGCATTTTCTTTGAAAGGTACATGAGACGACACCTCCGCCGCAGCCCGCTCCATTCTCTCCCATGCCGCCTCCTCTAGTTCTATACCCAGCTCTCTCTGCCAGCTCTTCCTATGTATGGTATGACGAGGTATAGACTGATTAAGAATGTGGTGCAATCGGGATATTAACCCACCTGTCATGATCTGTCCCTCACAAAGTTTCTCTAAAGTTGAGTGTTCCCTCTGTATCACCTCCCGGACTGCCCGTGTCTTAAGGAAATGAGTCAATTGAAAGTATGCATATTCGTCTGTCCCCACTACCGGGAATTGCTCTCGGGCCGTCGGGTATGGCATAAGGGACTCCCCCTCAAATAATTGACCCCATGTTTGCAAACCACCCTCATACCACCTAGTAAATGGTCCTACTTCAGTTCCCGGGTAAAACAAAGGATTGTATGCTATCGAGGACAGGCGAGATAGTGTACACTGACGCTTTGGAAAAAGACTATCCCAGTTGGTAAAGGTAACATATATAGAAGGACACAAACCCTCCCCCAAAGACCGAAGAGAACTCGGCATCCACATAAGCGCCCTCAAGGGCCGAGTACCCACTGTAGATTGTTCTATATGCACCCACTGCCTGTCTGGGTAATCCTGATACCATTCCACCGCCGCACGCGCCTGCACTGCCCGATAGTACCGAGCCAAGTTGGGGACCCCAAGTCCTCCCCTACTCTTCTCCTGATACAGAAAAGCCCTTGCTAGCCTGGGGCGCTTACCTGCCCAAATGAACCGCACAATACGATCTTGCAGCGCAGCTAAAAATTTGCGGGGCATCTCTATTGGGAGGGCCTGGAACAGGTACAGCAGGCGCGGCAAGATATTCATCTTAATGGCGGCTATACGGCCAAACCAAGAAAGCCCAATATCTCCCCAACTCTCCATATCCTCAGCAAGTACCCGAGACAAACCCATATAATTTGCAGTAAAGAGTTCCGAAAGCTGAACAGTGATATTCACTCCCAGATAACGAAGACTCCGATTAGCCCACCGAAAAGCATACAGCGATTGGACTTCATCCACAGTTCCTACAGGAAGAGTCACATTTAAGGCTTCAGTTTTTGACATATTTACTTTAAACCCTGAAACTGCAGAATACTCTTCAATGTCCCTCAAGAGCCCAGGGAAGGTAGTTAGAGGTCTAGGGACAAACAACAGCACATCGTCTGCAAATAAAGACAGCTTATGTTCTCTCCCCCCTATGGTTATGCCAGTGAACCCTGGGTTAGATCGGACCCTTGATGCAAACGGTTCCATAACCATGGCGAACAATAGCGGAGAGAGAGGGCACCCCTGCCTTGTACCCCTGTGTAGGGCAAACATATCAGAGTTACCTCCATTCACTCTAATACACGCTTTGGGTGAGCTATAAAACGCTTGAATCCACCCTCGAAACTGCGGCCCTATCCCAAAGGTCTCCAACACTTTATACATGAAGGGCCAGTGCACCCTATCGAAAGCTTTTTCAGCGTCCAGACTTAGAAGACATAGAGGCCTACCTAGTTTTTTAGCTAAATACATGATATCGAGTACTCTCCGCGTATTGTCTGTTGCCTTGCGGTTTGAGGCAAAGCCCACCTGATCAGGATGGATTATCGCAGGGAGTAGAGGGCCCAGCCTATTAGCCAAGACCTTAGCTAATATTTTGGCATCAGCATTCAAAACCGAAATAGGGCGGTACGAGCCACAATCCGCATGGTCTTTGTCAGGCTTAGGTAGCACAGCTATCCATGCCTCCAGCATAGAGGAGGGAAGCGACTCCCCCTTCCCAATTTGATTAAACAACTCAGCCAGAAGTGGTGCTAATTCGGGGGCAAATTTCTTGTAAAATTCGTTCGGGAGGCCGTCCAACCCTGGGGACTTACAGGATGGCAAATGTTGGATAGCTTGCTGAATTTCAACCGAGGAAACAGGTTCATCCAAAGTTGCTCTCTGTTGAGATGTCAAAGAGGCAAGGTCACTCTCCGCTAAGTATTCTGTAATGGAGTCTGCAGAAGGGTTAATCTCCCTAGCATACAACTCCTGATAAAATTCAGCGAAACGCCGCTGTACGGCCTCCGAAGTGTTCAGTATATCCCCCCGCTTCCCCCGGATATGTGTGACCGCACGCAACACCTTTTGCTTGCGCAACCATAGGGCCAAGAGTCTGCCTGCCTTATTAGTAAATTCATACGCCCGGGCCGTCATTTTAGATTGAAGCTGGCATAAGTGGTCTGAGTAAATAGAGTCTAGCTGAAGTCGCTGATTACGCAGTTCTTCCAGAGTAGCCTGGGAACCACATGCCTTATGTCTCGCCTCTAGTGCCCGAATCTTGTCCAAACATTGTGCCAATTGTTTCCTACGTATCCTAGCACGTTGACTAGCTATCTTTAAAAAGTAGCCCCTGGACACGGCTTTCATTGTATCCCACACAATACTAAGGGAGGGTCCCGACTCTTTGTTCAATTCCAAGTATTCCTTCAACACCCTCCTATAATCCTCCACTACCTCTCCCTCCTGCAGCACACTGGCATTAAGCGCCCATCTCTGGTCTTTAACCTCCACCTTAATAGAAGGCAACGTCACCCAGACAGGCGCATGGTCAGAAATCGTCACATTCCCAATGCCTGCCCTCGGGCCCCGCTCTGAGAGCGTTACATCGAGGAAGATATGGTCAATACGGGAGTAAGAAGCATGTACTGAAGAAAAGTAAGTATAATCCCTCACATGTGGATAACTGAGCCTCCATACATCCAGGGTTCCCAAAGAGAGGGCCAGTGATCCTAAGGCCAAAGAGTCCCTATTCCCCACGGGCTGGGCATTTCCAGACCGGTCTAATACCGGATCCATGACCCCATTAAAGTCACCCCCCAGAATCAGAGAACCCCGGGCGAATGTGGCTAGGAGATTCTTCACCTTAGTGTAAAATGCCCCTTGGTGGTCATTAGGTGCGTATATTGAGGCTAAAGTTATGTCCACTTGATCTATGGTTATGTGTAAAAACAAAAAACACCCCCCAGGGTCCCGTTTAATTTTAACTATTTGGGCAGATATCTGTTTGTGAATCAAGACCGCCACACCCCTTTTCTTAGAACCATCCACAGAGGAGGCAAAAAAAAACCTTAGGGTATTGTGGCTGGGATAGGAGTCTCTCGTCCCGCTGACGGAGGTGCGTCTCCTGCAACAGTACTATATGAGGCTTCAAGTGCTGGAGCTCTTTAAATAGTTTTTGCCGTTTTTGGGGCATGTTCAAGCCTTTTACATTATAGGATAAAACCTTTATATCTGCACTCATAGCTGATATCTAAGACTGGGCGAACATTCCAACGTAGCCCACTGCATGCTTCTACGTTCTTCAACTCTCACTTTATGCAAGTCCGGACCTCCCCCCCTCCCCCACCCCATCCGTACACCAGTCAGGGAAACAAGTCCCCTAAATGGGAAAAAAGAAGAAGAGAAAATAACCCACCACATGCCAGGCAGCCCACCTCCCCCCCCCCCCCCCCGCTCCCTCAGCCACCTCCCAAATACCATCAGTTTCCCAGGCCCATTTGAACATTTCCACTCTGAACAGCTCTCATACATACCCCACTTGTTTCCCACTTCTCTGTGCCACACTAAACATTACCCACCCGCCGTTTCACATTAAACACCATCACATCTTAGGATCCCCTCTAATTTAAGTTCTCCCTAACGGCTAAACATACAGTGGGGGAAATAAGTATTTGATCCCTTGCTGATTTTGTAAGTTTGCCCACTGACAAAGACATGAGCAGCCCATAATTGAAGGGTAGGTTATTGGTAACAGTGAGAGTTAGCACATCACAAATTAAATCCGGAAAATCACATTGTGGAAAGTATATGAATTTATTTGCATTCTGCAGAGGGAAATAAGTATTTAATCCCTCTGGCAAACAAGACCTAATACTTGGTGGCAAAACCCTTGTTGGCAAGCACAGCGGTCAGACGTCTTCTCTAGTTGATGATGAGGTTTGCACACATGTCAGGAGGAATTTTGGTCCACTCCTCTTTGCAGATCATCTCTAAATCATTAAGAGTTCTGGGCTGTCGCTTGGCAACTCGCATCTTCAGCTCCCTCCATAAGTTTTCATGGGATTAAGGTCTGGTGACTGGCTAGGCCCACTCCATGACCCTAATGTGCTTCTTCCTGAGCCACTCCTTTTGTTGCCTTGGCTGTATGTTTTGGGTCATTGTCGTGCTGGAAGACCCAGCCACGACCCATTTTTAAGGCCCTGGCGGAGGGAAGGAGGTTGTCACTCAGAATTGTACGGTACATGGCCCCATCCATTCTCCCATTGATGCGGTGAAGTAGTCCTGTGCCCTTAGCAGAGAAACACCCCCAAAACATAACATTTCCACCTCCATGCTTGACAGTGGGGACGGTGTTTCTCTGGGTCATAGGCAGCATTTCTCTTCCTCCAAACACGGCGAGTTGAGTTCATGCCAAAGAGCTCAATTTTTGTCTCATCTGACCACAGCACCTTCTCCCAATCACTCTCGGCATCATCCAGGTGTTCACTGGCAAACTTCAGACGGGCCGTCACATGTGCCTCTGGAGCAGGGGGACCTTGCGGGCACTGCAGGATTGCAATCCGTTATGTCGTAATGTGTTACCAATGGTTTTCGTGGTGACAGTGGTCCCAGCTGCCTTGAGATCATTGACAAGTTCCCCCCTTGTAGTTGTAGGCTGATTTCTAACCTTCCTCATGATCAAGGATACCCCACGAGGTGAGATTTTGCGTGGAGCCCCAGATCTTTGTCGATTGACAGTCATTTTGTACTTCTTCCATTTTCTTACTATGGCACCAACAGTTGTCTCCTTCTCGCCCAGCGTCTTACTGATGGTTTTGTAGCCCATTCCAGCCTTGTGCAGGTGTATGATCTGTCCCTGACATCCTTAGACAGCTCCTTGCTCTTGGCCATTTGTAGAGGTTAGAGTCTGACTGATTCACTGAGTCTGTGGACAGGTGTCTTTCATACAGGTGACCATTGCCGACAGCTGTCTGTCATGCAGGTAACGAGTTGATTTGGAGCATCTACCTGGTCTGTAGGGGCCAGATCTCTTACTGGTTGGTGGGGGATCAAATACTTATTTCCCTCTGCAGAATGCAAATAAATTCATATACTTTCCACAATGTGATTTTCCGGATTTAATTTGTGATGTGCTATCTCTCACTGTTACCAATAACCTACCCTTCAATTATGGGCTGCTCATGTCTTTGTCAGTGGGCAAACTTACAAAATCAGCAAGGGATCAAATACTTATTTCCCCCACTGTATATACATACGGGTCCCAAGTTAGAACCTCCTCAGGACCAATAGATGCAAAAGAGTGAAGAAAGAAAAGAAAAACTTCTAGACTTAATAGCCACAGTCATTTATACACCACCATTTCACCCCTTGTTCATCTCGTCCTCTCAGTTGCAAAGTCAAGCACTGCAACCCCCAAATGAGTTACTTCACCAAAGTTCAGGTTCCCTCTGCTGCAGCCCGCCGCTTCGAGTTGTTCTTCTTGTTGGATTCGGGGATCCGTTGCCACTTTTGCAGTTTCGCTTTAGTGGCGGGTGCCACCGCTCCCGGAGGTGTGCCTGAATTCACCAGCCCCGCTGCATGCAGGGACGCCCAGGCGTCTGGCAATGAGCAAGCTCTATGCTTAGTCCCTTTGATTGTAAAGATCACCGAAAAGGGGAAGCCCCATCTATATGCAATACGTTCCTTTATGAGGACATCCAGAGCGGGCTTCAGCAACCTTCTCTGTTGCAAAGTGAACTGGGACAAATCTTGATAGACAGAGACCCTTGCCCTGCCAAATTCCAAGTCCTGTGTTTTCCGGGCACAAATTAGTATCTGCTCCTTAACTTCAAACTTATGGAACCGAACAATGATGTCTCGCGCTTTATTATCTTGTCGCGGGCCCAGGGCTCTGTGCGCCCTGTCCAACTCAATGGACGCTGCATCGGCCGCCTCATCACCCAGCAAAGAAGCACACAAGGTATGCACAATTCGAGAAACATCCTCCGTATCGCCTCCTTCGGGGACTCCACGAAAGCGGAGATTATTTCTCCTGCCCCGGTTTTCAAGGTCATCAATTTTGTAGGTTAATTCCTGGGTTTTACGGTCTATTTCTTGTAATTTTGCCTTGTGGGAAACCAGGGATTCCGCATGCTCTTCCAGTCTCACTTCCACATCCTCCACTCTGCCCCCCAGTTCTTTAAGGTCAGAGCTCAGAACCTCCATTCGTTCCAGTATTTCATCTTTTGATTTTTGAATATTTTCCTGAATACCGGATAGAATCTGCCGAAGTTCAGCCGAGACTCCCTTTTTTGCGGGTGGCTTACGCGATTCCGCCAACGAAAGCGCCGAATCTGAATCCGATGGTGAGCCCGGCGCCATTACCTCGTGGCGCTTTGATGCCCGACTGGAACCGCCGCCTGCGGGCTTCTCCGGATCTTTATTTCGCGTCAACTGTGCTTTGCTCATTTCGGATGGTGGTCAGTGTCCGTGGGAACGTGCTATTCGCCGTTCAAAACACCCGATGGCTGCTATTTATTGCTTTTTATGGCCTCGAGGATCGGGAGCTGTCGAGCTAAGCCGCCATTAACAGCGGTGATGTCACTTCCTCCTGACTTTTATTTTTTTTCCATTCTCTTTCATCTTTAATCTACTCCCCATTTCTACCATCTATAATCACTATCCTCTCATTCAATTCCTTGCCACCCCTACTGGCTGTCACGGTTGTGGCCGTGCCCTTATGTTCAGACTTTCTGTTTCTCTGTATCTAGCTCTGTGACCTCTCCAGTCTGCCTTTTTCCCTATTGTTGTTCTTCCTGTAAGCCAAGCCTCGCTTTGGTCTCCCTGCTTCTGCTTCATTTCCTGTTGTTGTTCTTCCTGTTAGCCAAGCCTTGCTTTGGTGTCCCTGAAGCCAAGCCTCGCTTTCGTCTCCCTGCTTCTGCTTCATTTCCTATTTGTGACATCATCAGCCTTCTGCTTTATAAGGACCTAGGGAGCTTTCCTAAGTTGCCTTTGCAAGAGGTCTCTTAATCTTGTGTTACCTGTTTAGATCATTTCCCTGCTTGGCTTTGTTCCTGAGAATCTTTATTTTTGTTTCATTTGTATCCCACATTTTCCCACCTATTTGCGGGCTCAATGTGGTTTACATCTTACCATAAGGCGATCGCCAAGACCGGTATGGAAACAAATATAATTTGATATTAGGGTCAGGTAAAGTCAGTATATTCAGGTGCCTAGGGATCGAAGATAGGAAGTAATATATAATGTCCAATACAATCTATGGTTTTGCTGTGTTGCAGATTAGAGGCATCTAGGTTAGGTCGGTGGGGAATGCTTTTCTGAATAGGTACGTCTTTAATGATCTCCTGAAGTTTAGATGGTTGTAGATTGATTTCACAGTCTTTGGCAGTGTATTCCACAATTGTGTGCCTATGTAGGAGAAGTTGGATGCATAGGTTAATTTGTATCTGAGTCCTTTGCAGCTTGGGTAGTGGAGATTCAAGTAGGTACGTGATGCTTTGGTTCTGTTTCTGGTTGGGAGATCAATCAGGTCGACCATATATCCTGGGACTTCACCATAGATAATCTTGTGGACCAAGGTGCAGATTTTGAAGGTGATACGTTCCTTGATTGGGAGCCAGTGCAGTTTTTCTCAAAGGGGTTTGGCACTTTCGAAACATGATTTACCGAATATCAGTCTGGCTGCCGTGTTTCGGGCTGTCTGGAGTTTCTTTGTGAGTTGTTCTTTACATCCAGCATATATTCCATTGCAGTAATCTGCGTGACTCATTACCATTGATTGTATCAGGTTGCGGAAAATTTCCCTCGGGAAGAAAGGTTTTATACGTTTAAGCTTCCACATTGAATGAAACATTTTCTTTATAGTGGAATTTACTTGGCTCTCAAGTGTAAGATTGTGATCAATTGTAACGCCTAGTATTTTAAGGCTATCTGAGATAGGGAGGGTGTGATCTGGGGTGTTTAAGGTTGTGGGTTTATAATTATTATGTTGGGATGAGAGGCAGTGTTTTTTTTTCAGTGTTTAATTTCAATTGGAATGAATTTGCCCATGAGTCCATGATGTCCAATCCGCACTTGATTTCATTGGTAATTTCTGTTAGATCATATTTGAAAGGGATGCAAATTGTGACGTCATCTGCATATATGAACAGGTGAAGGTTTTGGTTGGATAGGGATTTGGCCAGGGGGGTCATCATTATATTGAAGAATATTGGTGAGAGTGGAGATCCTTGAGGTACTCCGCAATCTGCTTTCCATGGTGTTGATATGTTTGTTTTTGATCAATTGGATCAAGGAAACCCTTGATCCAATTGAGTGTATTTCCTCCAATCCCGAAATGGTCTAGGAGGTGTACAAGTACGTTGTGGTTTACCATGTAGACTGCACTCGACATGTCGAATTGGAGGAGGAGTATGCTTTTACCTGAGGCAATTTCCTGCTTGAATTTGGCCAGGAGAGTGACTAGTACAGTTTCTGTGCTATGGGAGGGCCAGAATCCTGATTGTGATTCATGCAATAATGAGAACTTGTCCAGGTATTCCATAAGCTGTTTTGTCACCCTACTCTCCATTAATTTGACTACTAGTGGGATGGATGCGACTGGGCGGTAATTGGTAAGGTCATTCGTTTTTTTCTTTGTGTCTTTCGGTAGTGGGGTGAGTAGTATGTTGCCGTGTTCCTTGGGAAAGAGACCTTGTTGGAGCATGCAGTTTAGGTAGGATGTAAGGTCTTCAATGAAGCGATTGGGTGCTGATTTAAGTAAGTAGCTGGGGCAGGTGTCCAGTTTACAATGAGTACTGAAAAATCTGTGAATCGCTTGGGTAACCGATTCGATGGAGAGAAGAGCAAATTTTGACCAGATGCAGTCTGAGGGGTATTCTTCATAATTTGAGTCCAGTAGAATGAAGAATTGTTCGATATCGGTGTTCTGTTGAGGAAGTGTATTGCATAGTGTTATTATTTTTTTCCTTGAAGTAGTTGGCAAGATCATCTGCAGATGGGATATCAGTGTTGGCTGTACTGATAGGAGTGGTATCTAGGAGTGTGTTTACGAGTTGGAATAGTTTCTTCAGGCCTTGTAGTCTGGTCCTATTTTAGTTTTGTAGTAGGATCTTTTGGTTTGTCTTATTGCATATTTGTATTTTCTTTGTGTTTGTTTCCATGCATTAAGTGTGTGCTCATCTTTCATTTTTTTCCATGCTCGTTCGAGTTTCCTGGTTTGTGTTTTGAGTTTTTTTTAGTTCGTCATTGAACCATGGGGTCAAATTCTGTCTCATGATATTCTTGTTCTTAGGGGTGCTATTTCATCTAGTACGCTCTTGCATCTTTCATCCCAGTCAGAGAGGTAATGTGTGGAATCTTTTCGAGCGTTCCATTCATTGTTATTTATCTGTTGCCAAAATTCTGTTGGGTCAATTTTGCCTCTTGTGCTGTAGGTTGTGTGGTCTGGTGTTTGGTATGATCCCTTTTTTCGCCAATTTAGTGATAGGTACAGTTTGTAATGATTGGACCAAGGGATATCTGACCATTTAATATCTGTTATTGATATGTTGTGGTTTGTGGATAGTTTGTAGGAGAGGAGGTCTAGTGTGTGCCCTTTAATGTGGGTAGCTTGCATTTGTGGAAATTTGAGATCCCATGAGTGGAGGGAATCCTTAAAGTCTCGTGAATTGGTAGAGTTAATGTCTTCAAGGTGGAGATTTATGTCACCTAGTACTAGTGTGTTAGGATTGGATACACAGCTGTTCGAGATAAAGTCCATAAGGTTAAGCTGGCAATTGTTCCAGCTACCAGGAGGTCTGTAGAATAAGATGCAGTTTAGGTGATCAGCCAGGGATTTGTTGTATATTCTGATTGAGACAGTTTCTAATTGGGTTGTTATGGACTCGGCAGTAGTTTCGGTGATGAAATGGGAGTGATAGAGCTAGGCCACCACCTCTCTTTTCCTTTCTGGTCCAATGAATGATTTTATAACCTGGAGGGCAGAGGTCAAGGATTATGGGATCTTTCCGATCGTGGATCCAAGTTTTGTTGATGAAAAATAGGTCAAGGTTATCTGATGTGATCCAGTCTATTGTTGTTGTTTTGTTTACTACAGATCTGGCATTAATGTAGCCCACATGAATATTGTGGAGTGGGGCTTCTATATTTGGAGAGGTGTGAATTTTCATAAGTTGTCGTTCCCTGGTCAGTTTGTGTGTTTTGACCTTTCATTCTGTTTTGTTGGTGTAGTCCAAGTGTGGGTGTTCTTCCTTTAATATGGTAGTTTGTGTATGTCAGTTTATGTATGTTTTGACCTTTCATTCTGTTTTGTTGGTGTAGTCCAAGTGTGTGTGTACTTCCTTTAATATGGTGGTTGTTGATTTGGTGAGAGGTGTTTGATTAGTCTTTGGTGGTTTAGTATGGTGGGTATGATATTTTTATCTGCAAGTGGGATGAAAAATGGTAGTTGGAACAGTGATAGGGAGTATATTGCTAGTAGTGATTTAGATATACTCATTCTGGTGCCGGATTGGAGGTTGGTGGATAGATCTCAGTCCCATGAACAGGAGTGACGCCCTGGGGCTTGGGTTCCATGGTTTTAGGTACAGAGCTATTGGTCAGAGTGCAAGTGTGGGAGATTTTGGTAGATTTTTTGGAAATGGGTGAAAAGGATAAAGAGAGTGAGTTACTCACAGTCATTTGTGGTGGTCTGCCCTTGTTATTCCTTGGGTTTCTTGTGGCTCCTTTGTTGTTAAGTCACTCTCATTGAGGTCGTGGGTCTGGTCTCCGTCTAGTTATTGAAACTCGTTATGGATGGATCTCCCACTGTGTACCTCTCCAGGGTCACGGGTGAGCCGGTTTCAGCATAACCACTTGGGCTGGGTAGTGAAGTAGGTCCAAATGGGCACAGTCCTTTCATTCCCTCATGGTTCCTCCAACACTCGATCCTCACATATGTTCTTGCCGTCTCCTTCTGTCTTGCTGCTCAGCCTGTGCGGCGCACCGCTTGCTCCGCCGCAGTCAGTGCCTCTCGCAGTCTTCAACGCAGGCAGCCTCGCTAGATGATCCACCACCTAGAGGTAGGTGCTGGTGAGCGGACTGCAGTCAGCACAGGTGGTGTTCGTCGGCATCTGGTGGTCGGCGGTGGTCCTGAATCTTGCTTCTGAAGGTCTGTTCTGTGTATCTTTGAGTCTTGTGTTTCAATGCTTTGCTTTGTTTCTGTGTGTTTGCTTTTGTACCTTGAACCTGAAAGCCTGGCTCTAGAGCCACACCCTGCCCTTGGTGTCTGTATGTGTTTGACTCTACCCTTGGCTCCTGCTTTTAGTCTAGCCATGCTTTAGACTCTTGCTATAGTTAAGCTCTGTGTTTAAGCCAATCTCTGTGTTTAGCCAAGCTCTGTTCTTGTTTTCCCTGTTCTGTTTCCTGTGTGTGTAGTTCTTGTCTGTGAATTCTGAGAGTCTGTAGAAGCCAGCATCGTCCTTGATTATTTCACTGCTATGCACCTGTATCTGCTGCCTCTCAGTCTGCCTGGTCTTTCCCTTTCCAGCTGTGGGTGCTGGTAAGCACATTGCTTCGTTTGTTTGTCTTCTCTTAGTCTGCTTAATCCTTTGCCTGCTATGTTTGCTTCCTGGCTCTTGAGCTCTGTTTCTGCCAAGTTCTGTTCCTGTTGTGTGTTTGAGCCATGTTCTGCTCCCGCTCTATGTTTGAGCTAGTTCTGTCCCAGTTCCCTGCTAAGCCAAGTTCCTTTCAGTATCCAGTTCCAGCCAAGCCAAGTCCCTTTCAGTATTCTGTTCCAGTCAAGCCAAGCCAAGTCTGTTCCAGTATCCTTTTCCAGTCAAGCCAAGCCAAGCCCATTCCAGAATCCTGTTCCAGTCAAGCCAGCCCGTTTCAGAATCCTGTTCCAGCCAAGCCAAGCCCGTTCCAGAATTCTGTTCCAGCCAAGCCTGTTTGAGAATCCTGAATCCTGTTCCAGCCAAACCTGTTTCAGAATCCTGAATACTGTTTCAGAATCCTGAATCCTGTTCCAGCCAAGCCTGTTCGAGAATCCTGAATCCTGTTTGAGAATCCCGAATCTTGTTCCAGCCAAGCCTGTTCGAGAATCCTGAATCCTGTTTGAGAATCCCGAATCTTGTTCCAGCCAAGCCTGTTCGAGAATCCTGAATCCTGTTCCAGCCAAGCCTGTTCATAGACCGCTACTAAATGGACTTGGGAAAAATCCACAATTACGGGAATAGCATGTATAAAATGCTTGTAAGTTTGGGTAGCTTGCCAGGTGCCCTTGACCTGGATTGGCCGCTGTCGGGGACAGGATGCTGGGCTTGATGGACCTTTGTTTTTTTCCCAGTATGGCATTACTTATGTACTTAGAATCCTGAATCCTGTTTGAGAATCCTGAATCCTGTTCCAGCCAAGCCTGTTCAAGAATCCTGAATCCTGTTTGAGAATCCTGAATCTTGTTACAGCCAAGCCTGTTCGAGAATCCTGAATCCTGTTTGAGAATCCTGAATCCTGTTCCAGCCAAGCCTGTTTGAGAATCCGAATCCTGTTTGAGAATCCTGAATCCTGTCCCTACTACTACTACTAATAGCATTTAAATAGCGCTACCAGACGCACGCAGCGCTGAGCACTTGACATAGAGAGACAGTCCTTGCTCAAAGAGCTTACAATCTAGGTAAAACAGACAGATAAGACATTACGGGCAAGGAAATTACAGGGTAGAGAGGAACAGGGAGGAGGAGGGCAAATGAGTAGCGGTTAGGAGCCAAAAAAGGCAGTAGTGAAAAGGTGTGCTTTCAGCATAGATTTAAAAACAGGTAAGGAAGGAGCTAGACGTATGGGTTCGGGGAGACGGTTCCAGGCATAAGGTGCTGCAAGACAAAAGGAACAAAGTCTGGAGTTAGCGGTGGAGGAGAAGGGGGACAACAAGAGAGATTTATTCAGAGAGCGGAGCTCACGGAGAGGAATGTAGGGAGAGATGAGGGAGGAGAGGTAGTGAGGGGTCATAGAGTGGATGCATTTAAAGGTCAGCAAGAGGAGTTTGAACTGTATACGGAAGCGGACAGGGAGCCAGTGAAGTGACTTGAGGAGTGGGCTAGTATGGGCATAGCGATTCTGATGGAAAATAAGTCGAGCAGCAGAATTCTGGACAGATTGGAGAGAAGAAAGATGATTGAGCGGAAGACCAGTGAGAAGTAAATTGCAATAGTCTAAGCGAGAAGTAACAAGAGTGTGAATAAGGGTTTTGGTGGCGTGTTCAGAAAGGAAGGGATAAATTTTGCTAATGTTGAAGATAAAAAAAAGCGACAGGCTTTGGCGATTTGTTGAATATGAGCAGAGAAGGAGAGAGAGGAGTCAAAGATGACTCCAAGGTTACGAGCTGAGGAGACAAGGAGGATATGAGAGCCATTAACAGAGATAGAGAATGGGGGAGGAGGGTTTAGGGGGAAAAATGAGAAGTTCAGTTTTAGCCATGTTTAATTTGAGATGGTGTTGAGACATCCAGGTAGCAATGTCAGACAAGCAGGCAGAGATTTTGTCCTGGATTAAGGTTGAGATTTCAGGGGTGGAGATGAAGATCTGAGAGTCATCAGCATAAAGATGGTAATGGAAACCATGGGATGAGATCAGGGCACCAAGGGAGGAGGTATAGATGGAGAAAAGGAGGGGTCCAAGGACAGAACCTTGAGGCACACCTACTGAAAGCGGTAGGGAAGTTGAAGAGGATCCACCAGAGTGAACACTGAAAGTACGGAGTGAGAGGTAGGAAGAGAACCAGGAAAGAACAGGGCCCTGGAATCCAAGCGAGGACAGCGTATCGAGGAGTAAGGTGTGGTCAACAGTGTCAAACGCAGCAGATAGGTCAAGAAGGATGAGGATGGAATAGAGACCTTTGGATTTAGCCAGAAGAAGATCGTTAGAGACTAGTAAGTGCAGTTTCAGTAGAGTGAAGAGGGCGAAAACCGGATTGAAGTGGGTCAAGAATAGGTTGAGAAGAGAGAAAGTCTAAGCAACGGCGGTGAACGACGCGTTCAAGTAAATTGTCCCTGCCTTGTTTATTGTCTTGCTTCTGTTATTCTTGTTGCCTAGCTCCTACCCTGTCTTGCCTGTCTAGTTGTGCTTTGTCTTGTCTCTTTCAGTCTAGTCCTGTCCAGATCCAGTCCTTGCCTCGTCCTTGTCTTGCCCTTTTCTGGACCCAGTTTTAATCTACTTCCGTGTTTTGCCTTGTCTTACATTTCTGGGTCCCAGTTTTAATCCAGTTCAGAGTCTTGCCTTGTCCTGTCTGGGTTCCAGTTCTGGCCCTTTGCCTTCTTTTGCTTGCCTTGTCTGGATCCAGTTCTTGTGTTGTCCATTGTGTTTAGTTACCTCTGTCCTGCCTTGTTGAGTCTATTAGTTTATCCTAGTCCAGTCTCTTCTGATTCCTGCCTGTGCCAGCCCCAGTGATTTGTCTGCCAAAGCTCCGGCTTTGGTCCAAGGGCTCACCATTCCTGACAGTTGTGACACTGGCTTCTCCCACAAGGTTCCACCATTCTCATGGTCTTTCTTCCTTCACCCTTCTAGCTAGCATCTGATCCCTCTTCTTCCTTCCCCACACCATCCTCGTAGCCTGACATTTTCCTGTCCCTTCTCTTTTCCCCCTCCTGCTCTCTCTCCCATGGTCCAGTATTTTTCTCTCATTCTCTCCTCACCACCAGCTCCTGTGTACCTCTCCCTCCTTCTCATCCACCCCATGTCCAACATCTCCCCCTCTCATTCCCACTGTCCACTATCTCTCTCTCCCCCTCCCTTTTGTTCTGGGTCCAACATCTCTCTCCCCTTCCCATGCAGCATCTCTCCCTTCCTCCCCTCTACCATCATGTCCAACATTTCTCCCTTCCCTCCACCCCTATTAAACATTTCTTTCTCCCTCCATATATATAATTTCTTCCCCCTCTCCATCCCTATGTTCAACATTTCTCCCTCTCTTGCCACCTATTTCCTTTCTATGCAGTATGTCTCCCTACCTTCCATCTCATATGCAAGATTTCTCCCTTTCTCACCCCTCCCCCCTTTGCTGCATATCTCCCTTCTTCACTAAGCAGCATCTTTCCCCATGTTTCCTCCCCCCTTGCAGCATCTTTCCCCCATGTTCCCTCCCCCATGCAGCATCTTTCCCCTATCTTCCTTCACCCCAAGCAGCATCTATCATCCCCTTCCTTTCTCTTTCATACCCACAACTCTCCTCGTTCTTCCATGGGTTGCTGGCCGGCAGCGACAGTGATTTCTACACGCTGCCTTCTGCTCAACAATCTCCTTGCAGCTGCTAAGCTTTAACCTGGAAGCCTCTCCTCTGCTGCATCTTGACTGGGCAGAAACCAGAAGATGCAGCAGGGAAGAGGCTTCCGGGTTGAGCAGCAGGCAGCACGTGGGAATCGCTGCGAACCTGCAGCCAGCAGAAGGCAGCAGCTACTTAAGGGACACTGCTGCTGTGTGGGCCCGACACCAAACCGGGTGGGCCCAGGCCCACCCATGGTTATGCTCCTGGCTGTGTGAGTCATTTCATGTCATTTCCGTTCAGCTTTTCTTTTCTTTTTTTTTAATTTATAAAGGTCTTTATTTAGCATTAACAAAATAAGACATCAAACATATAAACTGCAAGTGACCGACTCACCTGCAAATGTGCACTAGAGTCGGAACGGCTGAAAGTGTAGAAGTCCAAGCCCCGCCTCCACCAGCAGTACAGCCCAATAGGGAGGAGGGCTTGGACATGGGCGTGGAAATCGGAGGAGGAGGGAAACAGACGCTGGGGGGAGGGCAGGGGAGAGAGCAGGGTTGGGGGGGGGAGGCCATAGGAAAACAAAAAACTAGCCCATTGTTATGGGCTTAACGGGTAGTCATTCAATAATCCAACATTGGTAATTCAGAACATAATACATGGTATACACCGACCAGTAACATAAAGCATAATAGCTAAAAACATCCACCAAAACAGTAATCAATGCTGCAATAATTACCCATTGAACCTCAAATTTTTACAATTTATGTTTTGTTGTATTTGTGTTCTCCTACCCGTCGACTCCCCCCACCCACAATCACTTCCAACCCCCCCCCCCCCCCATCCCTGCCCAACATTCGTCCATAGTCAAACCAAATGTCATATCAACCACCATCAGTCACACTGAGCAGGCTAACACAAAAGGATTCCACACCTGCTCCCACTTAGACATTGTTTTCTTTTTCTCCGTAGTCAAGCGCTCCATCTCACATATATACCAGACCTTAGATATCCACTTCACTACCGAAGGAACCAACTCTGCGCCAAATTAATACGGGCAGCATTTAAGCCTCCCATAAGCAATCTAAATTGAGGATCTGTAAAGCCAGCCAGTCGCAGCCCCAGCAAGAAGACTGCAGGATGCCACTGCACAGTTCTACCCACCCAAACCTGGATCCGAGATTGAACCCCTCTCCAATAAGCTTTCGCCCTAGGGCAGGTCCACCAAATATGACCCATAGTCCCCAACCCCCCACAACCTCTCCAGCACCTAGCCGATGTCGTGCCAAACATATGGTGTAATTTCACCGGTGTAAGATACCACCTATAAAATACCTTAATAGCATTTTCCTTCAAAGCAACTGATAAAGAGGATTTCAAAAGACTTCGTTCTAGTTGCAACCAAGAGGCCTCCGATAGAGTAAAGTCCAATTCTGTTTCCCAGTTCTTCCCATGCAAAGTATAAGGTTGGAGACACAGCACCAAACGTCCATACAAAGTTGTTATCATTCCCCTAGTGCTCCTATTGTCCACACACATCTCTTCCAAAAGAGTAACATCTCGAGTTAAAGCCTCTTTATGAGCCGGGAGCTGCAATAAGTGTTTCAATTGTAAATAAGCATAGCGATCACTCAGCGGGATCCTATAAGATTCTACTAACATCTCAAAGGAGACCAACTCATCGCCCTCGTATAGCTGCTCCCATAAATCCAATCCCAAAGCCGCCCAACGCTGAAAAACAGTGTTACCAATCCCTGGCTCAAACAAGGGGTTATCCCCTATGGGCGCGAGCCTAGACAACAAAGGCTGTCGGGCCGGAAATAAAAGATTCCAATAATAAAATGTAGCCTGCACTGTAGGTGGAAACCACTCTACCCAACCTCTACACTTTGATGGGAGCCACATCAAATGCCCCAATGGACGAGTACCAACCAAGTCTTGTTCAATATGCACCCACAACTTATGATCCTCCTTCCGAAACCACTCTATTGCCGATCGTGACTGCGCCGCACAATAGTACCAAAAGAGATTTGGCACTCCCAACCCCCCGTCTCGTTTAGACTTATACAAAAAGGTTTGCGGTAATCGTGGTCGCGTTTGATTCCAAATAAAACGGACCAATCTATCTTACAAACTAGAAAGATAAGACCGTGTCAAACGTAATGGTAGTACCTGAAACAAATACAATAAACGAGGGAGGATGTTCATTTTAAGCGCCGTGATCCTCCCAAACCAAGAGAGACCCATAGAATTCCAGCGATCCAAATCCTTACAAATTGCCTGCTGAAGTGGCAAATAATTAACTGCAAACAACTCTGAGAGCTGCCAGGGAATCTGAACCCCAAGATACCTAATATCTCTTGCAGACCACTTGAATGCAAAAAATTTCGTCAAGATATCCATCAGCTTAGGTTGCATCCGAACCGCCATCCCTATGGACCTACTCACATTCAGCTTATAACCAGACACAGCTGAGTACACCTCAATTTCCTTCAATAAGTTTGGAAGAGATACCCATGGTTTGGTCAAAGACAAAAGAACATCATCCGCAAAGAGAGCAATCTTAAACTCCTTCCCTCTCACCAACACACCTGTAATATCCACATTATCCTGGATAGCGGCTGCCAGGGGCTCCATCGCCAAAGCAAAAAGAAGAGGCAACAGCAGGCATCCCTGCCTAGTACCGCGTTCCAACTTAAAAAGACCCGAGTGACCCCCATTGATTCTAATGCAGGCTGTAGGAGAGGCATAAAAAGCTCTAATCCAAGATGAGTAGTATGGACCCACGCCAAATTTATTCAAAACCTTATCAAGATACCCCCAATGGACCCTATCAAAGGCCTTTTCCGCATCTAATCCTAACAAAACAACCAGTAGTTCTTTCACTTGTAATACATAAAGTAAATCCAAGGTCCTCCTGATGTTATCCATAGCCTGCCTGTTAGCCACAAACCCTACTTGGTCCAGATGAATCAGCGTGGGAAGCACAAGCGCCAATCGATTAGCAAGCACTTTCGCCCAAATTTTCAAGTCAGTGTTCAAAATAGAAATCGGACGATAGGAGGCACACATAGTCTTATCCTTTCCCAGCTTAGGAATGACAGCCAACCAAGCCTCCATCATTGATGGTGGCAAGAGTGCCCCCTCACGCACTGAGTTAATTACCATAACCAGATATGGGGCCAATTCCCTCGCATAGGTCTTGTAAAACTCATTCGTAAACCCATCTAGGCCAGGAACTTTACCTGCTGGCAATTCTTTAATGACTTTCAATACCTCCCCAACTGTCACCGAGGCTTCCAACTCCTCTCTCTGACACTCCGACAACCCCGGCAAATCTCTCTCTGCTAAATAATTATCAATCTCCTCATCTTGTACAGTGGCATCCTGCATGTATAACTTCTTATAATACTGTGCAAAACATTCCTGAATTTGAGTAGAGCTATGTACCTGTCCTCCACCTGTTTCCCGCACTCGCAGTATATGCCTATCAGCTCTCATCTGTCTCAATTTAGTCGCCAATAAATGACCAGGTTTGTTAGTGCATTCATAATGAACTTGCTTCAAACGTGCATGCACAAATTTCAGACTCTCATCATGCAACGCAGCCAGTTTCAACCTGACAGCCTGGAGTTTCTGACGAATAGACACCGACCCAGTAGCCTTATATCCTGCCTCCAAAACTCCCAGTCTCTCCATACATTCTTTCAAACGCACCTTTTGGTCTCGAGTTCGTTTACGCGCACATTTTATAAAATATCCCCTAGATACTGCCTTAAAAGTATCCCACACCATACTCAACGATGGTCCCGACTCAAGGTTCATGTCAACGTACTCATTTAGAATAGGAACAAACCAGGAGTAGACTTTTAAACTTCTAGATATTGCCCTGTACCCTGCGTTATTATGTTCATTTGATGCCATAGCAAGGGAAAAGGGGGTGGGGGGGTGGTGGGAGGGAAGGTTAAATTCTATTTGTTGGGGTAGAAGTACTATGTGTTAGTTTAGCCACATGGGGAGAAAATATCAGACGTTCATACATGATGATGTTAACTTTTCTTCTTAATTTTTGAATAAAAATGATTGAAACATAGAATAGGAACAAAATTCTTAACAAGCTCTGGATCTTGTAACAAGCAATTGTTAAATGACCATCTCCGATCCTTAATCTCCTCTCTCAACGATGGGATAATAACCCATACTGGTGCATGGTCCGAAATAGTTATATGCCCAATGAAAGAATCACCTCCACCCTCTGACAGAGTTTTTTTTTTTAATTTTATTTGCAAAAGCTTTTATTAACAACTCAAGATAACAAATTCAGAGAGACTTAGCCTCTTGTAATATACAAAAGCTGAAACATCCACATATAAACTCCCCCTTGATCTGATTTTTCCTTTTATTTCCCCCCCTTCCCCCTCCCCTCACTTTATCCCCCCCCCTGTCATTCCCAACCCCCCCTCCTCCCTCCCACAGTGTTCCTCATGTAGCTGTATCCTTTATTTCTTGTCCGCCCCCTCCCAAAACCCTTTCTAGGTGTAGCCATTCTTCTGCCTTTGGATTATAGTGTCCCCGGCGTCTATCAGTTAGTTTTTCTAAACCCATCATCATATGCAATTTTGATTTCCAGTCTTGACCTGTGGGCCCCTGCTTCTGTTTCCATTTCGCTGCTATGGTTGATTTTGCTGCTGCTAAGCATAATCGTTTGAGGCTACATTGCCATTTCTTCCCTTTCCTATTCTCGTAGCCCAGTAAACAACACTTGGGATTGTGTAAAAACTGAACCCCTGTTGCTAAGGTTATATGTTCTGAGATCAATTTCCAAAACTCCTGTATTTTCGGACATTCCCACCATATGTGATAGTATGTCCCCCTCCCTCCCTCACAGCGCCAACATGTATCTAGCGTTCCTGGGTACATAGCTCTTATTCTATCTGGGGTATAGTACCATCTGCTCATGACCTTATAGGCATTTTCTTTGATTAGTACACATACTGATGCTTTTTTAACCTCCAGGCACATTTTCTTCCACTCCCCCTCACTGAACTCTGTATTAAGATCTTGCTCCCATGCTTTCATATAAGACAACTTTACAAATTCAGTTCCTCTGATGTGCTCATACAGTTTGGAGATTCCTTTACTTCCCCAGATTATGCTCTCCCATAAATTCTCAAATTTTTCATTCTCTAGCCAATTACCTTTATGCCAGCTGGCCTTCACCATATAGCTTTTGACTTGGAGGTAAGCATACCGGTCAGTTTCAGGTAGATTGTATTCCTGCCTAAGTACCTCAAATGTCTTAAGTTGTCCCTCTGTTGTTAGTTCCCAAAATCTGATCAGACCCTTATCAAACCATGATTTAAATATCTTATTCTCTTGCCCTCCTGAAAACCCGGGCTCTTGTGTTAACCATGCGTAAGTGGATTTATGTTGTGACCCTCTTAATTTCTGTTTGAGTCTCCCCCATAGTAAGAGCAAGTGAGAGAGAAATGGATTTAATGTCAAATTCTTATAATCGTTTTCTAGGTAGGCGCCCCATAGTAGTGCATCTAATCTCCCTTTTTGAACAAAAATCTGCTCAAGTCTGGTCGCGGGAGAGAGGTCGACCTTGCTCCAGACTCCAATTTGCCTAAGTTGAGCCGCCCAGTAATACCATAAAATGTTAGGCATTCCTCTCCCTCCCTGCTCTACCGTCCCCCACATTATTTTCCGGGACAGTCGTGCCTGCTTTCCTCCCCAAATAAATTCTCCCAGTTCTGTCTGTATTTTCTGCAGCTCCCCCTTAGGGACGTTAATTGGCAATGTCTGAAAGAGAAACAACAATCGAGGTAGTATGTTCATTTTGACTGCCGCTATGCGGCCCCACCACGATAGCCACCCTGTTTTCCACTTGCTAAGATCCTTCCGGATTGCTGCTATAAGTGGGACACAGTTCAGCTGATATAAAGTGTCAAGGTCTCTCGGGATCTGTATGCCCAGATAGCGAAAACTGGAGTCTGTCCATCTGAAAACAGATCTCCCCCTCAGTTGTTCTGTCTCCTGACCCGTTACTGTTATGCCCATGAGCTCAGATTTATCAAAATTCACTCTAAATCCAGACATTTTCCCAAAGAAATTCAGTTCCTGAATAAGCACCGGTAAAGTTGTCAGGGGTGATCCAATATAAAACAATAAGTCATCGGCAAATAAGGCAATTTTATGCTCTCTCCCTCCCATTTTGACTCCTTTCACCTCTCCTAAGTCTCTAATTCGCTGTGCTAGGGGTTCGATGGATATGGCAAACAGTAACGGGGATAGGGGACACCCCTGTCTCGTTCCCCGCTGAATATTGAGTGTATTTGACCAGCCCCCATTAACCTTTATCTTTGCCACTAGCTTTTCATATAACCCTTTCACCCAAGTTATAAAGGGCCGCCCCAATCCCATTTCCGTCATGACTTCCCATAAATACTCCCATTCCACTCTATCGAACGCCTTTTCAGCGTCTATCGTCAAGAGCGTCATAGAGTCCCCTCGTCTCTGGGCCCCCCACATCAGGTTTAAAGTCCGCCTAATATTGTCTGCCACCTGCCTATTTTGGATAAAGCCCGATTGGTCTTCATGAATGAGTGATGGCAAAATCCCACTTAACCTATCCGCCATAACTTTGGCTAATATTTTCACATCTACATTCAACAAGGATATCGGGCGATAAGAGTCACATAAGGTAGGATCTCTCCCCAGTTTTAATAGTACTGTAATCCCTGCTTCCTGCATACTAGATGGGAGTCCCCTGTCAGCAAAACAAGCATTGCCCAACCTGACTAATAGCGGGCCCAATTCTTGGTGGAAGATTTTATAATATTTGGCTGTATAACCATCTACTCCTGGTGATTTCCCCCCTTTCAAGCCTTTAATAACTTCTACTACTTCCTTCAGCGTTATAGGGGCTTCCAACGTCTCCCTCTGTGGAACCAAGACTCGTTTTAGGCCTAGGTTCTGTAGATGTGCTCTAATCTCCTCTACAGGAGCTGCTGATTCCTTTGTGTATAAGGTCCTGTAGAAACTCATAAATTGTTCCCTAATCTCCCCGTCTTGATGAAATAACAAATCTTTTGGTCCTTTTATTTTAGTAATTGTGCTTGCTATCCTTCTTTCTCGGAGCCCCCTAGCTAATAGGTTACCTGCCTTATTGCTGAACTCAAAAAATTTCTGTTGCATTAATTGTCTATGATACTCCATTGTTTTCATTTGGATCTCTTGTAATTTTGCTCTCCACTGTTTGAGCTCCATTAGTTGTTGCGACTTCCCTTCCCTTTGATGTAATGCCTCTAATCTAGCCAACTGTCTCCGCACTTCGAGTTCATGGGCTGCCCTTTTCTTTTTCTTATAGGCTCCTTTCCTAATAAGCACCCCCCTCACTACCGCCTTTAAAGCATCCCACAATATCCCCTCGGTTACATCACCTGTGTCATTTAATAGAAGATATTCTTTAATAGTGTTCAGCACCTCCTCACAATCAGCCTTCTCATCTAAAAGCGATTCATTAAGTCTCCATAGGTGCCCCCTCCTTTGTTTACCTAGCCCATCTAATTGGACCTATACAGCTGCGTGATCGGAGGCATGTATATTTTCAATCTCTGCCTCCCTTATGTCCTCCCACATTCCCCGACTACACCAAATTGCATCTATTCTTGCATAGGTTCCCTGTACGTGTGCAAAGTGTGTATATTGCCTCTGGCCTGGATGCTGCATTCTCCATATGTCTATCAGGTCCAGCTCTCGCATCATTCTGAGATATTGTCGCCCACCATATCTATCCCCTCTCCTCTGACTTGCTGAATGGTCTAGTGATCCCATCGGTTGGTTGAAGTCGCCCCCCATTATCACCACTCCCTCTACAAAAGGTATTAATCTCTTTCGGATCGTGTCAAAATATTTTTCTTGCCCAGTGTTTGGGGCATACACATTTATAAGAGTAATGTTGCGGTTATTCATTTGTCCCTTAATTGCAAGACATCTCCCCTCCTTATCCTGATAGACAGCCATTTTTTGAAACTGCAAGTGTTCTTTCATATATATTACCAGCCCTCCAGTTTTATTCCCCCTGGAGTCGGCCAATGCTGTCCCTTCGCCCAATCCTTTATTCAGGATTAGAGACTCCTTCTGTTTTCTAATATGGGTCTCTTGCAGCATAACAATATCACATTTCATTTTACGAATCTCCCGAAATATGATACTTCTTTTACCCGGGTTGTTTAATCCATTGACATTCCATGACCCAATTCTTAAACCCCCCACCCCCCTCTTCCCTGGATCCCCCCTCCCCCCCCCCATTCTTTTCCCCCCTCTACTCCCCCCACCAACTGGCTGACTAATGTGCTTGCCAGTTTGATCTAGAAGGAAGCTTGTCACCCTCAGAGCAATGACATCCCATCTCACAACTTTAAGAACAAAACTCTCCCCCCTTATCAACTTAAACAACAACATTTTCTCCCTTATGTTTGATTTCCCTTTGAACCCAACTCTTTTTGCACTTCAACCTTCTACTCGCTTAGTGCAAAGAATACTCGATTTAAGTCCATACTCAGTTCTTCGCTGCTTCAAGTACCATCGTCCTCTCCCATTTCTTCCCTCTCTGCACAGGGTGATAGGCGATTTTTTCTCCCTTCCACCGTCTGCCAGCCGCTCGTCTCCTTCCTCCTTGAACTGCGCTGGGATTGATGTTCTGCCTCTTCTGCTCCTGGGATATCTGCGCAGCCCATCTCTCTTAGTATTTTCCACACACCCTGTAATTTGTACTCCAAACGGGAAAAGCCATCGATATCGCAGTCCCGCTTTCTGAAGATATGCAGTGACTTCCTTGAAGTCTCTCCGTCTTTGCAGCATTTTCCGTGCTAAATCCTGGAAAATCTTAATTTTCATCGTTTTCCAATTGATCTCTCCCGTCTCTCGCGCTCTCTTCCAGACTTTCTCTTTGGTGGAAAATTTGTGAAAGCAGGCCACTATGTCATGTGGAAGCCCACCTTTTGGCGATCCTAAGCTTCTATGTGCCCTCTCCAGTTCAACCGGGGCTTGCACCTGGCCTTCTGTTATGTTGGGATCTTGCTGTAGTAAAAAGGCACAAATCTCCTTTACTACCTGTCCAGAGTTCTGATATTGCTCTTCTTCTGGAATGCCTCGGAAGCGCAGATTACACCTTCTTGTGCGGTTCTCCAGGTCCTCCAGCATTAATTCTAAATTTGCCTTGGATTGCTGCTCTGTTTTAAAACAGCCTTGGAGTTCCCGCAGTTCTGACGAGAGCGTCTCGGTCTTTTCTTCGTTCTCCGCCAGTCGGGTGCCTATTTCTTTAATTTCATCATGCAGTTCTGCTACAGCAGATTGAATACTCCGGCGAGTGGACACCATTTCCGCCTTGAGGTCCTTAAACCATCTTATAAAGTCCCTTTTGCTGAGTTCGTTTTCATTTTCCAGCTGCTCCTCAGGGTCTATGTCCGACTCGCTCTCTTCAGCCGCCATCTTTGCTCCGCGTGTCCTTAGACCCGCTCCGGCGTTAGTGGTCGTCTTTTCAGCTGCGAATTTAAATTTCGCCAGTTTTTTCTTCGCTGCCATTGTAAGCGCTAGCGGTATGTTGCGTTAGGGAGAAATTTACGCTCAATTATATGAGGGAAAGCTTGTTTTTGCTCTCGAGATAGCGGAGCTCACCGATTAGGCTGCCATCTCCACTGCTGACGTCACTTCCTCCCCCCCCCTCTGACAGAGTTTTGTCTAATAGCACATAATCCAATTGGGAGTGGGATAGATGAACATGAGAATAAAAGGTGTAATCTCTAACCCTCAGGTGCCCAGTTCGCCATGTATCATAGAGACCCATTGAGCCCACAAATCTCCCCAAAGCATTAGAAATCTTATAGTCAGTCGAAACAGGAGAAGCTGATTTATCCATCGTAGGCTGCATAGAGGCATTAAAATCCCCTGTTACCATCAACTTGCCCCGAACAAAATTCTGTAAAGCCCTCTGAAGCCGAACAAAAAACTGTTCCTGCCTCTCATTTGGGGCATAAACACACACCAAGGTAAACTCCTCCTGCTCCAAAAGGACATGCAGGAACAAATAACAACCTTCAGGATCTCTCTTTAAGTGCAAAAGTTGTACCTGCACATCCCTATGGAACATAATGGCCACCCCCCTCTTTTTTGCTCCCTGAGCATAAGAGGCAAAATACACACAGGGGTTCTGCGGGGAAAACAATAAACCTTCCGCCTTCCTTAATAAATGGGTCTCCTGCAAGAAAACTACATGGGGATGAACCAATCTCAATTCTGTAAACAGGGAGTGTCTTTTGTAGGGTGTGTTTAAGCCTTTAACATTATAAGACAAGATCTTGGACTTCCGGTGATGCGGTGAGCGGAGCAGCAGCAGCTGAACTCGGCTCCGAGGTCTCCCGCCCCTGAAAGCGAAATTAACCGCATTTAAATAGTCTTAAACCGACTAAAAACACAAATGTGCGACGAATAATACATGGAAAAGTTTTTACAAAAAACTCCACCTGGGATGGCACAGAAATCAGCGCGGAAAGAGCGGAACAAGACAGGAGTCGGCGAATCCAAAATGGCGGACATCGCCACGCCGCCGACTTCGATTTTCACCGACGCTCAGTTGGAGCAGCTAACCGCGGCAGTGATAAAAGCGCTAGACCCGCGATGGAGCGCGCTCTCACAGCAAGTGGAGGAAATTAAGACCGGCCTCGACGGGCTGGGAATTCGGACAGGGGACCTGGAGACGAGAGTAACAGCACTCGAGGATGATGTCCGTTCACAGGCCCCTGACATAGTGAGCCTTAAAAAACAAGTGGCAGCACAAGCAATAAAATTGGAGGACTTGGAGAATCGCTCCCGAAGGAGCAACATTCGAATAGTGGGTGTCCCGGAGAGAATTCCGGAACAAAACTTGGAGTCATGGCTGGAGGCGTGGCTGGCAAAAGAACTAGCATTGACAGACTCCGGGAACCCGCTGGTAATCGAAAGAGCGCACCGCGTGGGTCGGAAAGAGGAAACCAAAAATCGCCCCAGAGTAATAGTAGCAAAAATCCTCAATTTCAGACATAAAGTGGAAATTATGAGGGGCTTTCGGGTAAAAAGAGAGGAGCTCAGATATGATGGACACAAAATCTTAATTTTTCAGGACTATTCACAATCCGTCCAAGAACAGCGCAGAAGCTTCCACCCAGTGTGCACCTGGCTAATTAAAAAGAACATAAAATTTGCCCTAATGTTCCCAGCCCGCTTGAAAATTTTACACCAGGAGAAATGGCACCATTTTACAACAGTGGCTGAGGTGAAATCCTTTTTAAAAGATAAAGGGTATGAAGTTGAAAGCTGAAGGGTTTGATGATTGTGGTTGTTCGTTGCCATGTTAAAGATTTACCTGTTTAAAAGTACTGTTGGTTTAGACAAAAATGTCATTGGAGGGATACGGGGGTGGGAGCCTCTAGCCTCTAAAGGGAGCGGTCATTTCACGAGTAGCATCGCGAAATGAGAGGGGTGATAGAGGAGGGAATGAGAAAGGGATAAGGGTTGTAGGGGGGTGGCCCGAAATAGAAAAAGAAATAAAAGGTAAGGAAAGTTTAGAGATACTGACGAGGGAGGGCGGGGGCGGGGGGCAGTTAGGGGGGTGGGTTGGGAAGGGAAGAGGCAGGGAGGATTGTCGGAAAAGGAAAAACAAGAAAGGGGTGGATAAGGGGACAGAAGTAACCTTGCACCATTCAGAGCAATATGAAGGAAGTTTAGGAACCATGGAAATACTTGCGGATGGTAACACTTGGGGGAGAGGAGGGACCCATGAGAGAAGGTTTAAAGGTTGGGGACTATTGATAAAATATAAACACAGCTTAAATGACACAAATTTAAAAAATCCGTTTCACTTCGTGGAATGTGGGGGGGAATCACATCGCCTATAAAGCGGGCAAAAATCTTATCGGCTTTACGCCGCCAAGGGACTGATATAGCATGTATACAAGAGACCCGCCTTTCTGAGCTGGAACATGGAAAACTAAAAAGGTCATGGGTAGGGGAGGTCTTTTCAGCATCAGCAAATGGGCGGAGACGGGGAGTGGCGATATTGATAGGACGGGGGGTGGCAGCTAAGGCTGAACTACTCTCCAAAGACCCACAGGGAAGATATGTGCTTGTGCGGCTATGGCTCCAGGGGAGGCAATTGGTGTTATTGGGCGTATACGGCCCAAATGTATATGACCCGGGGTTTTATCAGTCCCTTGTACGGAAATGTGCAGTGTTAAAACATCCACTGATAGTGATGGGCGACTTTAACTTAGTGGCGGACCCAACACAAGATTGTTCGAGACCGATCGGAGACCAGAGGGGTGGCCAAAGAGTGCGGGCCTTAAATACGTTTATGCGCACCTTGGGGGTCCTGGATACGTGGCGTACATTACACCTGGGTGAGAGGGACTTCACTCACGTGTCCAGGGCCCATGGGACCCTGTCAAGGATTGACTACATCATGGTTAGTAGAGAGGTATTTGCAGAAATAATACGAGCAGAGATAGGCCCAGAAGAGATATCCGACCACAGCCCGGTATGGGTGGATATGGAGGCCCCCAGTTATTATCAAGTGGGCAGGGGATGGAGGTTTCCGGGGTACCTATATAGAGACAAAAAATTCTCACAATATTTAAATCAAAAATGGGAAACCTATGCAGCATCTAATGCACAGCATATAGATAACCCCAGTCTATATTGGATGACTGCAAAGGCAGTTATAAGAGGTGATGTGATAGCGTATGTGGCAGCACGAAATAAAAAGATAGCCAGAGTCATTACACAATTAGAAAAACAATTTCAGAGAGCCAAACGGCAGTATGTGAGCAACCCAAATAAAAAGACATGGGAACGGCTCAAAACGACACAAGTAGCTCTTAACTCCCACATTCATGAGAAAACTACTAGAGCGATGTTTTACCATAGATACAAGCTGCATAGGTATGGAAACAAAGTGGGTTCAATGTTGGCAAAGTTGGTATCGAATTGGAAACCTCATAGGGTGATCACAGCGGTGAAAGATAGGCAAGGGAAAGTGAGGACGAAAAATGAAGAGATAAAGCAGATATTCGCTCAATACTATTCCCAATTGTATAAGAAACAGCAGGGGCCCAGAGGGACATCATTACACGATTACCTGCGGGAGGTGGGCACCATGCATTTGACAGACCAGGAGATACAAAGTTTGAATGAACCTATCCAAGGGAAAGAGCTTCAAGGGGTGGTTCGAGGGCTGGCACTACACTCGGCGCCGGGCCCAGATGGGTTCTCCGGGGAGTTTTATAAGTTGCTACCAGCGTCCTTTATGGGAACTTTGGGAGCTTACTTTGACAGTGTGGTTCAGACTAAGAGCTTCCCCCGATATGCAAACGCGGCACTCATAACCCTATTGCCGAAGCCCGGAAAGCCAGAGGACCAAGCGGAGGCATATCGGCCTATTTCTTTATTAAATGTAGACAATAAGATCCTGGCAAAAATCCTAGCAAATAGGCTATCGAACATATTGCCTAGGCTGATAGGAGAAGAACAAACGGGGTTTGTGAGGCAGAGGCAGGCAGGAGGGAACGTCCGTAAATTACTATTGGCAATAGCTCGGAGCAAAGCAGAAAATGTAACAACATTACTCCTCAGTCTTGATGCCGAAAAAGCTTTCGATAAAGTAGATTGGGAGTTTATGTTCGGCACACTGCAACATATGGGATTTCACGGGTGGTTTTATGATGCCATAAGGGCCCTCTACACTGAGCCAACAGCTGAAATCCTTATCAATGGGGTGAAAAGCGAAAAATTTGAGATTTGTAGAGGAACGCGCCAGGGATGCCCCCTCTCGCCTTTGTTATTCATTTTGTCCTTAGAGCCCTTGCTTAGAGCGATAAAGATGGAAGAGGGGATACAAGGGGTTAGGTTGGGAACACAGGACATAAGAGCGTTGGCATTTGCAGATGACTTGCTGATCCTAATCACGAATCCAGATAGCTCCCTACCAAATGTACTAAACTTAATCGACAAGTACAGTAAGTTATCGGGTTTCACATTAAACTTCACAAAATCAATAGCTATGATGGTGCAAGGGGAAGGGGCCGAATGGCAAAAAACTCTCAAGATGACCTGGGCGGAGGAAGAATTTAAGTATCTTGGGGTCCGGGTACCAAAGGATTTATCACAACTATACACATTAAATGTCACTAGGTTACTGGGAGACACATGTGCTAGGTTACAGCTTTGGCAGGCATACCCACTTTCTTTAATGGGACGTATTGCCATAATAAATATGATGATAGTGCCAAGATGGCTCTACGCATTCCAGGTATTGCCTCTATATCTCTCCATTAAAGATGAGAAAATACTAAACAAAGCCATTAGTAGATTCCTTTGGCGAGGGAAAAAGCCCCGAATGCCCCTGTCGATTTTACATACACCAGTGGAATATGGTGGCCTGGGACTCCAGAATATAAGACATCTGACGGTGGCAAGTGGTATGCGCCACATAAATGACTGGCTGAGGGGCACGATTTATTTCTCAGCCACCATGTTGGAACAGGCAGCGCTACAAAACATGCACTTTGGATACTTACTACATGCACCACGGTCAAGGGTTCCAAAGGAGTTTGTGGATACAGGTATTTTCACAACAGCACGTGCAGTCTGGAGATGGATTTGTAGGCTGCACCGATTTTCAGCAAGGACAACACCATACCTGCCCATTTGTGGGAATTTAGATTTTCAGCCAGGACAACTACACAAGGCCTACCGGAGATGGAAACAACAGGGCTTGGTGTATTTGGTACAGGTGCTGACAGAGGATGGGAAAATTAAACCCTTTCATCAATTACAATCAAAATATCACCTACTGTCGTCTGATCTGTTTTACTACTATCAGCTGAAGCATTACATAACTAGCTTACCATGGGATTCCTTAACTGAAGATGTTCAGGAGGAATTGGCGGAAGCATTTACTATCAGATCACAACAGAAAGTACCACTCACCTTCCACCATAGATATATAAAAGACACAATTCCTGAACTGGACTATAAGAAGTTAGCAGAGGTATGGAGTGGAGAACTGGATGGGACTATAATGGCAGCAACTTTGAAAGATCACATCCTAGGGTTGAGACGGATGACTGCAATGGCGGGGCATTGGGAGCTTCAGTACCGGATGGTGATGCGAGCCCATATACCACCGAGGAGGGCCTTTCATATGGGGCTCTCCCCAGATGGAGCATGCCCAAAGTGTGGAGCTGAGGGAGCTACACTTGGGCACATGTTCTGGACATGCCCAGCCACGCGAATCTTCTGGGAGAAACTGTTACGATGGACCTCAAGTATGTGGCAACTCGAGTGGAGCCCTGGACCGGAAATGTTGTTCGGGAAATTACAAATGCACGGTCCGGTGGTCCCGGGCATTCGGGAGTTTGCGGCTCGGGCCATCATTGTGGCCAAAAAAACTATACTCGCGGCTTGGTTGTCCCCAAAGCCCCCTCAAAACCAATACTGGAGAGGGGAGATGATACAGCTGATGAGATTTGAGAGACTAGAAATTAATCGCCGGCCCCCAGATGGAGAACTGAGATTTCAACGCAGATGGGGCCCCTTTCTAGACTCTATGACACCTGCGGCCAGAGGACAATTATTGAATATGTAAATAAAGCAAATGCAAAAGAATGTATATAAAAGGACAGTGGGACCTGCCTCTATAGGGGGGGGGGGGAAGGGAGGGGGGATGGGTAGTAGACCTAGGGGGGAGGGGTAGGGATGCTAATTCAAGGGAGTGGGAGTTATAAAATTCAGTTGTTAAGATAATCCAGTCACTGATAATACATATAGAAAAGACTGTATTAGTGGAATATATTGTCTGGAAAATTGCATTGCAATATGTTGTGCTGAGAGAACAACTAATAAAAATCAGTTAAACATAAGACAAGATCTTAAAGTCAGCCATGTAATGTTTTCCAGGTATGATAGACGAACATTGGAAAGAGCCCCCCTCCCCCTTCAGCCATATCCAACTCT
The DNA here is from genome assembly GCF_901765095.1 of Microcaecilia unicolor. NCBI lineage: Eukaryota > Metazoa > Chordata > Amphibia > Gymnophiona > Siphonopidae > Microcaecilia > Microcaecilia unicolor. The sequence continues at coordinate 245,065,046 of NC_044033.1, forward strand.
CCTACAGATAACCCAATCCCTCCCCCCACCTATCCCAAAACTCCCCACCCATGCCACCCCCCCCCTCTTTACCCCCAAACAAACCTAACTACCCACCCAGTGTTCCCTCCGCTCCCCATCCCCTTCACCCACCAAATCAAGATATCCCCCCCACCCTCGATATAACCCCCCACCAGACAGTATCCTAAGGCCCTGAATGGGACAGAAAAAGCAGGAAGAGCACCCCGTAAACCAAATAGACCCTCCTCCCACTTACCCATTACCCCCTACACTTACCCCACACACATTTAGATAACTTCAATTATATCATCCATCCACTAACCAAGACCCACTTATGACAGCTCCTAACCCACTGACAGCAACCCACACAGTCTTAATCATTATCACCTCCACCCCAGATGCTCTCTTTAATGCCAAACATGGCCCAGAACCCACAAAAATAGAACATAGCTAGTCTCATTTCTTTTTATCCTTCAATGGGACTCGTTTCCACTTCTGTAACTGAGCCCTCGTTGCAGGAGCCAAGGCGCCTGGTGGAACAGTCGCTGTTGTCAGACCAGCCTCGTGTAACAGCTTCCAAACTTCCGCCATCTTACAGCACCAATACTGCTTTCCATTTAGTGCAAAACACAAGGCAAACGGAAATGACCATCTATATGCGATTTTTTCCTTCAGTAAAATGTCCAGAGCAGGCTTCATCGCCCTCCTTTGCGCCAAGGTAAACAAAGGCAAGTCTTGATAAACCGACACCCTTGCTTCGTTGTACTCTATTGGTGGTTGTTGGCAAGCTTTCACCCACAGCTTATCCTTGAAAGCGTATGAAGTAAATCGCACGATAATATCTCGGAGTCTATTGTCTCTCAAACTACCAATTGCCCTGTGTGCCCGATCCATCTCTATTGCACCAGAGTCTAGGGTTCCTCCCAGGATTTTTTCACATAACACATGGACCACCGCTGGCATATCCTCTTTGTTGTCATTTTCTGGTGCCCCGCGGAACCGGAGATTATTCCGTCTTCCGCGGTTCTCCAGATCGTCCATTTTGTACTGAAGCTCTTCTGTCTGATCCAATAACTTTTGAATCCGGGAATCAATCTCTGTAAAGCCCTCAGCCTGTTCTTCCACTCGCTCTTCCAAACTCTTGACCCGGCCTCCCAGCTCTCGCAAGTCACAGCTTATAGCGTCCATATGTTCCAAGACCTCCAATTTAGAAGCATTAATCTCTGCTCGTATTTCTTCAAGGCATTTAGTTAGAGCCTTTGGAGAGCTTCTTTTAGAGATCGGGCGCCCGAGATCAACTTGCGAAGCCGCCGACTCCGAGCCAGAAGAGTGGTCTGGAGCGAGTGACACGTGGCGGGTAGAACCTCTCGCCAGCTTTCGCGCCAAACTGCGCTCTCCCTCTCGGGGCTACGAAGCCAAATACTTACTCATTTTGAGCCCCCGAATTCCACACACCACACTGGTTGAATTAAATCGAAATTGGGTCCCGATATCAGCAGATTTGGCAATTAATGTGCAGGGAAGTGCAAGAGCTAAAAGCTCAGACATCCATTTAGCCTCGTGACGTCTTTTGAAAGAGTTATCATATTTAGAACATTTAAATGGTTTATGTCCCATGTGACAATTACACAAAAAAACTAGGAATACCCAAATACAAATAGGAATGAGGAACACCTTAATTATTATCTTACTACAAATCAAAATGCACCCAAATCAACACACTTTATCTATGGTAATGGAGGAAAAAAAGACTTCAGGAGCAGTAGAAGCTCTGAAGATCAGTGGCTTAACACATCTTACAGACCAGCGGCAGTTCCGAATTGCCATGCAGCAAGCCTGCAATAGGCTTGCTGCACTTCAGTAAAATGGTCCCTTTATACATTTACAAATGGGTCTTTTAGACTATTTAAACCATTTTTCTCTCCGGAGAGACCCTATAGGCCATTGCAGCTAGGCTTCACTTCTAAAATATTTGGAACATTTAACTGGTTTATTGTATAAGTCATTTCATGTCGTTGCAGCTTGATATGGAATTCAGGAACATTTAAATGGTTTCTCTTTCGTATGATTCATTATATGTCATTAGCATCTCGGCCTTTGTAACCAGCCCACTGTACACTCATTGTGAGGTTTAACCGCTTCACACCACATCTGTGATGGGGAAGTCTTACCCCCAAAGTTCTCACACATCCAGCTGTCAAATTCAGCAAGATTCTCTTTATTTTTCTTACTTCAAGCAGCAGACAAAAATCATAAGCAAGGGCAGAGTGCAAGCAGCTACTTACTGAAACATAAAAGAGAAAGATCAGGAGGGGAGCTCAGCTAGGGAAGATAAGATTTCCCTCAAGCTAAGGGTGGATCCCCCTTTTATAAGTCTCCTATCTGTCTGTCCTCTCCTCATTTGCCTGTCTTTTTCACCTCTCTCACCTAGCTTCCATCCCTCCAATATTCCATAACCATCTTTCCCATCTAATAACTTGTTTCTGTGTCATGTCCAGCTACAGTTTTTTCTCTAAATTCCTAACTTCACAGAGACAGTGTGCTCCTGGTACCTTATCCTATATAATAATTTGCACCTCCAACGTTCTACGTCTGGATGCCTGGGTTCGTAACACAATTCCCATTGGTCCGCCCTCGCATATAAACGTGATGACGTCAGAGGGCAGATCAGTGAGAGGGAAGGGAAGCCAGCAACAGCCAGCCACAGAATGTTGGAAGTGAGGACAGAATTGCGGGAGAATCACTCCCTTCCTCCCTCCCCCCCGTCCTCCGAGTTCCAGGCCCCTCCCTCCCTCTCCTCCGAATTTCAGACCCCCCGCGCCTCCCTCCCTCTCTCTGCCCTCCGAGTGGCAGCCCGATCTGTGTTGGCTGCCCTCTTCTCCCAGTCCTACACCTGCCCCTCGCCTTCCTGCGTGCCACCCAGAATGTAAATGTTCTTACCTCGGGGTCCGGTGGCAGCAGTGAAAGGCGAGCAGGCACGGCGCTTCAGCCTGCCTTCCCTTCTGTCTCAGCTCTGCCTCTGGTCCCGCCCTCATTTCCTGTTTCCGGAAGGGCAGCACACAGGAAGGTGAGGGGCAGGCGTAGGACTGGGAGAAGAGGGCGGCAAACGCAGGTCGGGCTGCCACTCAGAGGGGAGAGAGAGAGGGAGGGAGGTGTGGGGGTCTGGAACTTGGAGGAGAGGGGGGCATGGAACTCTGAGGAGAGGGAGGGGACCTGGAACTCGGATGAGAGGGAGAGAGGGGGGCCAGGCTGGGAGGGAGGGAAGGGGCCTGGAATTTAGAGGAGAGGGGGGCCTGGAACTCGGAGGAGAGGGGGGCCTGGAACTCGGAGGACAGAGAGGGGGGCCTGGAAATCGGAGGAGAGAGAGGGAGGCCTGGAACTCGAAGGATAACCTTGCTAGTGCCCGTTTCATTTGTGTGAGAAGCGAGCCTTTTTTACTAGTCTGTTTAGAATACAAGCTTAGAGGCAGTAGTAAAAATGAACAGAATAAATGTTGAAGTACATATCTCCATACAGGCTAATATAATTCTTATTTTTTCTACTGTAATTGCCTATTGCTCATGTTTGATCTATTCTTACTGTACAACGCCTTGAGTGAATTCTTTCAAAAAGGGGATAAATAAATATGTAATTCCCTTTCCAGAAGAGCATAAGTTACTATTTTTACAATGATTAAAGTGCACTGAACTCCTGCACACCCTCTCCTGCACTGCCACACAGTTCACACATACTAGTCCATGATCCTTGTTCTTAAGCATTTCTGTCCTGTATGAATCTTTTCATGTTGTTTCAGATGCCCTTTGAAACTAAAGGATTTATCACATTCTGAACATTGAAATGATTTCCCTCCTATATAAGTATTTTCGTGATTATTCAAGTGGGTCTTGCATTTGAAGCATTTATCGCATTCTGAACATTTAAATGGTTTCTCTCCTTTATGAGTCTTTCCATGAAGTTTCAACTCAGCCTTAGTTCTGAAACATTTTCCACATTCTGAACATTTAAATGGTTTCTCTCCGGTATGAGTCTTTTTGTGAATATACAGGTGGGCTTGCATTTGAAACATTTATCACATTATGAACACTGAAATGGTTTCACTCCTGTACGAGTCCTTTTGTGGCTTACAAGGCGTATACACCTTGGTTCTGAAACATATATCATATTCTGAACATTTAAATGGTTTCTTTGCTGTATTTATTTATTTATTTATTTTATTTATTTGTTACATTTGCATCCACATTTTCCCACCTATTTGCAGGCTCAATGTGGCTTACATTGTACCGTAGAGGCAGATGCCATGTCCGGTAGAAAAACAAATACAAAGAGTTGTTGTGGTCGAATAAGGTTCATGTGTTATAGACAAATTGGGGAATCGTAGAGAGGAAGAGTTATGCAGAGTCTATTACAAGCTTTGGTTTCGTTCTGTTGCACAGTTTAGGCCCAGATGATCAAAAGCAAATGCTGGTGCTGGTGGCTGTTAGCGTCATACTAGTGCCGGTGTTTGCTAACGCCCCATGATTAGAGCCCTCTTGCGCGTGAAACAACGTGCTCGAGGGCTCTTTGCACAAGTAGCATGCAAATGCATGCTAAACAGGGCATTAGGTATTCCTCCCCAATGATCAGCGGCCAGCGCGCCAAAATTTGGGTTGCTAGCCGCGGCAAACCCTACGCCAGCTCCAAGCTGGTGTTAGGGTTCACCGATCATTGGGGAGGAATGGTGAGCCCTGTCCAGCATGCAGCTGCATGCTGGCAGGCCCCCGTTCCCCCCCAAATCAAACCTGCCACCTGCCTTTCAAGCTCTATCTTGGATGTGAAGCATTTATCGCATTCTGAACATTTAAATCGTTTCTCTCCTGTATGAGTTATTTTGTGTTTTTTCAGCTTAGTCTTGGTTCTGAACCATTTATCACATTCTGAACATTGAAATGGTTTCTCTCCTGTATGAATCATTTTGTGCCTTTTTAGACTCCGTTTGAAGCTAAAGGATTTTTCACATTCTGAACAATGACACGGTTTCTCTCCTGTATGAGTCCTGTGGTGACGTTCAAGATCTTTCTTGCATGTGAAGCATTTATCACATTCTGAACATTTAAATGGTTTATCTCCACTATGAGTCATTTTGTGCCATTTTAGACTCTGTTTGAAGGTAAACGATTTATCACATTCTGAACAATGAAATGGTTTATCTCCTGTATGAGTCCTGTGGTGACTTTCAAGATGTCTCTTGACTGTGAAGGATTTTTTACATTCTGAACATTTAAATGGTTTCTCTCCCATATGAGTTGTTTTGTGCTCTTTCAGTTGGTCCTTCCTATGGAAACATTTATCACATTCTGAACAGTTAAATGCTTTCTCTCCTGTATGAATCCTTTCATGCCGCTTCAGATTCGTTTTAGCGCTAAAGGATTTATCACATTCTGAACATTTAAATGGTTTCTCTCCTGTATGAATCCTTTTGTGATATTCCAGCTGGGACTTTATTCCAAACCATTTACCACATTCTAAACATTTAAATGGTTTCTCTCCTGTATGAGTCATTTCGTGACGTTTCACCTCACCCATGTTTCTGAACAATTTATCACATTCTGAACATTGAAATGGTTTCTCTCCTGTATGTGTCCTGTGGTGTCTTTCAAGAACTATCTTGAATTTGAAGCATTTATCACATTCTGAACATTGAAATGGTTTCTTTCCTGTATGAGTCATTTTGTGCCTTTTTAGACTCCGTTTGAAGCTAAAGGATTTTTCACATTCTGAACAATGAAATGGTTTCTCTCCTGTATGAGTCCTGTGGTGACCTTCAAGACTACTCTTGGATCTGAAGTATTTATCACATTCTGAACATTTAAATGGCTTCTCACCTGTATGAGTAATTTTGTGGGTTTCCAGGTTTGCCTTGGTTCTGTACCATTTATCACATTCTGAACATTTAAATGGTTTCTCTCCTGTATGAGTCCTGTGGTGATCTTCAAAACCACTCTTGTATGTGAAGCATTTATCACATTCTGAACACTTAAATGGTTTCTCTCCAGTATGAGTCCTTTTGTGGTATTCCAGGTTTCCCTTGGTTCTGTAGCATTTATCACATTCTGAACATTGAAATGGTTTCGCTCCTGTATGTGTCCTGTAGTGCCTTTTAAGAATTATCGTAGATGTGAAGCATTTATCACATTCTGAACATTGAAATGGTTTCTCTCCTGTATGTGTCCTGTGGTGCCTTTCAAGATCTATCTTGGATGTGAAACATTTATCAGATTCTGAACAGTTAAATGGTTTATGTTCCATGTGCCCTATTTGATGCAGTTGTAGTAGGTTCCTTTTCTCATTGAAACATTTATCACATTCAGAACGTTTACATGGTTTTTCACAGTTTCCAGAGTATCCAGATGGGTTAGTTTTGTGCATTCTTTGACAGTCATGAACTTCAATACTAAGCCCACTTATACTGTGGTCAATAAAATTGGAGTCCGTAGTAAAGGTTTCCCAAACATCAGCAGCACACTGAGCAGAAGGTTTCAGCGTATCATCGACGACGACACCCAGATCCCTTTCTTGATCCGTAACTCCTAACGCGGAACCTTGCAAGACGTAGCTATAATTCGGGTTCCTCTTACCCACATGCATCACTTTGCTGTTATTCTTATAAAGATAATGTAACTTTACAACATAACTTGTCCTACATATTTACTTTATCAAAAACCTCTCCCCCCCCTTTCCCAACCCCCCTCCCACCTCCCCTCCCTCCCCAAATATCAACCCTCCCCCTCTCCTTCCCCCCTCCCTCCCTCCCTCTCGTCCTCTGTTTTAAGACTCTATAAGTTCAAGAGGTAACTCCTGGCCGGAGCTGACAAAGTGTTCCAGAAGGGGGACCATATCTGTTGTAATTCTTCGCCTGCACTCGAGTTCATGTCCTTGATTCCTATTCGTTCAATACGCATCAAGTGTATCATCTGTGTGCGCCATTGTGTCACTGTGGGATATTTGTGCGTCAGCCATTCTTTCAGTATGACTTGTCTGGCGACCACAACAGCTTTATTAATGAAGTTTTTATATCCTTTTGGAATCGGGTGTCTAATTTTAAATTGACCAAATAATAACATTGGCTCACAGTCCCACTGCTTTCTCCATAAAGTGGATATATTCTGTACCATATCTTTCCAAAATTTTTGTATTCCTTTACAGGACCAAAACATGTGGCCCAATGTTGCGCCTTCTGATCTGCATTTGGGGCATTCTCCCCATGGCGAGAGTCCCATATAGAAAGCTCTTCGGGGTGGTATATAAATACGGAAAGCAAATTTATATTGTTGTTCCCAGTGTCCCACCCAGACCGAGCGTTTGGGAATGGACAAGACAAATGTCTTAATTGTTTCAGTTGTTATGTTAACTTTCAAGTCTTGTTGCCAGTCAGCCTCCAATTTTTTATAGTTTGGTTCTGGCATTGTATCTCTGATGTGTTTATGATAAAAGGATAAAGGCACTTTCTGTTGCGATTCCAGCGAAAGGGCTGCCGAGAGTTCTTCCTGAACATCCTCTGCCAAATGCTCCCAACGTAATGATGTCACATAGTGTTTTAATTGTGCATAATAAAAAAACTCTGTATCTGGCAATGTAAATTCCTCCTTCAAAACTGAGAAGGGTTTCATGCGTCCCTCTTCTGTGACCACTTGCAATACATACTTTATTCCCCTTCTCTCCCACCTGCGAAAGACTGAGTACTGTTGCCCTGGGATAAATGCCATATTATCACATATAGGGAGGAATGGGGTTACTTTTGGGGCAAATTTGTGCATATGACAGACCCATTTCCATGCTGCTCGGGCCGTCTGCACAATACCAGTTTCTCTCAATATGGCTGGAATAAGGGCTCCGGTCCCGTGCAAGTAATTACTAAAATGTACCCCCGGCATTAGTTGCAATTCTAAATCTGTGTTGGAATATTCATGGGTGGACCTGAACCAATCATTTATGTGTCTCATGCCGCATGCCACATTGAAATATCTTATACTAAGCAGTCCCAGCCCCCCATATTCCACCGGGATCTGCAATGACTCTATTGAAAGGCGTGCCCTCTTTCCCTGCCACAGGAATCGCTGTATCAGTGCATTTAATTTTTTCTCATCTGACCTTCTTAAATATACTGGTATTGTCTGTAAGACATACAGCCATCTAGGAATAACCACCATATTATATAATGCGATTCTTCCCCTCAGAGAGAGTGGCAATGAAGCCCAAGTTGCAAGACTTAACTCAGTGTCTTTGACCATTCTACGTATGTTTTGTTCATATAGTTTTGTGAGGTCTGAAGGAATGCGCACTCCTAAGTATTTAATTGTTTCTGTTGCCTTCTGCAGTGGCATAGTCCCGCCCACAACTGATGGCGTTTCTGGGCCTAATGTGAGAACATAGGACTTAGCTTTATTTAATTTGAACCCCGATAACTGGCCATATTGATCTATGTTTTCCAACAGCACTTCTAATGATTGATCTGGATTTGTTAGAGTTATCATCAGATCGTCTGCATAGGCTAAGATCTTCACCTCCTGATTTGCTACCTTTACACCCTCAATTTTCTTTACAGCTTTCACCACTCTTAACAGCGGCTCCAGCGCCAATATAAAGAGCAAGGGCGACAACGGGCAACCTTGCCGTGTTCCTTTCTCGATTGTAAACTCCTCTTCACTGATCCCATTCACTATCACCTTCGCCCTTGGGTTGCAATATAGAGCCTTCACAGCTTGTACAAACCAGCCCTGTATACCCATACTTTCTAAAGTTGAGAATAGGAAGTCCCACCTCACAAGGTCAAATGCCTTTTCTGCATCCAAACTAATCACCATAGCAGACTCTCCCATGTTGTGGCAGGAGGCTATTGCAAGCAGTAACTTCCTAACATTATGTGTTGCCTGTCGCCTCCGCACAAACCCCACCTGTTCTGGGCCTATTAGCATGGGTAGCCACTGGGCCAATCTCTCAGCCAGAATCTTAGCTAGCAACTTCACGTCTAAATTTAGCAGTGAAATTGGCCTGTAAGAGCCTACTTCGTCAGCCGGTTTACCGGGTTTGGGTATCATTGTGATAAGCGCCGTATTTGTATGTAAGGGAAATTCCCCGGTGTTTACTATCTCTTCTTGATATTCCAAAAGGGATGCCAGCGCGTCTGGGGGTAACATTTTGTAGTATTCCCCAGAATACCCATCTGGGCCCGGTGCTGAGTGTCGTTTTAGGGATTTCACCGCCTTCTGCAGCTCTGACAATGTTATTGGACTGTTTAACCCATCTAATCCTTCTTGGGGTATCTGATCTAATCCTGCATTCTTGAGGTACTCAGAGAGGTGTTTGTTCGCCGGCCCCTGCTCTACCGAGTATAGCTTAGCAAAGTACTCAGTGAACATCTTCCCGATTCCTTTCCTATCTGTAATTATGTTCCCACGCGTGTCCTTTAATGCCGCTACTGACCTAGGTCCCCCCCAGTTTTTAACCAGCCGTGCTAATAGTCTCCCTGGCCGGTTCCCGAATCTCTGCAACTTATATTTGTAATACAGTGCAGATTTGTTCTCTCTCTCATGTATAAGTGAATTAAGTGCCACTTGTGCAGCTTTCAAGTTTTCTAGCGTTACTTGGGTCGGGTGCTGTATATGTTTTTGTTTGGCTCTTTTCATTTGCTCCTCCAAATTTAGTATGGCTTGTGCCCCTATCTTCCGCTTACGGCTACAAAAGGCGATAATCTCCCCCCTTAGTACTGCCTTCGAGGCAGACCAAAACAGTGTGGGTTGGCTATGCGCATGTACTTTATTATTCTCTGCATAGTCCTCCCATTTCTCTTTTAAATGCTTTTGAAATTGGGGGTCTGTGGCCAGATGAGCTGGGAAGCGCCATCCCCTCCCTCCCCTCTCGTTGGCCAATACTTCCAAGTCTATCCATATTAACGCATGGTCAGAAATCACCTCAGGACCAATAGTTGCAGTTCTTACCTGAGGAAACATTGTGCGTTCTACTAAAATGTAGTCTAGTCGGGCTAATGTGCCGTGAGCTCTGGACCTATGTGTAAAATCCTTTTCCCCAGGATGCAATGTTCTCCAAACATCTATGAGGTCAAGAGCTTGAGAGAGGGCCCGAAACTCCTGAACTCTATTTCCCGCATAATGCTGGGATGTGGGGTTCGTGCAGTCAATCTCGGGATCTGCTACCATGTTAAGGTCTCCCATTATGACCATTTGCTTATTGTGATTCCCCAAACATTGACCTATAATTGTTTTATAAAACTGTGGGTCATGTGTCGTTGGCCCATAAATTCCCACCAGGATGAATTCAATGCCCTGCAACCACACCTGCAGCATTATGTAGTTTCCTTGCACCCCTTTAGCCAGCATTTGAGCTTTATAATTTAGCCCCTTCCTAAACAGTACTGCCACTCCCCTTCTCCTGCCTTGTGGAGTCGCCGCAAAGCTCTCCCCCACCCAGGATCTCTTTAATTTAGCATGCTCTACCTCTGTGAGTCGGGTTTCTTGTAGGCACACTATGTCTGCTTTGTGTCGCTTTAATTCTGTCAATATTTTTGATCTTTTTATGGGGGAACTAATGCCCCCCACATTCCAGGACACTAATCTGACTGGCATAATGCTGCTTGTTGAATATAAAGTGGATTGTCACCCTCTCTGGGTTTTCTGTTTAATTTACTCTCAGCCCTGCCCAGGGTTTTTATCACTTGGGCTATTCTATGTAGTATCATGATCTTTACTGTTCTCCTAGTCCCACCATGCCACCTCAGTCTTTCGCTTTGTATCACCCCCTTTTTACATCTACTTCTTCTTACCCACAACCAGGTCCCCTCTCTGCTATACCAATACATGGACGAGTTCCCCCCCCTTTCCCCCATCCTCACCCTTTCCTACGGTCTCCCTTCTCTCTTCTTCCCCTTCCTGTTCCGCAAGCTACTTACGGATCTGGTATTCCGGATTTTGCAGAGGGAGTCCCCACTCTCCTCCAAACAATCAAATTATTACCAGTCACCTTTTATCCAATCATATAGTGCTGTTTCTTTTTCTTCAGCCCTCCATTAATGTCACTCATGGTTTTTTACCAAGTTTTTGGTCATTTGTAAAGGCCTGAGCCTCTGCCACGCTTTGAAAGTGCTTCCACGTGTCCTGATGTCGTATCTTCAAATGCGCGGGATACATCAACGCAAATTTTACGCTCTTTTGCGCCAATTCCGCGCATAGCGGGTGAAACGCCCGTCTCTGCTCTTGCACTTTCTGAGAGAAGTCTTGAAAAATCATTATCTTCTGCCCCTCAAAGCGTAAAGTCTCTCTTTTCTGGCGGAATCCTTGTAATATTTCCACTTTGTGTCGAAAATTCATGAGTTTTGCCACTACTACTCTGGGGCGCTGGGAATTTTCCATTCGGCGCCCTACTCTGTGGGCCCTCTCGATAACCAAGTGGCCTGTGGAATCAGTCAGTGCTAGCTCTTTTGATAGCCAATTCTCCAGCCAGTCCGACAAATTTCTATCTTGTATCCGCTCTGGGATCCCCACTATCCTTATGTTGTTCCTCCTGGACCTGTTTTCTAGGTCTTCCAGCTTAGCGGCATGTTCCGCCAGCTGCTGTTGTAGTTGAGCAATATCGGGGCCCTGTGCACGTGTGTCATCTTCGAGCGCCGCAACTCTCACCTCAATGTCTCCCGCTCTAGTCTCCAGTCCGTCGAGCCCAGTTTGAATGGCCTCCAGACGTTTAGACAGTGCATCCCAGCGCGGATCCATCGCGCGAACCACCGCTGCTGTTAGTTGTTCGAGCTGCATCTCTGTGAATGCCGTCCGCCATTTTATTTTCTCCACCTCCGACTTTTCCCCTCGTTTTCGTGCCGGTTTTCTGCGCCATTTCAGTGGGGGATTTATGGACGAACTTGTCCATGCAGTCAGTCACTTAGGAGGGCGTTTTGTACGCGATGTGACTTTTTATTTATTCGATTTAGAGCGGGGGTTCCCGGAGCTTCAAACAGCTGCTGCCGCTTCGCTCACTGCATAACCGGAAGTCTTAAGAAAATTATAAAACAATCCACACGAAAGAGAGACCAATGATTACCATAAACAACCCCAGTTAAAGACGTGAAAACTATTATTAGCGTCTGGGTGTGTTGAGGTCTGCATCTTGTTTAACTTCAAGAAGATTTCTATGTATCTTATTGAAGTATTGGACTCTTCAATTGTTGAGGTATGATGAAAGAGGGAAACAGCTGGAGAGAAGGAAGCAGGTGGCCAGTGTTTCAATCAGCACTATATTATGGCTGGAGGGTGTCCTACTTTAGGTGTGCTGTACTGCCTCCCATCCCCCTCTTTCTTTTCTGTATCTGGCTGTTGGGCTCTGCTGATAGCCACATGCAGGAATGCAGACTTCCTGGCTCATCACAAGCGGTGATAAGCTTTCGTTACCACAGCAGCCCACTGTCTTCAATACACACATCTTTCTTCAGTGTACCACGGCAGCCCACTGTCTTCAATACACACATCTTTCTTCAGTTACAAGATGGTAAGGACAAATGTACCAATAGGGTGTTGGCAGGACACCTATGCAACCTTCGATTGGTGTAGGTGGAGAGGGGAGAGGTGACAACATCATTTTTACTATAAGAATACCTGCAGACAAATCTTCAGAATAAGCCATTTTGCAAGAGACGAGTTTTCTGTCCTGATTCAGGGCATCATCATTGCTAATTGGCTATTCTCCAGGAAATATATTTCCCTTTCTTTATTTCGGCTTGCTTCGGGTAAGAACTATTTCTTTATAACAGAGTACTATCCTCTTTTCTCTTTATATTTTATTTCACTTCAGGATCCATGATATTTCCTGCTAGTGGTCTCTCTCTCTAAGGAAGCATGCTCTGTTTTCTCTCTCATGTTCGTTTGTCTCCTTACAACTACTTCTTCATCAAATTAGTCTGATTGCTTATTATTATTACCTGAGTTATTGATATTAGAGTCTATAAATGTGATATTAGTTTTCCATAACTTCCAACTGAGATTCTGTAAATGTGATATTATTTTTCCATGACTTTCAAACTGATATCTGAAGCTGTGCTGGTAAGAATATACACGACTTTTAATTCTCTGATTCCTTTAAACTTTTTCTATGGTACTTTTTATGATATTTTGGTAAAAGTTGAATAGCATATAAACGTAGCCTAATACAAGGGTTATGGAGGGAATAGGGCAGGCGAGAGAGAAAAGATGGAACAGTAAAACAACTGGTTCCAGAGAACGTCACCTGGAGGAGTGGCCTAGTGGTTAGGGAAGTGGACTCTGGTCCTGGGGAACTGAGTTCGATTCCCACTTCAGGCACAGGCAGCTCCTTGTGACTCTGGGCAAGACTCTGGGCAAGTCACTTAACCCTCCATTGCCCCAGGCATTGAGCCTGCCATGAGTGGGAAAGCATGGGGTACAAATGTAACAAAAAAAAACAAAAACATGACCCCTTACCTTCTATAACTGCCATAAGAAGTTCTAACAAGAATAGGCCCAATTGGGACCCAGGAAATGCATCTTTTATGTGCCTTCTCAATCAAAAATAAAATGACATTTTACAGGACCAACTTCTTTGAATTCTAAGCTAAGAGAAATTGTATATAAGTCTCTTGTAAGGAAGGGGCAAGAAGACCACTGACCAACTCTCACTTGTTGGTCTCACCTAACAATTAGATATAGGTGTTCCTCCTGCCAGCTTCTCCCTTTTGCCTGTGTAGCCCAATTACCCTGCGTTATTTTTGCTGCAAAATACTTTCTTATTTTAACTTTGGTAAGAACAAAACAGAGAGAGAGAGAGTAAAGATGAAAAATGGCAGGGGGCACAGAAAGAGAGAAGGCTGCATGGCAGGGGGAACAGAGAAGAATGAGGGAGAGAAGAGACATTGCATGGGACAGAAAGAGAGAGAAAGAGACAGAAGAGGCTGGATGGCAATGGGTATAGAGAGAGAGAAGAAGCAGCTTTACTGCAGGGGCAGAGAGAGAGAGAGAGAGAGAGTGAGAGTGAGTGAAGAGGCTGCATTGCAACGGACACAGGGAGATTGAGAAGAGGCTAGGGTGGAAGTGCAGAGGAAAGAAGGGGAGGAATGGGACTGGGGAGGAATGGGCACACAGAAGGCAGATACTGAACATGGGAATAGGGACAGGGACACAGAGGAAATGATGGTGGACATGGAGAAAGACAAAAGTCAAACAGACAAGAAATACTGGAAAGCAGAAAATGGATGGAACTGGTGTGTGGGGGGAGGAAGGAAGGAGCAGAAAAGGGATAGGGTGGGGAGAGGAGCAGAAGGCAGATGGGGGCTAGGGGTTGGAACAGGAGATAGGGCTAGGGGGTGTGGGTGGGGAAGGGAACAGAGCAGAAGATGGATGGGACTGGGGGAAGGAGCAGGAGTTAGATGGGGCTAGAGGGTATAGGTAGAGGGGAGGGGAACAGAGTAAAAGTGATGGGCAGACTCTTCAAGTGGCCGCAGGGTAAACCCAGGCAGGTGCTATGTGTTTCAAGATACAGACATACTGATTTGGGTAAAATGGGGGAATATCTGAAGAAGGAGCTGTTGGCATGGGTCAGGATAGGTGAAGAGGAAATGCAGTGGTCCAAGCTGAAAACTGCTATAAATAGGGCAACCAATCTTCACACAAGGAAAGTAAACAAAAACAAGAGAAACAGGAAGCCTATGTGGTTCTCCAAACAAGTAGCTGAAAAAATAAGAGCAAAAGAGGCTTTGTTCAAGAAATACAAAAGAACGCAACGAGAGGATCACAGAAAAGATTATCGGAATAAACTTAAAGAAGCCAAGAAGAAAATACAGCTAGTGACAGCACAGGCAGAAGAAAAATGGCTAAAGATGTAAAGAGAGGTGGCAAGACCTTTTTTTTTTAGATATATTGGGGAAAGGAGAATAGGAACGGAATTGCAAGACTGAAAGACGCTGAAAATAGCTACGTGGAGAGTGATGAGGATAAAGTGAATGCGCTAAACAAATACTTCTCTTCAGTGTTCATGGAAGGAAATTCTGGAGGATCATAGTCGGTTGAGGAGGGAATATCTGAGAATGGAGTGGATCCTGCGTTGTTCACAGAAGAAAGCATTTATAAACGGCTTGAAAACCTGAAAGTGGAAAAAGCTACGGAGCTGGACAGGATACATCCCAGTGAGGGAGTGTTTTCTGCCTCTCTGTCACTCCCTCCCTCACGGCCCACTATAATTAACCCTGATCAGGTAGGATTTATTACTGGAAGGCAAGCAGCAGATGGTAGAAGAGTACTTTCCATCTACAAAGGGTGAAATACAAAAGAGGTGTATAGACTCTTTGCTTTCATATCAGACTGCTAACATAGACAAGGAAATTTCTTCCTGGATAGTTCAGGCATCAAGCTCAAAACAGATTTGTTTCAGAATTATGGAAGGAAATGTACATATTAGTTTTAATTCATGATAATGTTATGCTGTAATTTCTGGTTTGTCTAGTCTCGTTGTATGTAACCCATATAGAACTGCAAGGTATTGCGGACTATAAAAACAAAGTGTTATTGTCATGGAACGCCTAGCGCCCATCTGGGGTTAACCCTGTGGCCACCTGGAGGGTCTGTCTCCAACATTGCTCAGGACCGCCTGCACCTGGGCATGTGCTCTATACTAAGCACCCTCCTCCCACTGACTGTGTCCTGCTTGCCTCCAACTCTCAGATTATTCTCTGGTGATTTCTAGGACACTGGGGCCACACTCCAGGAATTCCACAGTTTCTAGAAAGCAAACCCCAAAACACAAACCAGGATTCTTAGTCAGTCCAGGTCGGCAGAACTCATAAACTATAGGTTTATTATCATGAAAATGAACAGTGAATGTTTGAAAAACCAGATGAAAAAGTACAGCAAGCAATAACAGATAACCACCAAAACAAGGGCCAACATTAAAACTATCTAACACTTGTTACTACCTGGGTAGCACCTGGGGAGTTCAGGAACTTAACTGTTCACAAGACATGAAGAGGATCTCAGAACACAGATGTTCCTCCTCTGTAAACCCACACTGAAAATAAAGAAAAATCCAGTACCTCCTGGCTAGTTTGAAGTCCAGGGCTAATCAGAGCCCCAGGGCATCAACTTTGAAAGTATCTGGCCAATGACTGCAGACTGCCTTTCCATAAGCTTACAGTGGAAAAGAGAAAGTCTTTTTTTCTGCTACAGCTTTAAAACTCAAAACAAAGGCCATCTGCTGGCCAACTAGTAGAACAACATTTCATGAATTAATACAGTTTTCAGGCTTAGAAACCCAGTGTTTCGTCACAGTTATATTATGTTATCTTTTGGAAGGCACATCAAGAGTGGATATCTATGATAGCAGTAGCAGTGTTGCCCCTGTTGCTTGCCTTGGTGGTAGAACCTCTGGCACAAAAGTTTAGGGAAATTAAAGGACTTATAATAGGAGGTAAGGAACATAGAGTGTCCTTGTTTGCAGATGATCTTTTGATATTGGAGCAAATGGCAGAATGTGGAAGCTTGTTGGGATTCAGAGCTAACCCCACTAAGACAGAGATTTTGAATATATTCCTTCCAAAAGGGGAAGAGACGAATCTTAGGAAACTTGGGGCGGACTGGGAGACCTTCTTTAGTTGGTACCGAGATTTAAAGAGGTGGGATTAATTAATACTGTCCAGGATAGGAAGGATGGAGGCACTGAGAATGATGCTGCTCCTTAAATTTTTATATTTATTCCAAGTTCTCCCTGTTGAACTAACTCATAGAAATATATTTTGCTTTATATAGGGAAGGAAGAGATCCAGAGTAGCCTGGGAGGCTGTGTTCCAATCTAAAGGGAATGGGGCGATGGATATACCCAATCTGGAAAAATACTACCAAGCTGCACAACCTAAGGCAGTGTTAGAGTAGCAGGTACCCCCAACCCAATCCAAACAATGGGTGCTAGCAGAACAAGAGGCTAGTACGTTTCAGTTGAAGTTTCTCTCCTGGGCAGCTAGCATGCTCAAACACATTCAAGAGGTCCAAAACCCGTTTACGAGGACCACTATGAACCTATGGCTCAAGACACATCCCCATTTATTGAAGAATAAGATATGGGACATATGGATAAGTGTGTACCCGAGCTTGGCAATAGCTTGTTTCAAAGATGGGAAAGAGAAAGACATGGTCAATTTATAGGAGATAACCAAATTCTACATTTTGGAACATTACAAGTTCACTATCAACTGGCAGCTAGAGATGTTAATACCTTACCTTCAAGATAAACATTTCACTCATGTAGATCAACTAATAGCAGGGGGTGGAGGCCTGAAGTCGGCTTTTGAAACTTTAGTGTGTAGACAAGTAGGTAGAGGTTAAATATCTTTTGTTTATGGGCTCCTCAACACCTTAGATAAATGGAAGGCTACCTACAGGGGGGCATGGGAGAGGGATCTAGAGAGTTTGCTGAGGAGGAATGGGAAAATGTCTCAATGCGATCTCATAAATTGTCACATGCACCTCAGATTATTGAGAATGGTCTTAAGGTACTGGTGAGATGGCATTACTCTCCATCTAGACTGCAAGCCATTATGAGGAAAGGGGATGGTTTATGTTGGAGAGGGTGTAGTCGGAGGGGAACATATATTCACGCCTGGTGGGAATGTCCTAAGGACCAGAAATTATGGAAGGAGGTATCTGCATATGGGCAACAGTTACTCGAGACTCGTAAAGCATGTACTATGGAAAATGCCCTACTAAGTGGGCGAGTGGAGGGATAATGGGAGCTATGGATACATTAATGCTATTGGTTTTTACAGCAGTTCGACTGCTGATTGCCTCACATTGGCATACATGGGCCATGCCAAAACAGGCTGTATATTATATGCAAACGATATAGATTGACTACCTTAAAATCTAATAAATGCAAATATCAAGAAATGTGGGGCGATTCTGAGTTTTGGGGAAGGGGAGACATAAGGGATGGGAAAGGTTACTTTTAGTTTTTCATTATTTGAGGTAGCAGTTTGTTGTGTAACAAAATGTACACTTGTTCTTAATTTTTTCTGTTATGCTGTTAGTTATTTTGCTAGAAAATTAATTAACATAAAGCTAGAAATGGCAGTCGCGACTTCCTGTGGCAGCCTGCATGAGGTTGTGTCCACCATTTTGTAATTGGGAAGGGCATGAGCAGGCTGCCATTTTGGAATTGAGAATGGCATCATTACAATAAACTGCATTATATACTATGATTTGCATTAACCTATCAGCAACACAAAATGTCCATGACTAAGTCAAACTGAGCCATGTTCATCAGTCATGTCCCTCCACAACAGTGCTGAAGCCTCTCCACTTCCAGCAGCCCTTTCAAGAGTACAGATTTCTCAACCCAAGACACTCTAGGATGAAGGGTTTTGCAGACCTGATCCCACCCCTGGGATACCCACCTCTATCCGTGCCTCCTCCATCTCCACAGGAAGTTTAATCTGTCCAAAGTAGGGAAATAGACAGTGGAAGGAGAAGAGGAGATGACAAACTTTTATCCCAGCAGCATTGAATTCCTAAATGATCCCAGCTGACTTCAGTAAAGATGTGCAGGAGGAATTTTATACTTACTTGTTATAGAAGGATGAGTCTGTTCAGACATCTCTGATTCAGGATTATCCATGAAGGGGAGATCTTCCTCTTGTTTAATACTCAGTGAGAACACAGATGTTACAACTGGAAGGTCTGTGATGAGAAAAAAAAATTGCAAGGATTCACCAAGTATCTGATAATACTAAATTAGGAAATGTTTGATGTTATTGACCCATCTTCTGTGATCTAAAAATGCAAAGCCCATTAAATCCAAAACATTTACTTACTGTTGAAGTCATTTGGATTTTCTTTTCCCTCCCACTCAAATTGTTGAGTGAAATATTTCTCGTCTTCCTTTTTTATCTTGAATATAACATCAGGATTAACAATTGAATAACCTGTTAATAAGAAGTAGGAAAATTACATTGAAATTGTATTTGTAGAATCCCTCGGGAGGTTCCCCCTGCTTCATGTTTTCATGGAGCAGTGTGTATGATGTGTGCATAGATATCTTGAGATGTGTGTATTTGTCTGACAAAGCTTGGAGAGAAGAGGCAGCAGTGGTCTGACACTTGATTAAGATTATATCATAGAAGTTTTCTGGTATAGAGATTTCTCTTCATTTCACTCCTAGGTGGAGGCATTGCAGCCACCAATCTTGGTTACCACTTGGAGAGGTTATATGTTGTACAGTATAGTTGACTTGTGTGTAGCTGATATGTCATGACCTTATGCAAAAGTCTCAGAAGAAATCCGAGAGATAAATCCTCTCTCTGGTCTTCTGTATAGGAATGGGAAAGAGACTCCAGCTGGTGTTATGTGAAACCTCTAGTTTAAGTTGTATATTTTATCTTACAACTGAGAGTAGCATCCTTTGCAGATCTTGTAGCAGTGGAGTCTTTCACAGGCTCCTATTGAATATGGGATGGTATCTAAATTTCAGGTGCCCATGGTATCTAGTTCCTGTGATTTCTATACCACTGATTCCATAATGTGCTTGTGTGGTAGATGAAAGAGAAACATATTTACCTCGTGAGATGAGGATGGCATGAAACTCCTCGATGACCTTCTTGTACAGCTCCTTCTGCCATTCTCCCAGAAGGTCCCAGTCCACTTCCAAGAAATAAGCAGCAACATCCTTGAATGTGACCAACGCCTAGAACAGCAAACAGGACACCCTACATCAAAGTGTCATTATTTTTTCATTTCATTTTATTAAATATACTGTAACCAGGTACCTCTATGTGCAGCCGAGGATAGAACAATCTCCTCCAACAGGCTCCCGGTAAAGTCAAGAAATAAATGTTCACCAGCAACTTCAATCTTAAGGACTTTATTCCATGCAGGTTTCTAGTAGACCTGATACACAGTTCCAACAGCAGCATTCACCTTCAATCTTAAGCATGTATAAGCCACCTGAAAGTGTGTGGCAAATAGTCCCCTTTAAGCTGTAGGCTATCAGCAAATACCAGGATTCAATACAGGCTCATGGTCAGCTCCAGTCTGGGCTCTTTATCCAGTGCACAGTAACAGTAGTTCATTTCCAAATAAAACCAGTTCATTCAGCTCATCGTCACAGTTAAATCACAAAGCAGCAGTTTCTACCTTCTACTCTCTTTACCTTCAGGAGAGTTCAATACTTTAGGGACTCCTCATACCCAAGGGATTTCACCCTGCATCAGCTTCACTGGTACATTCAATACTTTAGGGACCTCCCTTACCCAAGGATTTTCAGCCTGCAAATACTTTTGGGACTTCTTCACACCCAAGGGATTTCAGCCTGCTTCAGTACTTTAGGGACCTCTCTTACCCAAGGGTTTCAGCCTGCAACTGCCTCTCTCCTTCTGCTTCTCTCTTCTGGGACTCCTTCCCACCTGCCTAATCAATCCCTGGCTTCTGCTCTCACAACCAATCATTCTCCTTCCATTAGCTTCCCCCACACCCATACCAGCTGAGTTAAGCATTGGACTAATGATGAGCTCCTGCACACAGGGTTTCCTAACTCTCTTTCCCCCTAGTGGCAGCCCATCTACACGTCCTGCCACCTTACACCCATGTCTTCCCCCATTGCAGCTAGGAGCCCAGTCCAGGTTCCTCATCTCAACTCCTGGCTCCTTGCCTGCAATGCCTTCTGGGACTTGTATTTCAAACTGACACTGCCTTAACCCAACTATCCTGGATGTGACTTTATCACAATACACCTATCAACATATTTCTAGATGATTTACAACAAAAACATGTAACAGTTCACATAAAAAGAATAGAAACAGAAAATCAATCAAAATAAAATGGGAAAGTAGAAAAAAGCAGTCAAGCCTTTTATATTTTTTCAAATCATCAAATAATGCTACACACACACCACTTCAACGGTAAATTGTTCCAGTTGTGTACGTCATAACGAAGACGCACATTGTCTCATGGAAGTTTTATAAACCACAGCACTGCTAAGAAGAACAAAGGTTTCTAGAAGGAAGACATTTAAGTAGTGTGCAATATTTTACAGGTGTCCAATGCAACTCCCTCAGAATGAAAGAACTAGGCATTAAATGGGCAACTCTATAATCTAGGTGCCGCATACGTAAATGCCTAGAATACTAGCATTTCAGCGTGTATGTGTGCTTGTACTTGCATTACTGCTAGCAGGGAGCCTAAGTGCTATTCTGAAAATACCAAATTACATAGCGTGTACTTGCAAGGGAGCAACACAGCAACAGACAGAACTAAGCACATGACTTACAGAAAACCTCATTTAGGTGTCTGCACTTACGCCAGCTCCATGGCTGGTAACACTGGGCATCTAGATGCGAGTCGTGCCGATCTCAGGTTAAGCCAGGTTAAGTCTATAACAGATCCCAGTCACTTAGAATCTGTTATGGAAAAGGATCCTACTGCACAGCCTTGGGGCACCTACATGGAGGCTCCCAGTTGTAGAACTGTCTCCAAATTGTCCACATCCAGAAATCAGATTTAAGTAAAAATCATCAATTCAGTCAACATAAAAAAATCATCTGACATTCTGAAGATGAACCAGCAAAGTTAAAAAAAATACATAACAAAACCTGTGGCCAAAATGTCAGCAGAGTTGAGAACTATTCCTAGATAACAGATTTGATGCAGAATTGGAATAGTTTCAAGAAAGGAGGGTAAAGACAAAAATGCAGCTGATCAGTAGGTACCACCATCATCTCAGTCTTTTAGGCCATTCTGACCACACTGTGCTGAGATCTCACTAAAATGCTCAACTATCTGTGACTGATGACAACCAGGAGACTTAGAAAAAAGTGCAATCAATAATAAAAAAAAAACCTGACAATCAGTACTCTGTCACAAAAGATCACATAAAGAGGACAAATAGATGTCAAATAATACAGCAGAAAACACAGAACCCCCCCCCCCCCCCCACATACTAAATCACTGCAACTCTCCCTGGGGGGGAAAAACATACTTGATGGAGACAATTTTCTAAAAAGAAGGAAAACCACTGTAAAACTGTCCACCCCCTATACTTGTGTCTTCTAAGCATTTTAAGAGGACCTGATCTAATACTGAATCAAAAGCAGCTGAGATCCCAAGAAACACGTTTGTGTGATAAACTTTGCTATATGATCTCTATCAGTGAAATCAGATCTACAGGAAATTTTAGTATGAAGAGAGCCCTGCTCCTTCAACTATTTGGTGTTTTGGATAGATTGCTTGGTTCCCAGTAACACAGTGGAAATCTCTCATGCTGGATAATTCAGCAGCTGGAAGGAGGAGCAACAGGAATCAGCACATGTGGATAAGAGATTTTAGCTTGTACAAGGTGGGATCTCAGCGTCGTTGTTGATGATACGTTGAAACCCTCTGCTCAGTGTGCTGCGGCGACTAAGAAAGCAAACAGGATGTTAGGTATTATTAGGAAAGGAATGGAAAACAAAAATGAGGGTGTTATAATGCCTTTGTATTGCTCCATGGTGCGACCGCACCTCGACTATTGTGTTCGATTCTGGTCGCTGAATCTCAAAAAAGATATAGTGGAATTAGAAAAAGTACAGAGAAGGGGGATAAAGGGGATGGGATGACTTCCCTGTGAGGAAAGGCTGAAGCGTCTAGGGCTCTTCAGCTTGGAGAAGAGACGGCTGAGGGGAGATATGATAGAGGTCTATAAAATAATGAGTGGAATGGAACGGGTAATCGTTTATTTATTCTTTTCAAAAATACTAGGACTGGGGGGCATGCAATGAAGCTACAAAATAATAAATTTAATACGAATCGGAGAAAATTCTTCACTCAACGTGTAATTAAACTCGAATTCGTTGCCAGAGAATGTGGTAAAGGTGGTTGGCTTAGCGGGGTTTTAAAAGGGTCTGGACGGCTTCCTAAAAGAAAAGTCCATAGCTCATTATTAAATTGACTTGGGAAAATCCACTGCTTATTTCTAGGATAAGCAGCATAAAATCTGTTCTACTGCTCTAGGATCTTGCCAGGGACTTGTGACCTGGATTGGCCACTGTTGGAAACAGGATATTGGGCTTGATGGACCTTTGGTCTGTCCCAGTGTGGTAATACTTATGTACTTACTAGTAAAAAAGGCCCGTTTCGTAAACAAATGAAACGGGCGCTAGCAAGGCTATAGAGAGAGTGAGAGTGTGTATATGTATGTGTGTCTGTGTGTGTATAACACAGAGAAAGTGTGTGTGTGTGTCTCTGTGTGAAAGAGAGTGTGCACAGGTAGGGTGAAAATGAAGAGACAGCAGTGAAATTTTACATAGGACAGCTGAACCATTTGAGGCGTGTTTGTGTGTCTGTGTGAGAGAGTATGTATATATGTGTGTGTGAGATAGAGACAGTGTAAGTGTGTGTGTGTGCGCGTCTGTGTGAAAGAGAGTGTGAAAGGGTAGGGTCAAAATGAAGAGACAGCATTATAATTGTACATAGCACAGCACAAACATTTGAGGCAGTTATTGCCTTATCTCCCCTGCCACCCCCTCCATACCCAACGATTTGTTCCTTGTCTTCCATTCCCTCTGTGTCCCATGTGTATGTGTGTGAGAGAGAGAGAGAGAGAGAGAGAGAGAGAGGCTAGCAGTCCCTGTGATAGTGGCAGGTCAGTTGCTCATTATAGCCAGTTAAAAGTGAGAGTGTGTGTGTATGTGCTGGTTTTTTTCCTTCCCTCATATGCCCTCTGTGTCTGTTGTTTGTGTGGAGAGCAGAGATCTATATGGTCCTTTTAGCGTTGCTGTTGACGTCGCGTAGCAACTGTTGCTGCTGGTTTTCATTGTTCCACGATGTGTCTTATGTCACGTTCCGTCGCTTAGTAACGGGTTCGCGATGCGATTGGTTGAGTGTCACTGGTCCGCCCTCGACGTCATGACGTTTTACGTGGGGGCGGGGCCAACACTCATGGGTGAATTCCTGGTTTCACCACCATGCATTTAGAACGTTGGGACTTGTGGAGGCTTCAGAACGTTGGAGGTGCGTTTTATATAGAGAGATGATGAACAGAGAGACAGCAGCAGCTGAACAGGTAGGGGAAAGAGAAGCTGGTTGAATACTGTCTAAAGGCAGGAAAGTGGAGAGTGCTGGGGTCAACCCTGCAGAAAAGAGAGTGAGTATAATTGTGTGTGAGTGACAGAGGGCCTGATATTCAGCCCCTGGGAAATAGCCAGGCTGCCTCTCGCAGTCAGTGTTGAGCCTGGATAGTCAATACCTGGCCGTTTCCAATGACCGACATTGAATATCCTGTTTATTTTCAGCAGGTTTCAACTTAATCGTCCAAGCCAATATTCAGCGTTGGCTTGTTACTACTACTTAACATTTCTAGAGCGCTACCAGGGTTACGCAGCGCTGTACAATTTAACAAAGAGAGACAGTCCCTGCTCAAAGAGCTTACGATCTAATAGACAAGTGAACGGTCGGTCCGATAGGGGCAGTCAAATTGGGGCAGTCTGGATTCACTGAATGGTAAGGGTTAGGTGCCGAACGCAGCATTGAAGAGGTGGGCTTTAAGCAAAGACTTGAAGATAGGCTTGTTAAGCTGAAACCGGCCAAAGATATTCCAGCTATTAACTTGGCCAAATATGGCCGCCAAACCAGTGCTGGAAATCGGCAGCTAGCCAGTTATATACCACTAAATGGGGGCTCATTTTCAAAGAGCTTAGACTTACAAAGTTCTATAGGTTAATATAGAACTTAGTAAGTTTAAGTGCTTTAAAAATACGCCTCCACATATGTGTACTCAGTGCAAAGAGCTCCTGGTTCTCAAAGAATGAGTCTGTTTTGATGGGGACATAGTAGAGAAGTCCCATCTCTTATCTGGAAGCCTCTGTACTATAAGAACATAAGCATTGCCATACTGGGACAGACCGAACGTCATCATGCCCAGTATCTTGTTTTCAACAGTGGCCAATCCAGGTTGCGAGTACCTGGCAAGATCCCAAAACAGTACAATACATTTTATGCTGCTTATCCTAAAAATAAGCAATCCATTTTCCTAAGTCCATTTTAATAATGACTTATGGACTTTTCTTTTAGGAAATTATTCAAACCTTTTTTTAAACCCTGCTAAGCTAAATGCTTTTACCACATTCTCTGGCATGAAATTCCAGAGTTTAATTACATATTGAAAGAATAAACACTCTCTCCAGTTTGTTTTAAATCTACTACATAGTAGCTTCTTTGCATGCCCCCTAATTCTAGTATTTTTGGAAAAAGTAAACAAGCGATTCACATCTACCTGTTCCACTCCACTCAGTATTTTATAGACCTCTATCTTGGAAGAGAGATCATCTAAAAGGAAAGCATCATTTTGGTGAGCCAGAAGTGATCCAATACTCAGGATCTAGCCTCCAAAGGAAGTAATATTCTCTCGCACTGAGGATGTGTCTCCAGAAGCTTCTGCTAGGAAGGGATGGATAAGGATGGTAAAGGAGGCAGATCTCACACATCACCTAGATAAGATTTTAAACAGTGCTGGGGAGGAGCCAACTGTCTTGGTATATGCATAGGAGCCAACTTTCCCAAAATGATTGGGGGTGTTGAATTTTTTTTTTATTTTTTTTTTTACAGGTGGTGCATTTCCCCCCTCCCCATCTCCTCTCCCTCCCCTTCTCCTCCGAGTTTCAGGCCCCCCTCCCTCTCCTCCGAGTTCTAGGCCCCCCCCACCCTCTCCCTCTCCTCCGAGTGCCAGTCCCAACCCAAGCCCGACCTCTTCTACTACTACTACTACTACTATTTAACATTTCTAGAGCGCTACAAAGTGTACGCAGCGCTGTACAAACACAGAAGAAAGACAGTCCCTGCTCAAAGAGCTTACAATCTAATAGACAAAAAGTAAAGCATTTAAATTTAAAATATTTAAGCAGTCAAGCACAAGAGAACAGTCACAGAAGGACAGAAGATGTTGAAGGGTGGTCAGTGTGATTAGGTGTAACTCTGGTTGGAGTAGTGGGAGAAGGTGATAGAAGAATAGAAATGGGTGAGGTAAAGTAATGAGTGGGTTGATAGGGAGGTTATATAAGACATGTCACTCTAGGGGTGGGTGGGTAGAGGGGTAGGGTGGGTGGAAGCAGGAGAAGGTATTCTCTGCAGCCTATCTGTGAGATGGAAAATGCTCTCTGAAGCTGCTGCTATAAGTTGTTAGTTTTCTCTCCCTGAAAGAGATCCAAGCCACACCCACGAAGTTCAAACTGTCAGTGGGGAGGGTGAGGGGAGGAAATGGCAGTGCTTGATGAAAAAGAGAGCTCAGTTTGATAGGAGATATACTATACTCTTCTCCCACAACAGTCCTCCGGCGGCAGCAGTGAAAGGCAAGCAGGCTCAGAGCTTCAGCCTTCCCTTCTCTCTCAGCCCTCATTTCCTGTTTCTGCAAGGGCGGGACCAGAGCTGAGAGAGAAAGGAAGGCTGAAGCGCCAAGCCTGCTCGCCTTTCACTGCTGCTGGGACCGAGGTAAGATGAGTTTTAAATTCTGGGCAGCAGGAAGGCCGTCAAGGAGTGGACGGAGGACTGTTCAGGCTGAGGGCGGGCAGGGCGGGCTGGCAACTTCCGGCAGGTTAAAATATTGGGGGTGCTCGAGCACCCACAGCACCCATGTAGTCGGCACTTATGGGTATATGTGGGTACCAAAACCATAAGGAAGTTTGTAAGGGAAGTCCTGGAAGCCAAATTTAGGCTCTTAGATAGAAAGCTGAAATCCAGAAGCTCCAGAGTAACATTCTCAGAAACACTCCCTGTTTCACATGCAGGACCCAAGAGACAGCCAGAGCTCCAGAATTTCAATATGTGGGTGAGACAATGGTACAGGGAAGGATTTAGATGTGTTAGGAACCGGATAACATTCTGGGGAAGGAGAAGCATGTTCCAAAAAGATGTGCCACACCTTAACCAGGGCAGAATCAGGCTGCTGGAACTAGTGTTTAAAAAGAGAACAACCTTTAAACTAGAACATGGGGGAAAATTGACAGTTGCTCAGGAGCAGATGGACCGAGATTAGGTATCTTTAAAGGAACAGGGAAGAAAGGGCATCCCGATACCTAAGGCAGAGGTAGGCCAGGTGCCTTCAAAGGATGAGCAGATGGAGAGTGAAGACTGCTAACTATCCCTGTCAACTACTAAGCAAGCTGTAAATACAGTAGAGACAAAAAACACACTTTGAAATGTCTGTATACAAATCCTAGAAGCCTGAAAAATAAGATGGGAGAGTAGTTCGAATTTGTTGCACTAAATGAAAAGGTAGATAGAATAGGCATCTCAGAGATCTGTGAAAGGAAGACAACCAATAAAACACTGAAATATCAGGGTACAAATGATATCACCATGATAGAGTGGATTAAACTGGAGGGTGGTAGCTCTATATGTTAAAGAGGAAATTGGGTGAAACAGGATAAAAATTCAGCAAGAAACAGATTGCAAAGTGGATAGAGAGTGGTTAGAAATAGTGAGATAATGGTGGGTAAGAATAAGAGAAAGAGAAGCAATGAAAGGTAAAAAAAAAAAAAAGTCAATGAAAGGAGAAAAGTAAAAATAAGAAAAACAGAACACATTATCTATACAACAACGGTTAGAAGTCAATGGCTGTGATTATAACACCTCATTCTCACTATCCCTGGTCCAGAGATCTTTCTTAGAGGAAAAGTCTGTATTACCTCTTTATTAGCTTTAATCGAAGCTTCCTCACATGTGCCTGTGGTGGTCAGATTTCCTCTTTCCTCAGATCCCAGATGCTCAGTCTTGAATCCTTCTTGCTCAAATCGGATTAAAATGTCGGGCTTGACATTGTGGGAACCTATTATAGGGGAAAAAAAACAGCAAAATATGTTTTTGGGGTTTTTTTAAAAGTTACCACCGAATTATTTACAGGCACCTCCACTGGTACAGAATCAATAAAAAGAATGGTACTGCTGTACTGATCATCATCAGAATGCATTCTAGAAATACCCTGATATTTTTATACTGTGGTAAGCAACTCCTTTCTCAACAGCTACAAATAGCTCTGTTGTTGATATGTCATCAGGAGGGTTTTTTTTTTCTTTTTCTTGACACAGGCTGTTTTCCATCTAATTTCTGTATAAGTCAGATTCTGCTGGACACCAACAATTGGAAAACTGCTAACTCATTCTGAGGCAGATATTGAGCTCGAGGCAGTCAGGAGTTTTTAGATGCTTACAACCACAGGCTGAATTAACCCCAGATAGTCGAATATACAGTGAAGTTAATAGGGAACTGGACAATATTCAGACCAGTACCCAGTAATTTTGGCAGATAAAGTTAGGACAGCCTTTCTGTTATCCATGTACGTAGCAGGTTAGTGAACTGACTATCAGTGTTAACCTGTGAAGTGCTGACTTTGGCCAAGCTCCACCCTCACACTATCTGGTAAATTCACTGGCAGTCAGAGGGGATATTCAGTGAAACCAGACTCTACATGCAACAAAATAGAAAAGATTGCATTTCCTTATGTACAGTGCAAAATATACAGATAGCAGATGTTAGTTCTCAAAACTGACACATTGCAATCAATAAATGGAAAATGAAAAAAATACAAATAAATTATTTTTTTTCTAACTTTATGCCTGGTAATTTGATTTTTCTAAGCTCTTCCTTATCTCTAGATCGCTGTCCAGGGCCTCCTGCCCATTTGCCATGTTTTCCTCTCCTCCTATCTTTCCTGTCTTCCCTTCCTTCTTGCTCACCATCTCTTCTTCCTTCTTTTCCCTTCCACCTTCCCTCCTCTCCAACACCATCCCCTGATCTTTCCTTCCACCTTCACTTCTCTGTGACCAGAATGTCACCTTAATCTCCCTTTCCACTCTCCTCCATGCCCAGCATATCCCACAATCTCCCTTTTCACCATGATCCCCGGATCTCGCTTTCCACCCTCCATACCCAGAATGCTCCCCAATCTCTCCTCCCCCATTCCTCTGTACCCAACGTGCCCTCAAGCTCCACTTCCACCATATCCAGCATGTTCCCCCCGATCTCCATTCCCACTTTTCTTCTAGCTAATCTCTCCTCCCACCTTCCTCTGTATCTAGAATGTCTCACCCTGATCTCCCATTCCCACCTTCCTCCTTGCCCAATATGTTCCTCTAATCTCCCTTACCACCTTCTTCCATGTCCAGCATGTCCTCCAATCTCCCCTTTTACCCTCCTTTCACCTCTGCTCCACTTTGTTTTGTTTTTAGCTTAGTTTTTTTCACAGCTCTCCCTGCTTCTCAGCCTGCTTTTTTTTTTTTACAGCCAGACCTCCGTCCTCCCAGCTCAGCTCCACATTGTTTTTTTTTAAGCTTAGTTAGGCTTCAGAGGAAGATTATTTTGGGGGAAGGGCAGCTCTAAGCTGATTGTCTGAGACTGAAGGGAGGGGGCCTTAAAACTCCACAGCACACAGGCTTAGCAGCATTTAGTAGGTCCTTCTGTTCAGGGAGGGGGGGGATGATAAATTTGACAAGGGAAAGTAACTATAATTTGTCAACTGGTAGCCAGCTACTTCTCTTCAGTGCTGGGAGGTTCCCATGCCTCCTTACCATCAGTGAGGCAGCTAAGAAAAACTCCTCTACTCCCCCCCCCCCCCCCCCCCACCTCCGATGACTGACTGCACTCTTGTGCTCGATAGCTGGCATGCCTCAGCCACAGAGTATCATGTGCGGGAGACAGAGTGCACCTGCGCAGTTGTCCTGGAAGGTGAGGCGACATCAGAAGCTGGCTTGCATCTGATTGGGCCCGAACTTCCGGTCCTAGCTCAGCTGTTTTTGGGGTTGACGCTTGGGCCCAATCAGCTGCAAGCCCTGAGGGGGAGCAGAGGTAAGGAAGAATATATATATATTTTTTTAAACTTTCATAACTTGTACTTTGTTACTCTGTACAAAAGTACAGCTCATTTGTAATGAGTTACAAGTAAAAGTATTGGAAAAAAATGTAACTTGTTATAAGTAAAAAGTACTGACAATTGTACTTAAGTACTGTAATGAAGTACAAGTACTTTGTTACTATCCATCTCTGGTAGAACAGGGACTGTCTCTTCCATGTCTGTGTACAGTGCTGTGTACATCTAGTAACACTATAGAAATAATATGTAGTAGTAGGCGTTTGACAAAGTGCCGCACGAAAGACTCCTGAAGAAATTGCAGAGCCATGGAATCGGAGGTAGGGTATTATTATGGATTAAGAACTGGTTGAAAGATAGGAAGCAGAGAGTAGGATTGCGTGGCCAGTATTCTCAGTGGAGGAGGGTAGTTAGTGGGGTCCCGCAGGGGTCTGTGCTGGGTCCGTTGCTTTTTAATGTATTTATAAATGACCTAGAGATGGGAATAACTAGTGAGGTAATTAAATTCGCCGATGACACAAAATTATTCAGGGTCGTCAAGTCGCAGGAGGAATGTGAACGATTACAGGAGGACCTTGCGAGACTGGGAGAATGGGCGTGCAAGTGGCAGATGAAGTTCAATGTTGACAAGTGCAAAGTGATGCATGTGGGTAAGAGGAACCCGAATTATAGCTACGTCTTGCAAGGTTCCGCGTTAGGAGTTACGGATCAAGAAAGGGATCTGGG
Source organism: Microcaecilia unicolor (assembly GCF_901765095.1). Taxonomy (NCBI): domain Eukaryota; kingdom Metazoa; phylum Chordata; class Amphibia; order Gymnophiona; family Siphonopidae; genus Microcaecilia; species Microcaecilia unicolor. The sequence continues at coordinate 245,095,625 of NC_044033.1, forward strand.
TGTCGTCGTCGATGATACGCTGAAACCTTCTGCTCAGTGTGCTGCTGCGGCTAGGAAAGCGAATAGAATGTTGGGTGTTATTAGGAAGGGTATGGAGTCCAGGTGTGCGGATGTTATAATGCCGTTGTATCGCTCCATGGTGCGACCGCACCTGGAGTATTGTGTTCAGTACTGGTCTCCGTATCTCAAAAAAGATATAGTAGAATTGGAAAAGGTACAGCGAAGGGCGACGAAAATGATAGTGGGGATGGGACGACTTTCCTATGAAGAGAGGCTGAGAAGGCTAGGGCTTTTCAGCTTGGAGAAGAGACGGCTGAGGGGAGATATGATAGAAGTGTATAAAATAATGAGTGGAATGGATCGGGTGGATGTGAAGCGACTGTTCACGCTATCCAAAAATACTAGGACTAGAGGGCATGAGTTGAAGCTACAGTGTGGTAAATTTAAAACGAATCGGAGAAAATTTTTCTTCACCCAACGTGTAATTAGACTCTGGAATTCGTTGCCGGAGAACGTGGTACGGGCGGTTAGCTTGACGGAGTTTAAAAAGGGGTTAGATAGATTCCTAAAGGACAAGTCCATAGACCGCTATTAAATGGACTTGGAAAAATTCTGCATTTTTAGGTATAACTTGTCTGGAATGTTTTTACGTTTGGGGAGCGTGCCAGGTGCCCTTGACCTGGATTGGCCACTGTCGGTGACAGGATGCTGGGCTAGATGGACCTTTGGTCTTTCCCAGTATGGCACTACTTATGTACTTATGTACTTATGTAGTACTAGTAGTAATAATGCTGCTCAATCACACACCCCAGCAGTATCTGCTTTACAGAGAGGATAATGGCTTCTTATCCCACCAGATCTGAATTCCTAAATAATCCCTGCTGACTTTAGTAGGAGGTGCAAGAGGAATTTTATACTTACTTGTTACAGGAGGGTGAGTCTGTTCAGACGTCTCTGATTCAGGAGGATCCATCAAGGGAAGATCTTCCTCTTCTTTAACACTCATTGAGAACACAGACGTGAAAATCGGAAGGCCTGTTAAGAGAAAACACATCTAGATGGATAATACTAAATTAGGAAATGGATTTTAAGTCTCCAAATGTCTGGAGACTTTGATCTGAAAAACATCTACTTACTCTTCATGGGCTCATCAGGGTTTTCTTTTCCCTCCCACTCAAAATGTGGAGTGAAATATTTCTCATCTTCCTTTTTAATCTTGAATATAACATCAGGCTTAACAATTGAATAACCTGTAAATAAGTAGAGAAATAACATTTAAATTTATATGTAGAAGCCTTAGGGAGGTTCCATCAGTTTCCTGTTAATGGCTCTCACATCCTCCCTGTCTCCTCCGCTCGTAACCTTGGAGTCTTCTTTGATTCTTCTCTCTCCTTCTCTGCACATATTCAACAGATCACCAAAACCTGTTGCTTCTTTCTCTACAACATTAGCAAACTCCGCTCCTTCCTTTCTGAATACGCTACCAGAACCCTTGCCCAACCCTTGTCACCTCTCGTTTGGATTATTGCAATTTACTTCTCACTGGTCTTCCTCTCAGCCATCTCGCTCCTCTCCAGTCTGTCCAAAATTCTGCAGCACAACTTATCTTCCGCCAAAATTGTTATACCTACACTAGCCCACTCCTCAAGTCACTTCACTGGCTCCCTGTCCGCTTCCGCATACAATTCAAACTTCTCTTACTGACCTTTAAATGCATCCATTCTGCAGCTCCCCATTACCTCTCCACTCTCATCTCTCCCTACATTCCTCCCCGTGAACTCCGCTCACTGGACAAATCTCTCTTGTTGTCCCCCTTCTCCTCCACTGCTAACTCCAGGCTTTGTTCCTTTTCTCTCGCAGCACCTTATGCCTGGAATAGACTTCCTGAGCCTGTACGTCTAGCTCCATCTCTACCTGCTTTCAAATCTATGCTGAAAACCCACCTTTTCACCACTGCTCTTGGCTCCTAGCTACTACTCAATTGCCTCCCCTTGTTCCTTCTCACCCAGTACTTCCCTCACCCTTAACTGTCTTGTCTGTTTGTATTATTTTTAGATTGTAAGCTCTTTTGAGCAGGGACTGTCTCTCTATGTCAGGTGTTCAGCACTGCGTGCATCTGGTAGCGCTATACAAATGTTAATAATAATAATAATCAGTTTCCTGTTCTGAACAAGCAGTGCATGAAAGTGTGTGTGTGGTGTGTGTGTACAGATAGGACTAAGTTCTTTAAATGGCACCAAATACCAGAGCTGATAAAAAGTGGTGCTAAATGGTATTCTACAAATGATGCACAGAGTTAGGTGCACTTTATAGAATACCATTTGCACCAGGATCCATAACCAACTGCAACCTGTTGTATATTTTCGTGCCTGAATTAGGCGCGGATCTCCCTTACTCTGTAACACTGTGTGTAAATTCCAGGAACGCCCCTGATCCACCCATGCACCTCCTATGTCCGAACTCCCTTTCTGAATCCACGTGTAAGTTTATTTTAACTAAAGTATCCAGTTACACAAAAATAGAACAATAATCAACACTGGGAACAGCTGTACAACAATCAAGCAAAATCACAGAGGGGCTTTGTGTCTTATAGCCCCCCTGAAAGACAAAGAGCTTCTGTCCACATATAAATTTAAATTAATGCCAATCAGCACTGATAATTGATCATTAGCGCCCATGTATCAGTGGTAATTGGATTCTTATGCAATTAATTTGCATACACGTAATTTTGAGCGCCATATATAGACTTAGATTGACACTGTACATCGTGGGCTGTGTGTATTGGCCTGAGAAGGATTGGAGAAAAGAGGGAGCTGTAGTTTGCTGCCTGATTTATACAAAATGTTGGAGGTTTCTGGTGCCTCATTTCTATTCAGGAACCTCTAAGCTGAAGTCACGGCAGGTGTCAAACTGCTCTGTGATATCTGGTTACCATCTGAAGGGGTTACACATTATACAGAAATTGTAGTTCTCAGCAAGAAGGGTCAGAATTTTGTTGTACAGAAAAGGGAGACAGACTGCAGCTGGTCTTGTATGAAGCCTCCAGTTTAAGGTAAGCATTTTTTCTTACAGCACAGAGCAGCATCTTTTGCATCAGAAGCCAGGTCTCAATTTCAGGTGCCCCTGGGACCTGGGATTGTTCCAGCTCTGACAAAATAACAGCACCCATTCCATTAATGTGCCTGTGTGGTAAATGATAAAGAAGACATATTTACCTCGTGATGTGAGGATGTCATGAACCTCCTTGATGACCTTCTTGTACAGCTCCTTTTGCCATTCTCCCAGAATGTCCCAGTCCACTTCCAAAAAATAAGCAGCAACATCCTTGAATATGACCAAGGCCTGGAACAGAAGACAGGACACCGTCAGTCACAGTTTCATTATCATGTTTATCTTGTCGGGCAGACTGGATGGACCATGCAGGTCTTTATCTGCCGTCATCTACTATGCCATTTAGACTACTGCAATGGAATCTATGCAGGATGTAAAGAACAAACTCCAGACCGCTCAGAATAGGCAGCCAGACTTATCTTCAGAAAAAGCCGATACGATAGCGCAAAACCCCTCAGCGAAAAACTACATTGGCTCCCAATTTAAAAATTCATTGCTTTCAAGATCTGCACAATGGTTCACAAGATTATCTATGGTGAAGCCCCGGGATACATGACAGACTTGATCGACCTACCTACGAGAAACACATTTGAATCATCACGAATGTACCTAAACCTGCACTACCCAAGCTGCAAAGGACTCAAATACAAATCAACCTACGCATCCAACTTTTCCTACATAAGCACCCAATTGTGGAACGCATTACCAAAAGCCATGAAAACCTCGTACGACCACCTACACTTCCAGAGAACACTAAAAACTTATCTTTTTAAAAAGGCATACCCTACCAACCCAACAAATGCCTGATCTCTGCAACACAACACTAGAATGCAAAATGCACAAAACACAACTCTCCCACTGTTCAACGACCTTATGTGGCTGTCTCACATGAACTTTATCTCATCTTAACATCACTCTGTATTTGGAAACACCGGAGTCTGCGAATGCCTCTCCGGTACTATGCACGCCACATTGAGCCTGCAAATAGGTGGGAAAATGTGGGATACAAATAATTAACTAAAATAAATGTTACTATGTTTCTGTAACAGACTTTGTTATATGACCTCAGTCAGTAAGATCAGAGCTCCAGTACATTATAGAAGTATATAGTACGAGTTCTGTCCCCTTAATCTCCAATATTTTGAACAGACTTCCTGGTCCTTACACTGGAAATCTCTCATGTTGACTGATACAGCAGTTGGAAGAAGGAGGAACAAATGAAGAGGTGGGAAGTAAAGAGACTGGTGGGTTAGTATAAGAAGGTCAGAGAAAGCACAGGAAACGTCATGACATCACAAAGCTGAAGCTGGGTTTCCCCAGCAGCAGCCCTATTGATCTTGTCAGGTACTTGTAACCTGGATCGGCCACTGTCGGAAAAGAAGACACTAGGCTCGATGGACCTCTGCCTTCCCTCCCATCCATGTGCATTTCCCCTCTTTTCTCACTCCTCCACGGCCCCCCAATTTGTTTATGTGTTTTAAGTTTACTGTAAACAGCTGTGATATTTTGTTTAGCTATTAAATGTTTTAATAAACATAAACTAGACCTACTGCTTCACTCAACAGAGACAAATAGAGAAGCGAAAGCTGGAAAAACTGCACAGAAATAGTCTCCTTTTAGTGCTGGAACCATGGGTACAAGAGGAGAGAGAATAATTTCTTACCCGATCAGGAACCAGGGCAGACATTTCCCTGCTGTTTCCCCTCTGAATTCTGCAGCTGCTGCTGGAATAGATTCAAGCTGGAGATTTCCCTTTTTCTGGAAAGATAAATAAAACAGGAGGAGGTTGAGCTGATTCCAGGTCTCAGATCAATTCTCTCTGCAGATCTGAGACTGGGTCTTGCAGGGATTTCCAGGCCCCAAAGGCAGAAAGTTTCTGCTTTTCTCTTTTCCCCATTTGCAGCTCTGCAGACACTTTAAATAAAGAAAGGACAGAGACTGTCAGAGCTCCGCCCCCAGATGAGGTCAAGGAACTGTGATTAACAGGATGGCATGATGTCACACAGCTGAAGCCACATCACCCAAGGAAGTTTTCATTCTCCCCAATGAGCTACCACCATCTTGGTACACCCAAACAATGTACTTCATAGGGTGACAAGCTCCGCCTACTAACTTCAGGTAAAAATAATGGGTCATGCACGCTCAATCAAACCTCCTTGGGTGAGGTAATTCTGAGATTTCCCACCTCCTTAAATTGGATCTGTAATGTATAGGAAGTAGATAACAGGCAGTGGGTCCTACACAGGGAGAACACATCAGGGAAATGATTTAGGGCCTGATGCACAAAAGTCCCTGGAAACAGAAGCTCACTGTTTTAATAGCAAACAATTCACAACAGAAACTGCATGGACTAGTGGCGTAGCCAGTGCCACAGGTGGCCCTGGGTGGGCCAGAGCCCACCCACTTAGGGCTCAGGCCCACCCAACAGTAGCACATGTTTAGCAGTAGCTGGTAGGGATCCCAAGCTTTGCAAACAGAAGACTCCCCCCTGATGGTAATGAAAACTCTACTCTCCACGATACCGGCATAGGCGCCGACTCAGTGGGTGCTGTGGGTGCTCGAGCACCCCCAATATTCCACCCACCGGAAGTAGTTTGTTCCCTCCCTCCGAGTTCCAGGGTTGTCATCCTTCCCTTCCTTAGCTGAAATTGGGTGGCGGAGCAGGTGGGGGAAGAGAGGTTGGTGGTTGGGAGGCGAGGATAGTGAAGGGCAGACTTGTACGGTCTGTGCCCTGAAAAAGGCAAGTACAAATCAAGGTAAGGTATACACATATGAGTTTATCTTGTTGGGCAGACTGGATGGACCATGCAGGTCTTTTTCTGCCGTCATCTACTATGTTACTCCCTCCCTCCCTCCTTCCCTTCGAGTTCCAGGCCCCCTCCCTTCCTCCCTCCAAATTTTAAAAGTCATCTCTTGACTTGTCTTGACTTACCTCGTCGGGGCCGGGTTACGGCGGCCGGCAGTGAAATGCATGCAGGCTCGGCCCTTCTCCCTCTCTGTCTCTCAGCTCTGGTCCCTCCCTCGCAAGGGCAGAACCAGGGCATAAACCGTAGAAGTCTGCAAAGCACTGGTTTTGCTTCCCAATTACTGGCGTTGCCACCCAATCTCCGCTAATATTCCCTGGATCCATTCCTTCTAAACAGGATTCCTGTTTGAAATCCATTACTGTTTTCATCTCTACCACCTCCAGCGGGAGGGCATTCCATGTATCCACCACCCTTTTCGTGAAAAAATACTTCCTGATGTTACTCCTGCCCCCCTTCAACCTCAATTCATGTCCTCTAGTTCTACCGCCTTCCCATCTCCAGAAAAGGTTTGTTTGTGGAGTAATACTTTTCAAATATTTAAACGTCTGTATCATGTCACCCCTGTTTCTCCTTTCCTCCAAGGTATACATGTTCAGGTCGGCAAGTCTCTCCTCATATGGTTTGCAATGCAAATCCCATACAATTTTTGTAGGTTTTTCTTTGTACCGCTTCCAGTCTTTTTACATCTTTAGCAAGATACGGCCTCCAAAACTGAACACAATACTCCAAATGAGGTTTCACCAATGACTTGTAGAGGGACATCAACACCTCCTCTCTGTGCAGCCTAGCATCCTTCTGGACACCAACACCCTCTGCCACCTATTGGTCAACCAATTTCCTATCCAGTTCACCAATTTTGGTCCTACGTTCAACCCTTTCAGCTTATTCACGAGTCTTCTGTGGGGGACCATGTCAAAGGATGTGCTAAAATCCAAGTAGATTACATCTAGCACATGTCCTTCACCCTGTTCTTTGATCACCCAGTCAAAGAAGTCAATAAGATTTGTTTGAAAGGATTTTTGTTTGGTAAAGCCATGTTGCCTGGGTCCTGTAACCCGTTGGTTTCTAGAAAGTTAACTATCCTTTCTTTCAGCAGCGACTCCATTATTTTTCCTACCACCGCGTGGGACTTACCAGTCTGTAGTTTCCCACTTCTTCCCTGTCTCCACATTTGTGAATAGGGACCACATCTGCTCGTCCCCGGTCTCGGGGACCCTCTCCTGTCTCTAAAGATCTATTAAATAAATCTTTAAGAGGTCCCGCCAGGACCTCTCTGAGCTCCCTCAGTGTCCTGGGATGTATCCCCTCCGGCCTCATAGTTTTGTCCACCTTCAGATTCTCAAGCTGTTTATAAACTCTTTCTTCCATAAATGGTGCATTATCCACTCCATTCCCAGATGTTCCCTCGGCAGCCGACCGCAGTCCTTCACCAGGATTTTCCTCCGTGAACACCGAAGAGAAGTAATTGTTTAGCATGTTTGCTTTATCCTTATCACTCTCCACAGCCATTCTCGTTATCTTTCAGTCTTGCAATTCCATTCCTATCTTTTCTCCTTTCTCCAATATATCTGAAAACGGTCTTGTCACCACTTTTTACATCTTTTGCCATTTTTTCTTCCGCTTGCCCTTTCGCTAGCCATATTTCCCTCTTCGCTTCTTTTGAGTTTAATCCGATAATCTTTTCTGTGATCCTCTCATTGCGTTCTTTTGTATTTCTTGAACAAAGCCTCTTTTGCTCTTACGTTTTCAGCTACTTGTTTGGAGAACCACATAGGCTTCCTGCTTCTCGTTTTTCTTTACTTTCTTTGTATAGGACGGAGGGGGAGCAAACAGATGCGCTGACTGAAGAGCTCATGAAAAGAAACATCCCAGACTACTCTGCGCACCCCTGGAGCTCCCAAGTGCTGTGCATGTCAGTCCCAGACAACCAGACGCCACTGACCCACTTGCTTCAAACCCTGGAGTTCTCAGCTGCCGAGCTTACTTTAGTCCATGGACTCCACTGCGCACCTGCCACAGCTCACACCCATAATTTTGCGCCACCCTGATGCTTTCCATGGCTTCATGCAGCAGTGTTTTGGTTTCTTTTTCCATCCTCCACATGGAGCCAGGAGAAGCCGGAGCCGTCCGCTCGCGAGCTTCCGAAACAGGACACCTGTGCACACCTCCTCCCCGCCTGGCCTCTCTGCTACAAGACCCGCCCTCCCAGTCACTGGCAGTGGAGGCAGAAGAGCAAACATCAAGGAAAATTAAATGCATCTTACAAGAAAACATTATATGCAGCCGGGATGCCGCCAGCATGCCATGACTTAATTTTTTTCTGACAATGGTACTCACAGATGGACATTTTGTTCATGAAAACATCTCGTTCAAAGCCATAATTGAACCAGAAATTTAGACGGTTTTCTGGTTCAATTATGGCTCTGGGCCAGACATTTAAAAAAAAATGTTTTCAGCAAAACTTCTCAATTCGGATTCAGACGTCACATCGAAAATGTGCCTCTATGAAACTGCATGTAAGACAGCATGTTAATAGCATGTGTGCCAGAACCTTACCAAGCCCTGTGCAAGAGGTGTGGCTTCACAGGGCATAAAACCTACTCCCAGACCCCACCCCATTTCTCTTCATTTGCAGTGGTGAAGTGGGTAAAGAAGGAAACACCAGTGGGCGAGTTGTACTGGGTATAACTATAGCTCGGTATGATCCTTGTAAGCTCACATTAATGCAGTAGTGTATATTAGTAACTCCAGCTGTAAGCAATGGCGTAGCTAGGTGGGGCCACAGGGGCCTGGGCCCCCCTAAAATTTGCTCTGGGCCCCTGGTTGGCTGGCGGCTGAAGACTCCATCTAGCGCTGGTCTGCGGTGGCGGTGCCGCATTGCCTGCCCTGCTCTCTCATCCCCTCACGTCAAGCATGACGGACGTGAGGGGAAGAGAAAGCAGGGCAGGCATTGAGGTGGTGCCGGAGACTAGCGCTGGATGAAGTCTTCAGCTGGCGGGGGTTGGGTACCTGTAATACGGCAGAGAGAGGGAGCAAAGTACAAACAGGAGTCCAAACAACAAAAAAACAGCACCAGGGGGCTTAAAAATGGGGACACAGTTCTTTTAATTGTACACCTTTATAAAACAGTCTTTGAAAAAGACCCGACATGGGCCATGTTTCGGCGCACAGCACCTGCGTCAGGGCTCACGATGATAGCAAGAATGTGCAGATTAACTCAGCAGAAATATTGGAAGCTACATGTGGCAACAGTATATATTCCTCCACACACGTAGTAAAGTAGTAACGCTCTCCTTCGAAATTTATCCCTTAGCATTACAGAAGCTGAATCTGATCATCCCACCCAAAACCGGTAATTTATTAATGGGACTCGAACTGATTTATTTAAAACATTTATATTCCACTCATTCCACAGTTCGCAGCAAATCACAACTTCAAAATCACAAAAAGGATACAGCGCGACAACAACATGAAATATATATAAAATTCACATCATGACACTACAAGACACTATAAAACAATAAAGCAATTAACAATGAAATAGAAAATTACAGTGAAACGAGAACCTACTGACAACTCAAATACAATTGAAGTAACTCTCTCATCATTTCCTTCCCACCAGGTATGGTGCCTGGTCCTTTTCATCAATGGACTGTGCTGGGGCTAGAGAGATGGGGTCCATTGTTGGATGATGATACATTATTAAGCTTTGATCAGTCGGTCAATATTTCTCATATCCCACAGAATCATTTTTATGGTTACCAACAGCTGAAGCACCATTGAGACCAATTAAAGAGCAGTTAACCGGGGACAATACATTCCTACAGGAAGTATCTGAGGACCTTCAGGGTAATACGTTTCTTAGAGACAGAGGACCTAAAGGTAAAGGCAGTTAGCTTAGCAGGGTTTAAAAAAAGGTTTGGACAGCTTCCTAAAGGAAAATCCATAGACCATTATTAAAATGACTTGGGGAAAATCCACTGCTTATTTCTGGGATAAGCTGCATAAAATGTATTGAGCTTTTGGGGGGGGGGGGGGGGGGGTCTTGCCAGGTATTTGTGACCTGGATTGGCCACTGTTGCAAACAGGATGCTGGGCTTGATGGACCTTTGGTGTGGCAATACTTATGTACTTGGCATCAGGAGAGCTGGAAGGTGGAGCATGGTCTGCACCAAATGAAGTTGGCCTTGGTGAAGGTTTCTGAGGCCATAAATTTTAGGGAGAATAACACCAAATAATAAACAGATGATATACGACACCAGTTCACCTTTACCCTCTTTTCCAAAAGACTCCCCTCTGCGTTGGAGGGAATGTGATGGAAAAGGGATGATGAGGCCTATCTGTTGATGTGATGGAACCCCTTCAGACTTCTAAGCTTTCACCAAAACCACCTTGGCTGCATTAAAGCAATGTTGGTTTTGGTGAAAGCTTAGAAGTCTGAAGGGGTTCCATCACATCAACAGCTGCTGGGGAAATTGTGATGTATTTATGACAAGGAAAAGTTTTTAGCAGGCAAGAGAGGTGCTCTCCATAAATGGGAAAAGTTTTGGAAGCCGCTGATCCAAATGCAATCAATCATCTGTGGGTACTGTATAGCAATAGCTCACTTAAACGGGGGAATGGTTCTGGGAGATATTATAACAACTGATGCGGGGAGGGGGGGGTTGGAGAAAATGGGGTAAAAAGTTACAGTTATGGGAAGTGCATGAAGCTTGTTGTAGATACCACAGCTGAATACTGTTTGGTTGTTGTTTGTTGTCTTGTTTGCATTCAATAAAGCTTTTCTATAAAATCTCACAGGTTGCTATTTTGTTCTAAAACACTTATCACATTCAGAACATTCAACAAGTTGTTTTTTTTTGTGTGAGTTATTTTATGCAGTCGCAAGCATTTTTCCACCCAAAACATTTATCACACTCAGAATATTTAAATGGCTTCTGCCCCATGTGAGTCATTTTATGTTGTTGCAGGTCAGATTTTTTTCTGAAACATTTATCACATTGAGAACATTGAAATGGCCTCTCTCCCGTGTGTGTCATGTTATGCAATTGCAGGCTACCTTTCTGAGTGAAACACTTATCACACTCTGAACATTTAAATGGTTTCTCCTCCATATGGATAATCTTATGCCGTTGCAAACTTTGTTTCCACTTGAGCCACTTATCACATTCAGAACATTTAAACAGTTTCTCTTCCATGTGTGTCATTTTATGCTGTCGTAGATAGGCTTTCTTTTTGAAACATTTCTGGCATTCAGAACACTTAAATGGTTTTTCATGGGAGGCACAGTCTCCAAATGGGTTAGTTTTGATTATATTTTGATGATCGTGAACCTCAGTTCTAATCCTGGGTATGTGGTGCTCGAGAAAATGTGAGTCTGTGTTGAAATTTTCCCAAATATCAGCACTTTTAAAACGTCTCTTGTCATTTTTGAGTCTCTGAGTTGGTACAAGTTTTGGGCACTGGTTGGAATTTCTATCTTCTCTGACTGATCTCTCTTCTTTACAGACTATTTCTTTTACTCTGGTTGGTGTTATGCTACCAATACCTTCCTCACAGTTAGCAGAAAGATCCGGTTTATCTCTGGAGCCGTCTTTGTGTTTCCATTCCTCTTTCCAGTGTCCATCGCATTTTCGCATTCTTTTACTATCAGTCTTAAATCCTTCACCTGTTGGAAAAAAATCACAGTAAGATCATCAATTTTGCAGCTATAGAGGATATATAGAAACATGATAGCAGATAAAGGCCAAATGACCCATCCAGTCTGCCCATCCCTGTAACCCCTAACTCTGTCTTTTCCTAAGCGATCCCACATGCTTAGCCCATGCCTTTTTAAATCCTAGAACAATCCTCAACTCCACAACCTCCACCGTGAGGCCATTCCACGCCTCCACCACCCTTTCCCTGAAATAATACTTTCTTAGATTACTCCTAAGCCTGTTCCTTCTCAACTTCATTGTATGCCCCCTCGTTCCAGAGCTCTCCTTCAGTTGAAAAAGGCTCACTTCCTGTACATTAATGCCCTTGAGATATTTAAACATCTCTATCATGTCTCCTCTCTCCCTCCTCTCTTCTATATAGGGAACTATCCCCATATGACTATTTAAAAAGAGATTTGCTTGGCTATGTTTTCATATGACACACTGCAGAAAGCAGTGCCGCCTGAAGACAGATACAGGTGAGCAATGGCACATGAACAGAGGGGAACAGACCATGGCTGATCTCATCCTGTAGGTTCTATGCACCTCATCCTCATTGTCAGTCTCTGCAACGATTCCCTTCGCTCTGATTATATTCACTAACCAAAAACTGCAACACCCTGGGATTCATTTGGGATCTGGATCTCAGAAGCTCAGACAGTTCAGCTTAGATCGACTGAATTCTAATGACTTAGAAATAAACTGAACACTGATGGTAAGATTAGCCTTCTATGAGGACAACTGCAATAAAAAAAGAAAACCAATGAGAAAATGACGAAGAACAATCCTCCGCAACCTCCCAAGAGTACCAAACACAGCAGAGGCAATGAAATTACAACACGCAAGGTGTCAATCAAATCTTTTATTAGATGGCAAATCAAGACTCGAGTCGTGTTTCGGCCACTAGGCCTTCATCAGGAGTCTGAATGTAACCTGCTTGTATCTCTTAAAACGGCACCTCTCACAGTAAATGAAAGCTGTTCTACACTGAGACGACACAAACTAATACACTGATATCATTCATAAGAACATAAGAATAGTCATACTGGGTCAGACCGAAGATCCATCATGCCCAGTATCCTGTTTTCCAAACAGTGGCCAAGCCAGGTCGCAAGTACCTGGCAGAAACCCAATTAGTAGCACCATTCCATGCTATTGGTCCTGGGGAAAGCAGTGGCATCCCCTTGTCTGTCTCAATAGCAGACTATGGACTTTTCCACCAGGAATTTGTCCAAACCTTTTTTAAACCCAGATACACTAATTGCTGTTACCACATCCTCTGGCAAAGAGTTCCAGAGCTTAACTATTCGTTGAGTGAAAAAAAATATTTCCTCCTATTTGTTTTAAAAGTATTTCCATGTAACTTCCTCGAGTGTTCCCTAGTCTTTATACTTTTGGAACGAGTAAAAAATCGATTTACTTCTACTTGTTCTACACCACTTAGGATTTTGTAGACCTGAATCATATCTCCCTTTTTCCAAGCCAAAGAGCCCTAACTACTTTAGCCTTTCCTCATACGAGAGGAGTTCCATCCCCTTTATCATTTTGGTCACTCTTCTTTGAATCTTTTCTAATTCTGCTATATCTTTTTTGACATACGGCAACCAGAACTGGTCTCTGTTTTGTTTTATTCTATTTATTACCTTTAGAAGTGGATAACACTGCGACCATATCACTCTACTCAATGCTGTTGTAGACAGCACCAGACTTCTCCGTTCCATGGATAAATCCTTCTTATCTGTTCCCTTCTCCACTACTGCCAACTCCAGACTTCGCGCCTTCTGTCTCGCTGCACCCTATGCCTGGAATAAACTTCCTGAGCCCCTACGTCTTGCCCCATCCTTGGCCAACTTTAAATCTAGACTGAAAGCCCACCTCTTTAACATTGCTTTTGACTCGTAACCACTTGTAACCACTCGCCTCCACCTACCCTCCTCTCCTCCTTCCTGTACACATTAATTGATTTGATTACTTTATTTTTGTCTATTAGATTGTAAGTTCTTTGAGCAGGGACTGTCTTTCTTCTATGTTTGTGCAGCGCTAAGTGCGCCTTGTAGCGCTATAAAAATGCTAAATAGTAGTAGTAGTAGTTTGCCATGTGAAAAAGGTGCATGCAACCAGGGATGAAAGACATTGTGGTGGAATGTCAATCAAATATCAATAAGCCAAGCCATAGCAAGTCACCTCCACTTGCTGATCACCTCCCTCTATCTGCCGCTTCTCAGCAGACTAACAGCTTTCCTGTTTACCCTTTCCAAGGATACTGGGACTGGGGGGCACGCAATGAAGCTATTAAGCAGTAAATTAAAAAAACAGAGAAAATATTTATCCACTCAACGTGTAATTAAACCCTGAAATTCATTACCAGAGAATGTGGTGAAAGCAGTTAGCTTAGCAGGGTTTAAAAAAAAGGTTTGGCTAATTTCCTGAAAGAAAAGTCCATAAGCCATTATTAAGATGGATTTGGGGAAAAACCCACTGCATATTCTAGGATAAGCAGCATAAAATCTATATTATTCTTGGGATCTTGCTAAGTACTTGTGACCTGGATTGGCCACAGTTAGAAACAAAATGCTGGGCTTGATGGACCTTCAGTCTGTCTCAGTATGGAAATGTTTATGTTCTTAAATGTCACCCCCTCGGTAGATTTCTTGGTACTGATTTATGTTGAGATACCAAGCTTGCCCTTTCTGGAATTCACCCTATTTCGACCTGTCTCTGATTGGTCTCGATACACTTTTCAGAAGCGCTATTCACGTTTTAGACATCCCTAATTCGACATTTATTTAATTTATTTATTTATTTGTTACATTTGTATCCCACATTTTCCCACCTATTTGCAGGCTCAATGTGGTTTACATAGTACCGTAGAGGCAAGCGCCAATACCGGTTTGAACAAATACAGAGTGAGGTAGTGATAGAGCAAAGGTCAATGTGTGATTGGGAATCGTAAGGAGGAAGCGTTAAATTATGTCCAATTCTAGCTTTGGTTTCATCATGCCGCCAAGTTAAGGCATTTAAGTTGGATCGTTAGGGTATGCCTTTTTGAACAAGTTAGTTTTTAGTAGTTTCCGGAAGTTTAGGTGGTCATATGTTGTTTTCAAGGCGCTTGGTAATGCATTCCATAGTTGTGTGCTTATATAGGAGAAGCTAGACGCATAGGTTGATTTGTATTTGAGTCCTTTGCAGTTTGGGTGATGGAGATTTAGATATGTTCTTGTTGATCTAAATGTGTTTCTGGTTGGTAGAGCTATGAGGTCAGTCATGTATCCTAGGGCTTTTATGCAGTATGGATATTTAGATGTCCATACTGCATAGACCTCCAAATGCCAATTCTGCAATGCCAAGTTATGGCCATCCAAACCTGCAGAATGTCCATGTCCTGGGCATATTTTGGGTAGGACTAGGGAAAGGATGACACTTGAACGTCCAGGTTCCAGCCATTCCCTAATTTAAACGGGGAAGGGAAATCCATGTACACAAACATGGATGCTGATATTTAGCTCTCTGGAATGTCATGGAAAGCTGCTTGGATTAAGCAGTGCAGTGCTTCAATGGAAGAAACTGGGGGGGGGGGGGGGGTCCACCCCCATAATCTCCACATGGTTCTGGTCCTTCAAGAAAATGAAATAAGTGAAAAAAAGAAAAACCAGGGCAATGTCTTAACTCAAGGAACAATGGACATTCATAGTACTAAAATGGCCGATATGAATGTTTGTCTCCCAGCACATGGGCATTCTTGTGGTCACTTTAGAACACGATTGTTCATGTTGCCGTCAAAGTTCTGGTTCTGCTACGTCCATAGTTTGGACAGTTCATTCTAGACAAACTCACTCTTCTTGGCAAATTTGGAATTGGACGACTTTTCTAAAATGATGCTCTAGGTGAGAAAAGAAGATGAAAAGAAGTGACAGAGAGACACAGGAAAATGTAAGAATAAAGGTGAGAAAGATGAGACATTATAAGGGAGAAGAGTAAAGACTGGAGGGGAAGACGGGGCTTTGCTTTTGGGAAGAGAATTTATCGCAGAACTGTAAGAAAGAGGGAAACTGAGAAGTCTTAAAGGCAAAACCAAGGAGGGAATGGGAAAAGAACGAGATGAAAGACAAAGACCTAAAAATGAAAGAAAAATGTGAAAATAAAGACAAGAGAACAAAAAGATATCCGCACAAAGGTTAAAGGTCAAGGTCCTTGATGCTTTATATCTGTCTGGTCCAGAAGCTGCATCTTCCTGGTAAGAAATACTTTGATCAATCCAAGCTAGGTCACCTGCTTCATACTGTTCGTCGTATGTGTCCCCTTCAGGAAGGTTTCCTCGTTTCTCAGATCCCTGGAGCTCAGTCCTGAATCTTTCGTCCTTAAATCGGATTAAAATGTCAGGTCTGACACTGGGGCAGCCTGTTAAAGACAAATATAGTTACAGTATAGGGCAATTTTTAAAGCTGGCCTGGCAGTCAGCATAATCTTTTAAACACTAATCGCAACATAAAAATATGTGTTTTCTGTGCCACTATCTAGACAGTCTACAGTGCTGAATATCTATGTTTGCTACTGACGGCCAGCTACTACTTATACAGTGACAATATTTAGCTACTATATGCATAGTCTGGGAGTTCCCCCTCTACATCAGTCTTAATTCTATCTAGACATCTTCTAGATTCTATATAGCGCACCTACTTTTCCGCATCAAAATCCAAGCAGATTCTACAACAGCGTGCGTAACTTAATTAGCTTAACAAGGCAAACAGCGTTAACAGCACTTAAAAAGCAATAATGAGCACAAATTGGCATTAATTGGAGTGGAGGAGTAGCCTAGTGGTTAGTGTAGTGGACTTTGATCCTGGGGAACTGAGTTCAATTCCCACTGCAGCTCCTTGTGACTCTGGGCAAGTCACTTAACCCTCCATTGCACCTGGTACAAAATAAGTACCTGAATATATGTAAACTGTTTTGAATGTAGTTGAAAAAAACTCAGAAAGGTGGTATATCAAGTCCCATTTCCCTTAATTAGAATTTATGCGCACAAATCACTAAGCGTGTTCTGTAACGCAGAGCGCCTAAATTTTCATGTGTGCAGGCAAAAAGGGGCGTGGTTACAGGCGGGGAAGTGGGCATTTCATGGGTGTTCCAAAATGTATGTGCGCAGTTATAGAATATGACCCTCTGCGCCTAAACCTATGTGCTAGGATTTACGCCGTCTTTTCATTGGTGTAAATGAAGGCGCGTGGATTTAGGCGCTGGGATATCAAGTAAATGTATGTCACAAAACGCCTAGCCACCCGCCTGGGGCTACCCCTCAGCCATTTAGAGGGTCTAACCCCAGCACAGCTCAGATCCTCCCGCACCTGCCGCTTGTGCTCTACACTAGTACCCTCCTCCCACCGACTGGGTCACAACCGCCTCTGGGTGTTCCCCAGTGATTTCTAGGTTACCGGGGCCACACTCCCAGTAGTCCCACAATTCCTAGAAAGCACTCAGAAACCCAACACACAAGCCACTAGGGTTCTTAGTTATTCCTGACAAGCAGAGGCAATAAACTAAAAATGTTTATTGTCAAAAAAAATTAGAACAATGAACAGAAAGGGTGCAATTAGCAAACAGTAATAAGTAACTGAATACGGATCAGTTATAAAACTATCTAAATGTTTATTATCTAAATAGTACCTGCGGAAGTTCAGCTGCTCATGGGTTACCAAATATTGCTGTTCACAGGGCATCAGTAAAGAGATCTTCTCTCTTCCCTCCCAATCTAAGACTGGGGCAAAAGCCAGTACATCCTAGATGAATTTGAGCTCCTGGGCCAATCAGAGCCCAGAACAACAAGCTTTCAAAAGTATACTGCATCTAACTTGTCGATTTGGCTCAGTACGTCTTCCAGGTTCACCGAGATTTCTTTCAGCTCCTCTGCATCGTCACCCTTGATTTGTAGGAGCTGATTATTCTCATCTGCCTTCACCTATATAGAACTTGTTCTGTTGAATCAGTTTTGGTTTTTCTTTGAATTCTATTATCTGTTACATGGTTTTTGTTGATCTTAAATTTTATTTTCTCTTCTTGGTCTGGCTGTTATTTATTGTTTTTATTACTTGATGGATATTATTTATGTTTCACAATCTCTGTTTTGTCATTTTGCCTGGTGTTCATAGTTTTATAAATATGAATGATAAATAAAATTAAAAATAAATGTAATACTTGCCTGTTTCAGGAGAGTGAACCTGTACAGATGTCTCTGATTCAGGATGATCCATGAAGGGAAGATCTTCCTCTTGTTTAATGCTCAGTGAGAACACAGATGTTACAATTGGGAAGCCTGTGATGAGAAAATAAGGGGTATTCAGTGAGCCCTGATAAAATCTGTTTTCTAATATAAGATTAAATTTTGCATCTTTGATTTCAAGACCAATCTCCAAGACCAAGCCCTTTAACTCCAAAACATTCACTTACTCTTGCTGGGGTCATTCATGTTTTCTTTTCCCTCCAATTCACAGTGTTGAGTGAAATATTTCTCATCTTCCTTTTTAATCTTGAATATAACATCAGGATTTAGAATTGAGTAGCCTGTGGATAAAAAAAAAATTCAATTTTTAAAACTGTATTAGTAGAAGTCTCCAGCAGTTTCATCTCGTTCCAGTTCCTATGGGGCAGTGTGTTTATTTTTGTGACAAGGCTTGCTGAGAAGAGATGGATGCAGCCTGCCACTTGATTAAAATTAAGCCTTGTTGGGCAGATTGGATGGACCGTACAGGTCTTTATCTGCCGTCATCTACTATGTTTACTATGTAATGAGTTACAGTAGCTACCGTTGGACTTGAAATAGTATCAGAAGTCGCGGGCATCTGGGATTTTTCCAGCCCTGGTGAAATAGCCGTACCTATTAGTAAATATTATGAATAATACATCCCTTAGAACAGATTTGCTGCCAGTAATACTGAAAGAGATGCCGCTGTGAAACCACTGCTGAAATATTCAGGTTTAGACCTTAATCTCTTGGAAAATAAGAAAAATCATGCTGAGTCAGACTAAAATGCTAGGTCTGATGGATCTTTGGTCTGATTCAACATGGCACATATGTTACGTGATCAAGGCAAGATTAAATATTCAATCCTGCAATGTGTCTATGGTTGCAGGGTTCAGATGGGAGGAGAAGAGGGTAGATGACAGATAAGCATTTTTACCTTGTGACATCAGGAAGCCGTGAATCTCCTTGATTATCTTCTGGTACAGCTCCTTCTGCCATTCTCCCAGAAGGTCCCACTCCACTTCCAAGAAATAAGCAGCGACATCACTGAATGCGACCGATGCCTGTGGAAAGATGAAAAAGATATTGCAGTTAGTAGAATAATGTACTAGTCTCCTATTTTTCCGGAAGCTTCTATATTCCGTCTTTTAAGACTGTTTACTTGGACGAATATAGAAATTCAATTTTTCGATATCGCAGGACCAAGGCTGTGAAACTCCTCGCCTACCGAGGTCGAGCTTACAATCTTCAAGTCCAGTGTACAGCGCTGCGTACATCCAGTAGCGCTACTGAAATGATAAGTATGTGAGGAAAACTGTGTGCATGCTTTCAAAGCATGCACACAGTTTTCCTCACATACTGCTTTGGTGAGAGTGTGCATGCATTGTGAGAACACAAATGTGTGCACCTGAATAGGAAGGAGAGAGCGTGGGTAAGTGTGAACATGATAAAAGAATCCTGTGCAGAAGGAATGGATCCTCGGAAGCTTAGCCGAAATTGGGTGGCAGAGCAGGTGGGGGGAAGAGGGGTTGGTGGTTGGGAGGCGAGGATAGTGGAGGGCAGACTTATAGGGTCTGTGCCAGAGCCGGTGATGGGAGGCGGGACTGGGGGTTGGGAGGTGGGGAATCCTGCTGGGCAGACTTATACGGTCTGTGCCCTGAAAAAGACAGGTACAAATCAAGGTAAGGTATACACATATGAGTTTATCTTGTTGGGCAGACTGGATGGACCATGCAGGTCTTTTTCTGCCGTCATCTACTATGTGATAAGAGCATCTCCTGCTACCTGAGGATGCAGAAGGATTTCTTACCTGATCAGAAAGCAGGGCAGACATTTCCCTTTGAGTTCTGCAGCTGCTGGGAGGGATTCTGGCTGGAGAGAGAGTCCCCTGTTTCTGGAAAACTGAGCAGAACAGGAGGAGGCAGGGCTGACTCTGATCAAATCCCTCCTCTCCCCCTCTGCAGTGCTGGGGTTTACCCCGGTTTCCACTTGGGGGGAAGCAGAAAGTTCAGAGTTTTTCCTGCTCTTCAGTCCTGCAGGCAGGCACTAGAAAAAGCAGCTGAGCTGAGCATGCCCAAAACTTCCTGGTTGAAGTCACAGACAGTGAGGAGATCCCGCCTTCTTAAGGCGGACCTGTAGAGATAGCAGAAAGGCCAAGGAACTAGCAAGGTTGCAGATAAAAGGAGTGATTAGGGGGCTGGAACTCCTCTAGCATGAGGAAAGGCTGAAGAGGTTAGGGCTCTTTAGCTTGGAAAAGAGACAGATGAGGTGAGATATGATTGAGATCTATACATCCCTGGCAGGGGCGTAGCCAGACACCCAATTTTGGGTGGGCCTGGGCCTAAGATGGGTGGGCAGAAGAACTCTGCCTTGTCCCACAAGTGATTTGGGCTCTCCCTCTCTTGCTTGCATGCCATATGGTCTCTCAAACATCCTCCCCTCCCCTGCATACCTTTTAAATAGCAGATTTTCATCGACAGCCTTCCCGCTGATGAAACTTCCTGTTTTCGCATAGGTGGGAATACATCAGAGGGAAGGCTGTGGGGCCGATGCAAGCAGTATGTATCAGTCGCTGCTCACTGCAGGTGAAGATCTGCTATTTACAAGGTATGCAGGAGGGACAGTTGTTGGGAGTTTTCAGCTGGTGGAGTTTGGGAATCCCTGCCAACCACATCATAGGTGTGCTGCTACTGGGTGGGCCCGAGCCCAAAGTGGGTGAGCCTGGACCCACCAGGCCCACCCTTGGCTACGCCACTGATTCCTGGGTAAAAGTGAATTGATTTCTCACTCTTTCATAAAGTACGAAGACTAGTGGACACTCAATGAAATTACATGGAAACACTTTTAAAACAAATAGGAAGAAGTCATTTTTCACTGAAAGGCAGATGATTGAAGCCACATTGAGCCTGCAAAAAGGTGGGATAATGTGGGGTACAAATGCAATAAATAAATAAATGATCAAAAGCCCCGCACTGTTCCAAACAGCACTCTAAACTAGCACTGGAACAGCACGGGGCTTTACCGCACCGATGATCAGAGATAATGCATGCAAATTTAAGCAGCGCAATTATCTCTGATCATGGGGTAGAAGTGCGGGCAAATTGTGCCGAGCATGCGCTCAGCACAATCCTCCCGCACTTGACAGGTCTGGGCTGTCAAAATCCCAAACCTGTCAAACACAGGGGCTGGAGGTCCATGGGACCACCAGGCATGACTACCCCTGCCCCGAGCAATGGGGGCTGGAGGTCCGGCAGACTTCGGGTCCCCCCCCCCCCCCGACGATCCCACCCCCCCCCCCCAGGTTCAGGGAGGGCTGGAGATCCGGTAGGTCTCCAGCCCCCCCAAACCCCCAGAAAAAGACTCCCTGGTGGTCCGGTGGCCGCTGGTCAACCCCCCCTCCCTCCCAGCGAGCGACAGGGGTGGGCGGACCTCCAGCCCACCCCAACTCCCAGAACTGTCTGCCGCCGAATCCCTGGTAAAAATAACCCCGAACCCCCTCCTGGCCCCCCTACCTTAGTTGGAGGAGGGACGCAGCCTGCCTCCCTCCTCTTCCTTCGACGCCGCAAAATGGCGGCGCCCAGCCCTGCTCAATGCATCCTGGGATGCGCTGGGCGTGGCTACACACCATATAAAGGAATACTTAAGCTCTGGAACTCGCTGCTGGAGGATGTGGAAAGGGCAGTAAAAGGGTTGGACAAGTTGCTAGAGGAAAAGTCCATGGTCTGCTATTGAGAAAGACAAGGAGGAAGCCACTGCCTGCCCTGGGATTGGTAGCATGGAGCGTTGCTACTATTTGGGTTTCTGTCAGGCACTTGTGACCTGGATTGTCTACTTCTGGATGCAGGATTCTGGGCTAGATGGACCAGACCTAGTATGGCTATTCTTATGTTCTTATGACCCACCGATGACAAACCCCTCCTCCTCCAGTCAAGCCCCTAAACCTACTTCCTTCAACTGATTACTTTTGAACATACCCTCCAATCAAATCCCTTCTATCCATTTCCTTCCTCCCACCTGATCAGTACCCTCACCTTCCAGAAAGTGACGGCCCCCACTCATTACCACCAATACATACTCTCCAGAGCAGAACTCCCTGACATACATAGGATCTGACTTTGTGGGTCCTGTGGGTGCTTGAGCACCCCTAGTATTGAGAGAATTCCTTGCATGTGTCCAGGGAGGAGTTATTTCCATTGGGCTTAGCACCCCCGATAATTCTGAAAAGTTGTAGAGAGGCAGTCTTTTTGTGGCTACTATGCTGACTTACATCCCCCATAAGATCAAGCTCCACCAAGTAAAACTTCTCCTCTCCCAAGGCAACCCCCTTGACCATATCCCAACTCTCCATTACTCCCCTGACCCCCCCCTCCCCCAATACTCACCTGAGGATTCTGTTAGTCTAGAGACACAAAGTGGGAGCAGTTCCAGGTTTCAGCAGAGTCATCACTTGGGGGTCATACTTGGGGGGAGGGGGTTGGTGTCAATGCATATAATATGATGCCCATGAGGTAAATGTCTGCCTCGTAGTGTGAAAACTTACCATATTTTAGTAAAAGTGTCCCTTAACCCTCCATTGTTTCAGGTACAAAATTAGTACGTAAGCCACCTGGCACCAGGGAAACATCTAATATATCTGAATGTAACTCACCTTGAACTACTACTAATATATATATATATATTTATTATACTGTCCATCTTCTCTCCTTCAAACTTACTACCTGTTCCTCTGACCCAATTCCCACCCGGCTTCTCAGCTCTCTCTCCACTACATCCTTTCCACTGCACCTGTTCACTTTGCCTTCAAACATGCTGTGATCGCTCTTCAAAAATCCCTCACTGGACACCCCCCCCCCCCCCCCCCAGCCAGCTATTTGCCCATCTCCCTCAACTTACAATTACAATAACAATTTATGATCTATAATAAAAAAAAATTCCAAGTTGTTTACAACAAACATTATCCAGAAAAGAACTCCAACACCAATCAAGCTGCTCCAATGTACTTGGTGGAGGAGTAGCCTAGTGGTTAGTGCAGTAGACTGGAGAACTGAGTTCAATTTCCACTGCAGCTCCTTGTGACTCTGGGCAAGTCACTTAACCCTCCATTGCCCCTGGTACAAAATAAGTACCTGAATATATGTAAACTGCTTTGAATGTAGTTGCAAAAACCTCAGAAAAGCAGTATATCAAGTCCCATTTCCCTTTCCCTTTTATTCCACTATCTTGATTTCTTTTCAAGCTATTCTAAGCCATCACAATCTGATTTTTTTCCCATTTAAATTGCACAGAAACAATCCTGGCCAAATTTAGCAGTGACCTGTTCTTGGCAAAAGCTCAGTCATAATCGTCCTTAACCTGATACTTTTGGACTGCTGAACACCGATTGCTCCTGGATATGCTGCCAATATCCTGTGTAACATAGTAGATGACAGCAGATAAAGACCTGTACGGCCTATCCAGTCTGCCCAACAAGATAAACTCATTGCATATGGTATGTGGTACTTCATATGTATACCTGATCTTGATTTGTCCTTGCCATTTTCAGGGCACAGACCATAGAAGTTAACGTCAAAGCCCCTGAAGTGTTCCAGTCCATCCCATCCAAATCTATTCAGCCATGATCAGGGCAGAGACTGTAGTAGTCTGCCCAGCACTGAGCTTGTTCTAAAACTTCTGAAGTTGTCATCAAGGCCCTTGAAAAGCTCCAGTCCATCCAAATCCACAAGACCTAGAGTGTGGATAGTGGAAAATAGCTCCTTTCCCCTTTTAGTTTGTCTTTAAATGCAATCACACACACAAGGAGTGTCTCGGGCTGTACATACTGCAACAGGACATGTTTATCCACTCCTACTCTAGCTGAGATAACATTTAACCATTTCTCTGACCTCATGTGCAACTTTCTTTAAATCAATCACCTTACTTTCTAACTCTTCCTACTTTCTTACTCTTCTATATGTTACATCTTTGCTTTACCCTTCGCTATCACCTATAATGTTCTATTACGTATTGTGTTGACATTGTAAATAGTATACCAATACTTTGTATTGTTTTTTAATATTTTTACTGCTGTAATTGTCTATTGCTCATGCGTGGTCTATTGGATTTTTCATAGGTCCCTACGGGGTGAAGCTTGAATATTTAGAGTAATTTCATCAACTATCCCATCCTATCTTCCAGCAGAGAAAAGTGAGAGTTGGTCTTATGGAGCCGATGTTTACAAAGGGGTTAGTTTTACAGATTTCATAACAGTAATGGAGTGTGGTAGCCGTGTTAGTCCACTCTTAAGGTTATCAATAGAAATCAAACAAAATAAAACATGGAAAAGAAAATAAGATGATACCTTTTTTATTGGACATAACTTAATACATTTCTTGATTAGCTTTCAAAGGTTGCCCTTCTTCGTCAGATCGGAAATAAGCAAATGTGCTAGCTAACAGTGTATATATGTGAAAACATTCAAGCATTACTATGACAGTCTGACAGGGTGGGAGGATGGGGGTGGGTCGGAGGTATGCATGGGGACATCAAAGCATATCATTGATATTCTAACAGGATGGGTGTGGATAGGTGAGGGGTGGGGTGATCAACAGAGACATACAGCTTTATGGTTTATAATGGGCTAGGAACCCCAGATCCTTGTTAAGTCCTTTCTGTTGGGTGTTAAAATATTCAATCATTCTGACTTCAAAGGTCTTACGTTCTTGTATGGTTTTAAAGTTACCTTTCAGTATTCTCACTGTGAAACCACTGGTATAGTGTCCTGGTTCTGTGAAGTGCTGTCCCACCGGGGTGGGGGCCCTACTGGCTGTATTGTTCATGTGATGTCTATGTAAATTGAATCTTGTCTTAAGCATCTGGCCTGTTTCTCCAATATAGCATCCTTCGTTACATTTTTTACACTGAATGATATATATGTGGTATATATCATTCAGTGTAAAAAATGTAACGAAGGATGCTATATTGGAGAAACAGGCCAGATGCTTAAGACAAGATTCAATTTACATAGACATCACATGAACAATACAGCCAGTAGGGCCCCCACCCCGGTGGGACAGCACTTCACAGAACCAGGACACTATACCAGTGGTTTCACAGTGAGAATACTGAAAGGTAACTTTAAAACCATACAAGAACGTAAGACCTTTGAAGTCAGAATGATTGAATATTTTAACACCCAACAGAAAGGACTTAACAAGGATCTGGGGTTCCTAGCCCATTATAAACCATAAAGCTGTATGTCTCTGTTGATCACCCCACCCCTCACCTATCCACACCCATCCTGTTAGAATATCAATGATATGCTTTGATGTCCCCATGCATACCTCCGACCCACTGTATATAATTGGCAATACAAAATGGAGAGCAAGAAAAGAAAATGGTTGCTGGAAAAGTAAGTTACAATTATAACTGACCTTGTACAGAAAGTACAGGGCATGCAGAATGAACGTGTGAGCATGACTCGTAAGAAAAAGATTTACAGAGAACAAAGATTGGCTAGAGAACTAAACTTGTGGTTGTAACTAACAGATAAGGGAAAAAGGAGTGAAAGGAACCTAGACGCCAGATGGCTTCTGTAACATTAAAGAATTACATAAAGAATAAAGCATTGTGTGCAAAGAAGGAGAGGAGGAGAAAAGAAAAAAAGTGTATATAAGCTAGAGGAGAACTGTATTAGTAAGCAACTTTATCTCTGTACTGGATGAGATTGTTCCTGTATACTTGCTTCCTATGTAAAAGTTCTTTACATAGCTCTGTCATGGCATTGGCAGTTGAATAAAAAGAAAAAATTCTACAATTTTGTTTCTCTGTATATAACTTTATTGGGATTTGTTGAAAGAATTCAACAATTGGTGCCCCGTGTGAGGATGTGTGTGAGGCTGTGTGTGAGGCTGTGTGTGAGGCATCAGCAGCAGGACTGCTGACAAGTTATCTGTTTTTAGTTGATTGATCAACGGTGCATCGGTCTTACGATACTGATCAGCTCGTGAGAGGTGCTCTGCAATCTTCTGATTAGTAGACGGGGACTGCTTGGTTTTTGTGAGTATTAGTTTTTTTTTTTACGTCATTCTCTCTTCTGTATTATATTTCATTACGCTGCTTGCAATCCTTCTTTTTTATATTTTATTTTTTCTTGCACTTTTTGTTCTTTGCTATTATTTGCAATACTATTGTACTATATGTAAAATGGCTAATATTAATATTGATATTGAGGTTCCTGTCTCTTCTACAGCAGACGGTGCAAGCTTTGTATATGCAGCACCAGGATTTCGTTGCTGGGGATAATGTTGTTTATCTTTCTTGAATCTGGTTGTTAAAAAGGGTATGACAATTCATGTTTTTCTTTAAGTCTTATGGGTATAGTATTACGGAGGTTAAATATAAAGCCTCCCTTCAGGAATGCAGCCTTGATTTTCCTCCAGCTGTTTTTGTCACGCTATGTTAACTTTCAACTTTGTGATTTACTGAAAGGTGCATGACGGCATTTTCTGAGGTTTAAAATAAATAAATAAATAAATAAATAAATAGGAATTATTTAGCTGAGTTTTGGATTGTGTAGTTATTACAAATTTTATATACCTTGTATACCAGGATTTTGTGCTATCCCAGTGCCCTTCTAGGCAACTGCCTGGGTTGCCTCACTTTGTTTCTCTTTTATTACATTAGATTTAATATTTGTATTCTTATAGCTCCATGCTGCACTTGGGTTCAAAGCACGGTGCATCTGTTGTAATTTACTGTGAGATTTATGGTATCGTGTTCATTTACTGACCATAGTCCCTAAAGAATGTAAAGAAAACCACAGAAGGTATCCCACACCCCAAAAGCTAAAACATTGGATTTTAAAACTCAGATTTGTAGCTTATGTCAAAGTTACCGAGACAGCTTGTTGCAGCTTGTTTCCTCCCCGCTTCTGCACAGATACATTAAACAAACCCTGCATTCGGGAAAAAAAAAAGGGTCCAGTTTGTGCTTTTCTTCAGGGACATATCAGCTGCCTGTAGCCATGATTCATTTGCCTTTTATGCAAACCTTATGAGTCTCGTAGGCAGTGCAAATTACAGCTGCTTAATTGTATTGCACTAAATTTGTTTTCCTCCACTGCAGGGGAGGGATGCAAATTCCTAAGTTATTCATGAGATTTGCAGACTATTTCTTGCCTATTCTCTGTACCTACCTCAGTAGGATTTGTACAATAAATGTCTAGTGAAATATCCCACGTGTATGTTCTGTACCCCAGGTAATTGAGATTTCAGAGAGATAAGTTTTAGGTTTCATGTGGATTTTCGTTGTTTCAGTGTTCAGTTGTTTGCTTATGATGTCACTCTTCTTTCTTTTATTGATGACTTGCTCCCTCTGCTGATCTTTGTGTGTATTACATGCACAAGTTGCTTTGGGAAAGAAAAAAAGAAAAAAAGAGACAGTCCCTGCCCAAAGGAGCTTGCGGTCTAAACCAGGGCAGACAGACAAGACTCACAATTACAGACTTTTGTTTTAATAATGTGATTTATGCAAGGAGCCGTTTGTCTACTAAACTACTTAATGTGTTTAATTCATCATGCTTGTGATACATATATATCTGTGTTACTTTACCTTGGGCAATTGGGACTCCAGAGATATTGCCCCCTCCAGGGTAAAGGAATTTAGCTGAATGTTCAGATTAAGAAGTTGTTAATGTACCTTGAATGAGAATGCTTTGTGCTGCTATAGAACATTTCTAGGCACCTGCCTACTTTGCTGACATCATCCTTGTTCTAACTTTTTTCCATAAATCATATGTCTCATGATTTTAGCTGGACGCTTAAACCTGGTTGTCCAGAGAGGTGAGGTGTACCATGATAAAGATCTAAATGTAAGTTTTAAATCATAGGGAATCACATTGTGAAGAAGATGGAAGCAAGTTCCCATTCATTGAAAGGTTACTGAGATGTTTGAAGCTTGTAAAAGATATACTGCCAATGTGCAAGTTGTGTGAATAGTGTGAATAACCACATGGCAGGAGTACATGATTATGTGCTACGAAAGTACACTTGTAAGTTAGATAGAAGGGTTGTGGAAGTGGATATATGTGGAAGTGTTTCAACAGGACTATACTGTTTGGGGATAGGCCAGAATAGCAATTCATTTTATTCTGTATTACCTATCAAAAGAAGCATGAAATTTGAGTATAGAATTAAGCTAATGGCATTTTGTTAAGGGTTTGACCAGATATTGAGTGAATTATTATCATTTATGCCCTGAGGCCTACATAGAGGCCCTGTTCTGATTTATTGGCATGTGACATTACATTTACCAGCCTCTGACATGAGTAAAGCTATGGAGGTCTCGTTTTGGCATCCTAATATGCTTTCTTATGCCATGAGAATTGTACTAAACTGTTTAGTTTGTTCCAAAAATATAGTACATCGAGGACCAGTTATTTCTCCTGGATCCATTCCTATTCCAACAGGACCTGGAGTAGAATGGCATGTGGACTTTAAAAGTGGGTCAAAAGGTCCTTCGAAAGAACTTCACACATAAGACCTGGAAGGACCCAATTTACGTGGGACCATTTGAAATAAAAGAGCTAACTCACACTGCAAAATTGTCAGACCATACCACCTGGATACATCTATCTGATTTACGCAAGGCTCATGATCCAGGACCACCTGAGCTAATAGAAACCACCATTGTACCCCCAGAAGGCATTCATTAGTAACATCATCAGTGCAAAAGAATTATGAAGGTTTTCGTAATCTGTTTGCTGGTAGGACTTACTTATGGACTCAATACATACGTTGAGAGAATTCAACATGCCTCAATGACTCTTAATCTGACTAACTGTATTATTTGCACTCCACTTGTCACTTCTGTAACTACCATTCCAGCACATATTCACCCTTATTCTATGATTAAGTTGCAAGGTCTTCATAACTGTTTCAGTAATGGTACCTGCTACTTGGGTTTGGATCACGAGCACAGGCAATATTGGACCAATGTTACTGCTCAACGCCTGCCTTCTTTGTTTGCTCATACTATTCCTGCACTAAACTATTGGTGCCTGATAAACTCTAGTTCACTTAAGGGTAAGATGCCTAATGTTTTATGTAATTATACTTATGACATACAATCCCGAAATTGGACTGTGTTACAGGGATCCTATGTTATAAATCAGACTGCAACATCTATAGCCTGTGCTAACAAAAGAACTTATAATCGGACACTGACAACCTCTTATGTGACCTCTACTAACCTTACTCTCACAAATTTGACTTTCTTCTTTTCATTATGTCAATTTAATGTCTCTTCTATACAAGCCATTACTGCTGTGCCTACTGCTTGTTCTTCAGTTAAAGAACCAAATAATCCTATTTTTCCTTTTTCTCAAACCTATGCTTTATATCATAACCTAACTTCTCTACAGTCTTTACGGTTAGGGGATTATTTGTTATGTGATAATATCCTGTACACTTATCTTCCATCATGTTATAAGTTCTGCACTCTTGTTCAACTAAATTTATTTGATTTGATCATTCCATTAAATGGCACATCACATAGTTCTAATAGTCAGAGACGACGTAAAAGGGATGTTTCCAGTACCTCCTTTAGTGCTTTAACAGGAGATGATCAAGCTTTACAATTAGCATTAGATTATATTAACAGTACCTATCCTATGACCAAGAAACGTTTAGATGCCTTGTCAGCCACTGGATGGATTCCATTTGCAGGATCTGCCATCGCAGCTGAAATGGGTATGTCAATCAGACGCTTACAATCACTATTACATGTTGTAACACATGAATTAGACATAGCTATAGCAGCACTTCAAGAGGAAATTGATGATACAGCGAGATATGCAATGCACACACGCATGGTGGTTGATTTTATGTTGGCCCAATCTGGAGGAGTATGCGGCATAGTGAATGATACATCGTGTTGTTCAGTTATTAGAAATCAATCAATAATTGTAAGAAATGCAATGAAACGTATTGTTGACTTAGCAAAATTATCAAGTCAAGATTATGAAAGTATATTGGATACCTCATGGTGGGAATCAGTAAAAGGATGGTTTGGAGGACTGGGCCCATGGTTAAAAGGTCTTGTAACATTTGCAATTGTATTTATAATAGTTTTATTAATACTGGCTTGTCTAATTCCTTGCTGTATGAAAATGTGTGGAAATATACTGACAAAAGTAACAACCACAACCATGATCTCACAAAAACAAAATGTAAATATAACCCAGATCAATCAGGAATTGATTGAGACAAAGGAAATACACAATTTGTATGCTAAAGTATCTGCAATGAAAAAACAGCACTTGACAGAAACTGTTTCCTAGTGACGACGGCCTTGTGAAAAAGAATAATGTGACATTCTATATCTTAAGCAAGCTCAAACATGCTAGAGAAACTATTAGTGCATAATATTGTGAACACTGTCAACAGTGTTCAAGAGGGGTATGTATATAATTGGCAATACAAAATGGAGAGCAAGAAAAGAAAATGGTTGCTGGAAAAGTAAGTTACAATTATAACTGACCTTGTACAGAAAGTACAGGGCATGCAGAATGAACGTGTGAGCATGACTCGTAAGAAAAAGATTTACAGAGAACAAAGATTGGCTAGAGAACTAAACTTGTGGTTGTAACTAACAGATAAGGGAAAAAGGAGTGAAAGGAACCTAGACGCCAGATGGCTTCTGTAACATTAAAGAATTACATAAAGAATAAAGCATTGTGTGCAAAGAAGGAGAGGAGGAGAAAAGAAAAAAAGTGTATATAAGCTAGAGGAGAACTGTATTAGTAAGCAACTTTATCTCTGTACTGGATGAGATTGTTCCTGTATACTTGCTTCCTATGTAAAAGTTCTTTACATAGCTCTGTCATGGCATTGGCAGTTGAATAAAAAGAAAAAATTCTACAATTTTGTTTCTCTGTATATAACTTTATTGGGATTTGTTGAAAGAATTCAACACCACCCCCATCCTCCCAACCTGTCAGACTGTCATAGTAATGCTTGAATGTTTTCACTTATATACACTGTCAGCTAGCACATTTGCTTATTTCCGATCTGACGAAGAAGGGCAACCTTCGAAAGCTAATCAAGAAATGTATTGAGTTATGTCCAATAAAAAAGGTATCATCTTATTTTCTTTTCCATGTTTTATTTTGTTTGATTTCTATTGATAACCATAACAGTAATGAAGCTCACTCCTAACACAATGTATATGCAGTACTCAAATTTACTATTAAAGCTCACGTTATGCTGAAAAGAGCTTCCTTCTGGAGTGCATAAGATGTCATGTGTACAGGCAACTTATTCAGGTGTGTTTGAAAATTCCTTTTAATCAGGCCTGTGCCATTCAAAACAACGGAGCATATTTCTATCTCTTTCCGACACATTTTCTTAGTGTCCGACTGGACTTCTTGATACTTGACGATCTTTTCTCTCTCTACACAATTCACAGAGAAATCACTTGGGACTGACACTTCCATGATCAACATAATTCTGGTATTTTTCTGTTTTACCGTTATGCAGAGTTTCCTCAAATCTATATTTTTATCGGTCCTATATGCTCATAATCTCTTTACTCTCCATTATTCTTTTAGGTCCATGACCCAAGTGCTTTCCTGGTACAGCAATGTTGCCATATTTACAAAGTTTCCAATGGGTGAGACTTGCCACCTCGTTGTGCCTTTCTGTAAACAAATTCTGGGTCCCAAAAAACAACAAGGCAAACGATCTGCAAAATCCAATATGGAAAAAGAAGCCAGCAGATCAATATAACATCAGAAAGATTTTATTGAAGATACCATATGTAAACAAATTGCCCGACACAGGCCGTGTTTGACAGCAGTGCATCTGCTTGCGTTGTGTTAAGAGTCACATCATTTTAGGCATCTGCTGTATGAGCTGGTTTTTTCCAATCTACTATACACCACAAGTTTTCCGTTTTTAGAGTTGCTCCTTTCAGAAGGTGTCACGTTTTCAAAGCTGGAAACTGGTTTGTCAGGCAAAACCACCCGGCAGAGCTTAATGAACAGTTAGGCACCTGCACCTGGCCACTTTTCACCAAGGGTTGTGCCCTTGGCTTCAGGTGGCCGGCAGGACTTGTAGGACAGGGCAGGAACAGGATCCCAACTAGACTGAACAGGGACTGAGGGTCAGAGGGGAAAGGAACATACAGGGACAGCAGGGCAAGGAAAGGGTAAATAAAGGACAGACTGAAAGCTGTAAACAGCCACTAAAACAGGGAGCAAAACACTGACTAACAAGACACAAAACTAAAAGCTGCAGAGCAGCCACTAAGATACAAACAGACAAGGACTACACACAAAACTATAACCCAGAGACAAGACAAGCAAACAAACAACAATCTAATCTAACTATCCACAGACTAGCAAGAACAGACAAGAATCAAGGCAGGAAACCAAATTAGAACTGGACTCAGCAGAAGTGCACCAGCATCCCAACATACCAGGGCCTTAGATGATGCAAAGGCAAGCAGAAATGTTCCAAGATGGCTAATAAGCCCAGAAGCAGTTGAGACTCAGCTGCTGCAATCACCAGGCAGCTACGGGTGCTGTGCAGGCTCAAACAACACAAGCAAACCTGGCAGCCTGGAAGATCCGGACCGGACTAAGCTAAAATCTGGAACGGGTGATGGTCCATAGCAGCCACCCATTCTGGCCACCAGAGGGCAAGGAAAGCACAGTCGTAACAGAAGGTTTCAAATTAGCACCTGATGCAGCCCTTGGTGGGCGAAACACGTCTGTGTCGGGCAATTTGTTTACATACGGTATCTTCAATAAAATCTTTCTGATGTTATATTGATCTGCTGGCTTCTTTTTCCATGTAAACAAATTCTTCCATCAAAACTTTGCAGCTAGATATGAAATGAATGACTGTTTCCATCTCTTTTTGTCAGAATCTACAAATGTCTGTTGTACCAGGTTTTAAAAATGTTTCTTGTAAACCTTCTTGTCCTGGACTGCAAATAGCACTTGCTGATCCTTAGGTTTCTGTTCTATTTAACCATTCATGTATCTGATTTTGATCGACAAATGGCTCCTGGAGTAACACTTTGTATTTCTCACAGTACTTTACTTTTCCTCATCTGCTGATGTAATTCCTTGAAGAGTTTCTTTCTCTTCATTTGTAGATTCCGTTGCTTTCTTCTCTTTTGGTACCGGTGAATTATTGCTCATTCCTTCTACTCATTGGAATACTTGTCTAAGTTTAATGATGGAGATGGATTCTGAATGTTTACTTTCGTATTTCAACACCTTTTCTGCATTTGGACCTGAAAATACTGTTAACCAAGTCTGAAGGCCTATAAGAATAGCTCAGTCATTATAATCTATTTCTGAAACCCATTCCTCTCTGACTCAGGGAATGTACAGTCTTGGCATCCACTGATTCTTATAAATTACCTTGTGGGGATGAAGGAGTTTTCTTGTTCATACATCCAGATGTTCAAGGACTTTAAGAGACCAGTTTACAATTCAAAAACTATATGAGTGTGCAGAATTTGCCAGCTGATTACTGGCTTGTGTCTTATCCTGTGATGGTAATACTCTCTTCAACATCAATTTTAGTCTGCTATAATATTATTTACTCATCTTTTCTCTCAGTGATTTATTCTTGTTTGCTGCTGCTCCTTCCTCATCTCCTAAATATTTTTATTACACCTTCCTTTTCAAGTTCCCCTATCTCACAGTCAAAGGGATATTTTCAGTTTTTCTCAACTTTGCCTCTAAGAAACTGCACATTTGTCCACACCAAAAGTCATCTTTGTGTCATCTGAAAAGTTTTTGACTACATGGAGTTGTTCTGCTAATTATTAGTCACTAGAATTGTATAGCTTTAGGTTATTTGCTATAACCTCTGGATCACTGCCATTTTTAGAATTAAAGGTAAACTCACAGGCCAAAGAATTAATAAGAGTATTCCGTTGATTAAAAGTGCCAAACAAAATAAAAACGATGGCAGGGAAACATTTTATGCAGTTCCAAGCTTTGTTTCAACCTCAAACATTTATCACATTCAGAACATTTAAATGATTTGTTTCCGTATGAACAAAAAAAACAGCACCACAGGCCTTTAAAAATGGAACACAGTTCTTTAATGAATGAGCCTTGACAAAAAGACCCGACACGGGCTGTGTTTCGGTGACTAGCACCTGCGTCAGGGGTCTACATAGAATACAAAACATAGAAATAATATATTTAAAATTTTTTTTTAACAAATAATGAATAAAACCAAAGATTAATATTTAGACTCATCAAGCATACATATATAAGCCTATATAAACACCTAAAGCATTTAATATTTTAACATTGCATTTAATATTTTAACATTCTCATATATTATTATATAGTAATTTGAAAATAAATGGATAATTAATCAAAACAAAAATGGTAACTCACCACAGTGATGACGTGGAAAACTTGGGGAATAACTCGAATATATTCCTCTACAATATATTATTCCTTACTTTTGGACAAAAATTTTTTTTCATATATTAATATTATATGTTTAAAACGCTTATTTTAATTATTTATAATATATTTTATAAAAAGGTCATACTATATAATACTGGCTATAACTAAATTTCATATTCATAAAAGCTTAAACTAACAGGTCAAAAATAATTTTTTTTAAAACATTTTCAAATATACAATAAATTTCAAACATTACACTGATAATATCATAAACCTTCAAAAACATTCAAATCAGCACAGAAATGAATAAATATATACATCTTCAAATATAAAAAAGCCAAAACTATAATATCTAGTGGCATTACTTGATCTTAATTTAAAAAAAACAACATTTTGTCACTATATATATATATAGTGACAAAATGTTGTTTTTTTTAAATTAAGATCAAGTAATGCCACTAGATATTATAGTTTTGGCTTTTTTATATATATATGTATATATATATATGTATATATACACACACACATACATATATATATATGTATATATACACACACACACATATATATATATATATATACACACATATATATATATGTATGTGTGTGTATGTATATATATATATATATTATAGCATTAACAGGGCTTCTATTATCTTTTGGAGCTCTGGGTATATTTGTTTCGTTATCTGCCAATTACAATTAATTATGTAAATTTTATTTGTAACTGCTAATGGTATTTTAGCTAGTGACAAAATACCTTTAAAATTTGCATTTATTTTGTTATCTGCCAATCACAATTAATTATACAAATGGCATCTTGAATAGTGACAAAGGGTTAACAGGGCTTTTATTCACATATATATGTTTCTCACATCAGCATTCATTTAATAAAATGTCTTCAATATTTCTTTTAGAACATAGCAAAAATGATTTTCATAAGCAATAAAATACTGACTTTCATTTTAACTCAAGTGTCAAAAGAAAAAAAATCTGTATACCTCAAACTGTATTGCCAAACAGAAGGGTTTCAATAAGTATAACAAACCATAATGCCACAGACATTACCAAGAGGATTGTGCAATTGATAAAAGTTGTCAAATCATGAGGCAGCAAATAGTATAGTGCCTAACTTAGAAACTTCCTACAATTTATTGTCATAACAAAAACTTACCCCCACGTCTCATATAGTAAAAGATACAAAGCACCAAGGCACTTTCACTTTCTGTATCCAAATGGATGAAAAGCTGTGCTCTCAAAAGGCTCTGCTTTTAATACCACGTCACACAGGGTGGAAAAGTTTTTTAATTAACTTAAGTGAAAACACCTGATCTTCACAAAGCATTAACCTTTATCCTATCAAATGAATTTAGGTGGTTACTGGGTCTAAAAGCCTGCCAGATATGCAGGAATCATTTACTAGGTCCTAAAGCCTACATTGTTAAAATATCCATTTGTTTAAAATATATATAAAATGACAGGATATTGAGTAATTATCAAAACAATTAACTAACTATATTGCAATTTTAATCTATTTAGCAACTCTATAAATTGTGTCTTCAATTAACTGTTCATATGCCAATTTGTTATCTACTCTTAAATTGAATATTTATCAAATATTAAATGACCAAATTTAAAAAGATTTTCTGAACAAATATGAACTTACCATACCCCAATTTTAATCTATTTACTAAGTCTATTAATTATATTTTAAATTTAACTGTTCATATACTATTTTATTATATCATTAAAAAAGCTTATAAATGCTAAAATTGAGCTTAAACAGCACTTCATTCTTATAATTGTATGTTTATATTGTGCCATTATTATCTACCTTATGAGTCTATAAATTGCATTTATAATTAATTATTAAATTCTAAATATAAACTTAAATAATACTACAAACATATGGTTTTATCATTAAATGTACCAATATATTCTAATGTATTTACTATATGAAATGATTATTTAAAAAATGAATTAAAATGAATTAAAAAATTAATGAAAAACATTTTTTGAAACCTTAAAAACATTAAAAACTAGAATGAAACGTGAGTGGCATTACAAATCTGTAGTTTTATCATAATGTTATGTTGAATATACCCATGCAATCAGGTGTTAAACTTAAATAAGTACATATATGAAACATTTGTTCATAAACCAAATGAGTACATGTGTGAAACATTTGTTCATAAATACATGACATCAAACAATCAAAAATATATGCTTTAAACCAAGCATATCATACATCCATTAGTCACATATATAAATGTTCCTTAAAATAAACTGCAAAGAACATCCTTCCAATGTTTAAAAAGAAAGAAAACAACATATTGTCTAAATATTCATTGAAAAACAGACAAGTCTATCTCTAGATTAAGTCCTGCAGGAGTTACTGTATTAAATTCAAAAATAGTTCTTTGTTCTCGTTGTAACAAAAGCAGATCAAGGTCACCACCACGCCACGGCTTTTTAACCACTTGATAGACAAAAAACCGGAGATCAGACGGGGAATGCGATTGTTCCATATAATGTTGCACAAGTGGGGCAGTGAGATTACCCCGATTGATATTACTCCTATGCTCATTTATGCGCGTCTTGATTTTTCTCTTTGTTTTACCCACGTAAAGTAATGAGCAAGGGCACATAATAACATATACGGCATGTGTGGTATTGCAATTAGTGTGGTTCAGCAGTTTATAAATTTTGCCAGTCTGCGGATGTTCAAAGGAAACAATATCCATTGACAACTGACATACCGAACAACTCTTGCATGGATGATGGCCAGTAACAAAATGATCCAGTTCTAATCGTTGATCATTGTTAGTTTGAGGCAGTGAAGATGGGGCAATAATTTCTTTTAAATTCCTCCCTCTAGTGTGTGCAATTGTAACTTATATGTATGTGTGTGTGTGTATATATATATATATATATATATATATATATATATATATACACATACACATATAGTGACAAAATGTTGTTGTTTTTTTAATTAAGATCAAGTAATGCCACTAGATATTATAGTTTTGGCTTTTTTATATTTGAAGATGTATATATTTATTCATTTCTGTGCTGATTTGAATGTTTTTGAAGGTTTATGATATTATCAGTGTAATGTTTGAAATTTATTGTATATTTTAAAATGTTTTAAAAAAAATTATTTTTGACCTGTTAGTTTAAGCTTTTATGAATATGAAATTTAGTTATAGCCAGTATTATATAATATGACCTTTTTATAAAATATATTATAAATAATTAAAATAAGCGTTTTAAACATATAATATTAATATATGAAAAAAATTTTTGTCCAAAAGTAAGGAATAATATATTGTAGAGGAATATATTCGAGTTATTCCCCAAGTTTTCCACGTCATCACTGTGGTGAGTTACCGTTTTTGTTTTGATTAATTATCCATTTATTTTCAAATTACTATATAATAATATATGAGAATGTTAAAATATTAAATGCAATGTTAAAATATTAAATGCTTTAGGTGTTTATATAGGCTTATATATGTATGCTTGATGAGTCTAAATATTAATCTTTGGTTTTATTCATTATATGTTAAAAAAAATTTTAAAAATATATTATTTCTATGTTTTGTATTCTATGTAGACCCCTGACGCAGGTGCTAGTCACCGAAACACGGCCCGTGTCGGGTCTTTTTGTCAAGGCTCATTCATTAAAGAACTGTGTTACATTTTTAAAGGCCCGTGGTGCTGTTTTTTTTGTTTGGACTTTAGTTTGTACTTCGTTCCCTCTCTTTTGTTATATCCTTGTTTCCGTATGAACCATTTTATGCAGTTGCAGGCTAGCTTTCTGACAGAAACTTTTATCACATTCAAAACACTTAAATGGCTTCTCTCCTGTATGTTCAGAAGAATCCGCAGCCAAGCAGAGAACTCAAACGCCCCACGGGAAAACACAAGTATAAGTGAGAGTGGGATGTTTGACCACGGAAATACAAATCCTGGAGACAAGAGTCTTAAAAGGCTTGTTTATTGATGAAAAGACTCGACACAACTGTTGTGTTTCGGCCGTCAGGCCTGCATCAGGAGTCTATAAAACATACATATGCAAATAAAGAAAAATTAAGTAAAAAATACAGTATATATAAAACATATATGATAAGAAAAACCACAGTAAGCAATAACATATGGTAAAAAACAAATAAAATGAAAAGATAAAATGTGGGAATAACATCATTTGCTAAACGTCAAAAAATGTGTTCACATATACAATGTTCTCATAAAGTGCTAATATTGCAAGAGCAATGCGTACAATAGAATACATAGAAATAATGAATAGAATAGGTACTAAACATATAGAACATATGAATGAAATAGTATATTGGAAGGATATGCAATAATGTGTATAGTTACGAGCAGTAAGCTTATAATGAAAACTGAAAAGATTTTTACATAATTACATATTCCCATGTACAGTATTCCCATAGAATGCTAATGTTGCATGAAACATCTGTACAGTAAAATCTATATAAACACATGAAATAGGGACTAAGCATACAGGACATGTGTAGAAAGTTGTGTATTAAAAGGATATCCTATAATATATATAGTGTGCTGACATTTTTTTAAGACATAAATATATTTACATAAATATATATTCTCATGTGCAATGTTCTCATAGAATGCTAATACTGCATGAAACAT
This sequence comes from Microcaecilia unicolor, assembly GCF_901765095.1. Lineage (NCBI taxonomy): Eukaryota > Metazoa > Chordata > Amphibia > Gymnophiona > Siphonopidae > Microcaecilia > Microcaecilia unicolor. The sequence goes on from NC_044033.1 coordinate 245,134,577, forward strand.
CTGTACAATAAAATCCATATAAACGCACGAATAAAAAAAAGGAATAAATAAATGAATAAAATAGGAACTAGGCATACAGGACATATGAATGAAATTGTGTATTAAAAGAATATCCTATGATATGCAGTGTACTAACATTTTTTAAAAACATAATTGTACCTGTACCTATGCATACCTTGTATAACTGATTGGAAAAATGATTCAAACGTGGTGATGTGAGAACGTGAAAAAAGTTTTAAAAAGAGGGATTTGCAAAATGTTAGATGCATTGAAAATAATATTGAAAAAAGGAACCTGAAAGATAATAAAATAAAAAATGAAAATAATAATAAAAATAAAAGTAAAAAAGAATATGCTAGCAAAAATGGGAAGAGGGGAAGGAGAGAAGAAAGGGGGAGGGGAGAAGGAACGAGGAAGATGGAGTGGGGGGAGGGGAGGGGAGAAAAGAGGAAGGAAAAAGTGGAAAGGAAGAAAAAGAAAAGGGGGGAAGGAAAAAAGAAAATATAAGGGAATGAAAAAAATGTAGAGAAAGGAGGAAGAAGAAAAGAGAAGAGGAAGAATAGTAACATGAGGGGGGAATAGATGAACGTAAGAAGTATGGAACAGAGAAGCCATAAAATGGAATAGGAAAAAAAAAATAATAATAAAAAAATAAAAAGATAAAAAAATATAAAAAATGCATGAGACATCTGAATACTAGAATGAACTAGGATTGCATTAACAGGATATGCTTCTATGTATTGCGTATGGTGTTATCAATACCATGCATGCATTGTTATAGAAACAGGATATTGAGATGTTATGTCTAAGTACTAGAGGGGAACCAGGATTGAATAAGTGCTGAAACGAGACATGCTTCTATGTGTGTTAATGCTGTTATCGATAGCATGCATGCTTGGTTGTGGGCACCATGTTAGCTGGAAGCTAAAACCATACGTAGAGTGAAAAATATTACTGACCTTGCTCAATAACGTGTCGTTTATTGAGTCTGTAAATGCACAGGAGTGAAGAAATACATGTAAAAGTAAAAATAAAACACAATGAAAAGTGATTGAAGCAATGATCTATAAGGATATTGCACTAAGAGATATGCAAAACTGATTAGTGTTATACTAACCTCAGACGTGCCGGAAGAACAGCTGATATGTGCAGTAGGTAGCACGTGATGTGATGATCTGTTATACGCAGGGCTTTTTTTGTGGGGGTACTTGGGGGTACTGAGTACCGGCACCTTTTCCATTGTCTGCTAAAATTGACCCATGGACGCCAAGTTTTAATGAAAGAGCTCAGGCTCTACACACCAATTCTGCCTTGTCAAAGGTTCTGTGACTGGTTGCAGGGGGCCTGGCTATTGTGGGGTGGGTCCCTCAGTGATCACCCCACCCTTGAAGGGTAACATAGAGGGGCATAATCGACCAGAAACGCCTATCTCCATGGGCGTTTATCTCCGAGAACGGGTCCGTGAAGGGGCGGAGTGAACCGTATTTTCAAAAAAAATAGACGCCCATGTGTTATTCGCCAAGGTGTGAGCTGGGCGTTTTTGCTTTTCAGCGATAATGGAAAATGAAATCGCCCAGCTCAAAAACGAATAAATCCAAGGCATTTGTTCGTGGGAGGGGCCAGGATTCATAGTGCACTGGTCCCCCTCACATGCCAGGACACCAACCGGGCACCCTAGGGGGCACTTTTACAAAAACAAAAAAAAAGGTAAAAGAGCTCCCAGGTGCATAGCACCCTTCCCTTGGGTGTTGAGCCCCCCAAATCCCCCTCAAAACCTACTGCCCACAAGTTTACACCATTACTATAGCCCTAAGAGGTGAAGGGGGGCACCTACATGTGGGTACAGTGAGTTTGGGGGGGTTGGACGACTAAGCATTAAGCAGCACAATTGTAACAGGTAGGGGGGGGATGGGCCTGGGTCCACCTGCCTGACGTCCACTGCACCCCCTAACAACTGCTCCAGGGACCTGCATACTGCTGCTTGGGAGGAGGGTATGACATTTGAGGGTGAAAGTAAAAAGTTGTGAAACATCATTTTTTTGTGGTGGGAGGGGGTTAGTGACCACTGGGGGAGTCAGGGGAGGTCATCCCCGACTCCCTCTGGGGGTCATCTGGTCATTTAGGGCACTTTTTGGGGCCTTATTCGTGAAAAAACAGGGTCCAGGAAAAGTGCCCTAAATTCTAGCTACAAACGTATCCATTATCGGCGAAAGGCGCCCATCTCTGTTCGGGTGATAACCACGCCCCAGTTCCGCCTTCACCACGCCTCCGACACGCCCCCGTCAACTTTGTCCGCATCCGCGACGGAGTGCAGTTGAAAGCGTCCAAAGTTCGGCTTTCGATTATACCGCTTTATTTGTTTTTGTGAGAAAAACGCCCATCTCCCGATTTAGGTCGGCTCTTGGGCGTTTTTCTCTTTCGATTATAAGCAGGATAGTAACATAGTAGATGACGGCAGAAAAAGACCTGCACGGTCCATCCAGTCAGCCCAACAAGATAAACTCATATGTGCTACTTTTTGTGTATACCTTACCTTGATTTGTATCTGTCATTTTCAGGGAACAGACCGTATAAGTCTGCCCAGCACTATCCCTGCCTCCCAACCACCGGCTCTGGCACAGACCATATAAGTCTGCCCAGCACTATCCCCGCCTCCCAACCAGCCCCCCACCACCACCGGCTCTGCCACCCAATCTCGGCTAAGCTTCTGAGGATCCATTCCCTTGGAACAGGATTCCTTTATGTTTGAATTCCGTTACCGTTTTCCTCTCCACCACCTCCCGTGGGAGAGCATTCCAAGCATCTACCACTCTCTCTGTGAAAAAATACTTCTTAACATTTTTCTTGAGTCTGCCCCCCAGCCTTGCATTTGAGTACCGGCACCTTTTTTGCTAGAAAATTTGCACTGGTTGTACGGGTCTGTTAGCAACAAAAGAAGCGGTCGAATAGTTTAGAAACAATTGCAGGAAACGGCAGAGGAGCAGAAAGAAGGGAAAAATAAACACGGTGGAGCTTGAAAGTAAAGGCTCTCCTGCTGGTAGCTTAATGAAGAAAAGATGAGCGAGTCAATAATTTACCTTTAAAAACACCTTTGGTGATGAACTTTCTCTTAGACAAATCAAGTGTCGTAAAAAGCATGAAAGGAACTCTATTGCCTAGATGTTCCTTTAAAAAGCTTAAGCGGCGCCAAAAATGTCAGAAATGACGCCAGGGATGATTAAGTTAAAAAGTGAAACCTTAACAGTAAAATGAGAAATTAAATAGGAAAAAAGGGGGGGCACAGAACAAAGAACAAATTATAGTACTAGAATGTTGACGCGCTAGATTAAGAAAAAACGTGAAGTACTTCCTGGTTGATTCGCTGATTGAATGACATGATGTGTGGAGAAATGATGGTACCGAAAAGAAGAAAGAGAAACTATGTGTAGATGACGGCTCTTAGAAACTAGGAGTATATGAATGAGTGAAAAAAGCTGTCCCATGATTAAGAATGAAGAAAACAGTGATGATTGTAAAAGTGGGAAAAAAAGGGGAAGGGGTGAAAGATAACAAAAAATATGATAAAAAACGTAAAAAAATAATAGAATAATAAATTACCCTGTCAGTGACTCTAAAAATAAAAAATTCTAAAGATACATGGACAATCAGAAAAGATATGATGAAATGAACTATGAAAATAGAAAAAAGAATAGTATAATGAATGGTGTCAGGAAAAGGAAGAAGAGGATGAAAAAAAGGGAGGGGGGAAAGGTGGAAAGACAGAAAAAAGAAAAGAAAAAAGAAAGAAGAAAGGAGAAAAAAGGGGGGACTAAGGGGGTAAAAAATATGATACAAAATGAAACAAAAAACAAACAAACAAGAGCTTGATGCACTGTATGTGATAACTGAAAAATTAGTATAATAGAGGTGAGAGGGAAACTAAAGTGAAGAGATTACTGGAAAAAATAAAGAAACGAAAAAAAGGGGAAAAAGTGGAAGGTATATGATGAACAATAAAAAAGAAAAAATAAAAAAAAGGAAAAAATTAAAAGAAAAAATAATAAATGCAAAATAAATTCTTAAATGTAAGACGTATTTTGGACATGTCTCTGAGGTTGTGAACTTAACCAAAAAAAACAAAAAACAAAAAAAGATAATGAAGGGATGATGCATCCCAGGAAATTATATAGAGCAATAAAAGATAGATCTAATGGATTAATTGGAAAAGTCGGATGGATTAGTTTAAAAGATATGTATAGGGGACAATATGGTTTGCATAGGTAAAGACTTTAGCAGAAAAGGGAACTATTTAGGGGTATACTATGATATGGCTGAAAAACATTGACTACGTTAACAAAACATTAATTATATAAAAACTGGGTGAATTTGTGTTTACATGAATGTGAAAAGTGTTCAAATAAAAGGACGGAAATCAATTTCATTGTTTAAACCTTTAGGGATCAAAGTTTGGAACTCATAAATGAGCTTCTGTTCCTCGCGTAGTAGTTGAGCATCTAAATCGCCACCTCTCCATTTTTTCGTGAATGTTCTTAAAACTAAAAACTTAATGTCAGAGATCGAATGATTCGCTGAGACCCAGTGTTCAACTAATGGTGCCGATATTACTTTCCTTTTTATACAGCCGCGATGTTCAATGATTCTTGTTTTGATGGCCCTGATCGTTTTGCCAATGTACAGTAATTGGCATGGACACTGAATGATATATATTACAGATGTCGTGTTGCAGTCTGAGGTATGTGTGAGTTTATAGGGTTTGTTGGTGATTGGATGTGTGAAAATTGTTGTTACCATGCTGTGTGTACACACGCTGCAGTGTCCACACTTTCGATGTCGAAATAATGGAAGTGGTGTTATTGCATCTGGTAGTGTGGATGGAACCAAATGCTCCTTCAGGTTTTTATTGGGGGAATACGCGACAACCAGTTCTTTATTTCTGAAGCATTCCAAACCTTCTAAAATGTGCCAATGCCTGCGGATGGAACGTGTAATATGTTTGGATAGAAAAGAGTATCTGAGGGTGCATACCACGTCTGGTGTTTTCTTTGAATTGGTCGGCTGTAATGAATCCTCACGGTCCTTTTCTAGTACTTTATTCAGTCCACTTGAGATGTGTTTTGTGGATATCCTCTTGATGAAAATCTGTTGCTCATAGCTTGTGTTTGTTGTTTAAAGTCGTCATAATCCGAGCATAAGCGGCGCAGACGTAGAAATTGACTTAATGGAAGATTGCTCTTTAAATTGGAGTTATGGTAGCTGGTGTAGTGTAGAAAAGTGTTGCGATCTATCGGTTTCCTATATATGTTTGTCTTGAAAAAATAGTCATTCTTGGTAATGAGAAGATCTAGAAAGTGAATTTCTTCAGTATTGTATTCGATGGTGAATTTCAAATTTGGATTCCTACCGTTAAGCCAATGGTGGAAGGTTAACAGTGTTTCGACATCTCCCTGCCAGAGAATGAAAATATCGTCTATGTACCTACGGTAGATTTTAATGTTGTCGAAAAAAGGATGACTGGTAAGGTATTAATTTTCAAAATTACCGACGTATAGATTCGCCAAGTCAGGGGCCATGCTCGCGCCCATCGCTGTGCCCTTTACTTGTTCGTAAAAAGTGCCTTCAAAGGCAAAATAATTCTTGGTAGGAGCGATGGTGGCGCAGGTCAGTATCAAGTGATTGGGTATATGTCTGTGGGTGTTTCTCTCCTGAAGAATCTTCTCAACGATATGGATGGCTTCAAGTTGGGGTATATTAGTGTATAGGGATTCGATATCCATTGTAACCATAATTGTGTCTGTAAGTTGTCCGTCGTAATTTTGCAAAATATTAATCATGTGTGTAGTATCCTTTACATGAGATGATATTAATGGTACAAAAGGATGTAGAAAAAAATCAACAAATATAGACAGGGGTTCGAGTATAGATCCATTACCTGAGATGATAGGTCTGCCAGGTGGATTTTCTAATGATTTATGGATTTTTGGAAGTATGTAAATTGTGGGAATTACATATGTTCTGTATGTTTAGTCCCTATTCTATTCATTATTTATATGTATTCTATTGTACGCATTGCTCTTGCAATATTAGCTCTTTATGGCACATTGTATATGTGAACACATTTTTTGACGTTTAGCAAATGATGTTATTCCCACATTTTATCTTTTCATTTTATTTGTTTTTTACCATATGTTATTGCTTACTGTGTTTTTTTCTCATATCTGTTTTATATTTTTTTTTACTTGATTTTTCTTTATTTGCTTATGTATGTTTTATAGACTTCTGATGCAGGTCTGACGGCCGAAACACAACAGTTGTGTCGAGTCTTTTCATCAATAAACAAGCTTTTTAAGACTCTTGTCTCCAGGATTTGTATTTCCGTGGTCAAACATCCCACTCTCACTTATACTTCTCTCCTGTATGTGCCATTTTATGCAGTTGAAAACATTCAGAACATTTAAATGGTTTCTCTCCTTCATGTTTCATCTTATGCAGTTGCAAATGGGCTTTCCAATTGAAACTCCTATCACATTCAGAACACTTAAACGTTTTGTGACCCATGTGGATCATTTTATGTTTTCTCAGGTCACTTTTCCGACAAAAACATTTATCATATTCTGAACATTTGAAAGGTTTTTCTCCTGTGTGAATCATTTTATGTAGCTGAAGGTTAGCTTTTCTTCTGAAACATTTCTCATACTCAAAGCATTTAAATGATGTGCGCTTTGTATGAATCATTTTATGCTTTTGTAGATCACTATGCCGACGGAAACATTTATTACATTCTGAACATTTAAATGATTTTTCTCCTGTGTGAATCATTTTATGCAGTAGGAAGAAAAATGTTGTAAAACATTTCTCACATTCAGAGCACTTAAATGGTTTTTCTCCCGTATGATTCATGGTATGTATTGCAGATGAGTTTTCTGACTGAAACTTTTATCACATTCAGAACATTTAAATGGTTTGCATCCCATGTGAAATTTTTAATGCTTTTCCGGTTACTTTTCCAACGGAAAGGGATCACATTCAAAGCATTTAAACGGTTTTTCTCCAGTATGATTAATTTTATGTAGTTGAAAGTTGGCTTTTCTTCTGAAACATTTATCACATTCAGAGCATTGAAATGGTTTGTGCTCTGTGTGAATCATTTTATGCTTTTACAAGTTACTTTTCTGACAGAAACATTTATCACATTCTGAACATTTAAATGGTTTTTCTCCCATATGAATCATTTTATGCAGTTGGAGATTGGCTTTTGTATTGAAACATTTCTCACATTCAGCGCATTTAAAAGGTTTGTCTCCTGTGTGATTCATTTAAGGCACGTGCAGGTCAGCTTTCCTTTTGAAACATTTCTCACATTTAGAACATTTAAATTGCTTGTCTCCTGTGTGATTCATTTGATGCAGTTGTTGGTTTTCTTTCCTCCTGAAACATTTATCACATTCAGAGCATTTAAATGGTTTCTGCTTTGTGTGAATCATTTTATACTTTTGAAGGTCACTTTTCTGATGCAAACATTTATCACATTCTGAACATTTAAATGGGTTTTCTCCCATATGAATCATTTTATGCCAATGGAGATTGACTTTTGTTTTGAAACATTTCTCACATTCTGAACATTTAAATGATTTTTCTCTCATATGAATCATTTTATGCCGATGGAGATTGGCTTTTGTTTTGAAATATTTGTCACATTCAGAACATTTAAAGGGCTTGTCTCCTGTGTGATTCATTTGAAGCAGTTGTAGGTTTTCTTTCCTCTTGAAACATTTGTCACATTCAGAACATTTAAACAGTTTGTCTCCCAAGTGAGTCATTTTATCCTTAAGGAGGCTGCATTTCTCACTGAAACATTTATCATATTCAGAACATTTAAATTGGTTTTCATAGGGGATTGTATGTTGACAGTCGTGAACCTCAGTCTTAAGCCTGGGTAGATGGTGCTCAACAAAATGTGAGTCTGTGGAGAAATTTTCCCGAGTATGAGCATTTTTAAAATGTCTGTTACCTTCTTTGAGTCCTCCAGTTTGTAGATGACTTGGGCAGTAGCTGGAATTTCTTTCTTGTGTGTTTGATCTCTCTCTTTTATGAGGTATTTCTTTCACCTTGGTTGGAATTATGCCACTTATACCTCCCTTACACTCAGTTGAAGTATCTGGGCTGCCTCTGGAGGGGGGGTCTTTGTGTATCCATTCTTCTCTCCTCTGCTCACCACACATTTTCATTCTTTTACTATTATTCCCAAATCCATCATCTGGTGGATAAAAAAACAAGCAAGAGTATGATCCTTAATTTTACTGCTTTGGAGAAGAACATAAATATAGAACAGAAAATGCTGCTGCTTGTAGACAGATACAGCTGGTCAATGGCACATGAACCTAAGGAAACAGGGGATCTCACTGTTCTGACCTGGTTTTACAGCCTGCTTTACTAACACAGACTACTCAGTAATTACTGTGGATTCTTTTGGATTCGTATTAGGTAAATGAGACTTTTATTACTACTACTACTACTACTACTTAACATTTCTAAAGCGCTACTAGGGTTACGCAGCGCTGTACAATTTAACATAGAGGGACAGTCCCTGCTCAAAGAGCTTACAATCTAAAAGACAAGTGAACGATCAGTCCGATAGAGGCAGTCAAATTGGGGCCGTCTGGATTTGCTGAACGGTAGGAGTTAGGTGCCGAGCGCAGCATTGAAGAGGTGGGTTTTAAGCAAAGACTTGAAGATGGGCAGGGAGGGGGCTTGGCGTATGGGCTCAGGAAGGTTGTTCCAAGCATAGGGTGAGGCGAGGCAGAATGAGCGGAGCCTGGAGTTGGCGGTAGTGGAGAAGGGTACTGAGAGGAGGGATTTGTCCTGTGAACAGAGGTTACGGGCGGGAACGTAAGGGGAGATGAGGGTAGAAAGGTAGTGAGGGGCAGCAGACTGAGTGCATTTGTAGGTAAGAAGGAGACGCTTGAATTGAATGCGGTATCTGATTGGAAGCCAGTGAAGTGACCTGAGGAGAGGGGTGATATGAGTATATCGGTTCTGGAGGAATATAAGACGTGCAGCAGACTTCTGAACAGATTGAAGAGGGGATAGATGGTTAAGTGGGAGGCCGGTGAGGAGTAAGTTGCAGTAGTCAAGGCGAGAGGTAATGAGAGCGTGGACGAGAGTTCGGGTGGTGTGTTCAGAGAGGAAAGGACGAATTTTGCTGATGTTAAAAAGGAAGAAGCGACAGGTCTTGGCTATCTGTTGGATATGCGCGGAGAAGGAGAGGGAGGAGTCAAAGATGACTCCGAGGTTGCGGGCAGATGAGACGGGGAGGATGAGGGTGTTATCGACTGAGATAGAAAGTGGAGGAAGAGGAGAAGTGGGTTTTGGTGGAAAGACGATGAGCTCGGTCTTGGACATGTTCAGTTTCAGATGGCGGTTGGACATCCAGGCAGCAATGTCGTGTAAGCAGGCTGATACCTTTGCCTGGGTCGCCGCGGTGATGTCTGGTGTGGAGAGATACAGCTGGGTGTCATCAGCATAGAGATGATACTGGAAACCATAAGATGAGATCAGGGAGCCCAGGGAAGAGGTGTAGATTGAGAAGAGAAGGGGTCCAAGGACAGATCCCTGGGGAACACCAACAGATAGGGGGATGGGGGTGGAGGAAGATCCATGAGAATGAACTCTGAAGGTGCGGTGGGAGAGATAGGAGGAGAACCAGGAGAGGACAGAGCCCTGGAACCCAAATGAGGACAGTGTGGCAAGAAGTAAGTCATGATTGACAGTGTCAAAAGTGGCGGATAGATCGAGGAGGATGAGGATGGAGTACTGACCTCTGGATTTGGCAAGGAATAGGTCGTTACAGACTTTAGAGAGTGCCGTTTCTGTTGAGTGTAGAGAGCGAAAACTGGATTGAAGTGGATCGAGGATGGCATGAGAGGAGAGAAAATCAAGGCAGCGGCTGTGAACGGCACGCTCAAGTATTTTGGAGAGGAAGGGTAGGAGGGAGATGGGGGTGGTAGTTGGAGGGACAGGTAGGGTCAAGTGATGGTTTTTTGAGGAGAGGTGTGACTACGGCGTGCTTGAAGGTGTCAGGGACAGTTGCAGTGGAGAGAGAGAGGTTGAGGATATGACAGATGGAGGGGATGACAGTATGAGAGATGATGTTAAGTAAGTTGGTGGGGATGGGATCAGAAGAGCAGGTGGTGCATTTCGAGGAGGAAAGAAGGCGAGCGGTTTCCTCCTCGGTGATGACAGGAAAGGAGGAGAAAGAGGCCTGGGTTGGTTGGTTGAGGGAGAGGGTTGAAGGGTGAAGAGGAGGAGATGGCTTGGTAGAGAACTCAAGGTTGATCTTTTGCACCTTGTCGCGGAAGTAATCAGCCAGTGATTGAGGAGACAGCGAGGGGGGGGTAGGAGCGGAGGGCACTTTGAGGAGGGAGTTAAGGGTGGCGAAGAGACGACGGGGTTTGGAGCTGAGAGAATTGGTCAATTGGGTGTAATAGTCCTGTTTGGCAAGGAATAGGGAGGACTGGAAGGAGGATAGCATGAATTTGTAGTGGATGAAGTCTGAAAGGGTGCGAGATTTCCTCCAGAGGCGTTCAGCAGATTGGGTGCAGGAGCAAAGGTAACGGATGCAAGGGGTCAGCCAAGGCTGGAGATTAGTACGCTTAGTGGGACGGGAGGTGGATGGTGCGAGGGTGTCCAGAGCAGAGGAGAGAGTGGCATTGTAAGCAGAGACAGCCTTGTCGACAGACTCGGAGGACATGATGGAGGGGAGGAGATTAGAAATACTAGAGGATAGGGTGGGAGGGTTAATAGCCTGGAGATTCCTGGAGGTAGTGGTTAAGGTTGGACGGGGCTGAGGGGGGGGGGTGAAGAAGTGTGAAGGTGATTAGGTGATGATCGGAGAGAGGAAGGGCTGAAGCGAGGAAATTGGAGGGAGAGCCGGAAGAGGAGAGGATGAGGTCAAGACAATGGCTGTCTCGGTGAGTAGGGGTGGTGGAGCATAGCTGGAGGTTGAAGGAGGATGCTAGAGTGAGGAACTGAGAAGCGTGAGGGTCGGATTGGTCATCAACGTGTATGTTAAAGTCTCCGAGAATGAGGGACGGAGATGAGGGTTCAAGAAAAACGGAAAGCCAGGCATCGATGTCGGTGAGGAAGGAAGAGAGGGATTTATTAGGGGGGCGGTAAATGACTGCCACTCTGAGCGGCAATGGGTAGAATAGCCGGATGGAGTGTGCTTCAAATGATGAGAAGCAGTGAGACTGCGGTAGGAGGAGGGGTTGGAAGCTACAAGAGGGCGAAAGTAGTAGCCCGACGCCTCCACTGCGGCCAGCTGGGCGGGGAGTGTGGGAGAAGAGATAGCATCCATGACAAAGGGCCGTGACTGAGGCAGAGTCGTCAGGGGAGAGCCAGGTTTCAGTTAGGGCGAGTAGTTGAAGGCAGGGGCATAGCCAGACTACAGATTTTGGGCGGGCCTAGGCAAGAAGTGGGTGGGCACCAAGTGTTCTCCACCCCCCAAAAAAATATCTCAGCAGGTGGGAAACGCTTCTTTCCACCTTTTCAGTCTGCAGCAGGCATGTGTAGAAAACAGAGCATGAGCAGGTTCCAGTATCATGGAGAGTACTGTTTTCGTTACCATCAAGGGGAAGTCTTCAGCTGGCTGAGCTTGGGATCCCCACCAGCTACCACCAAATGTGTGCTACTGTTGGGTGGGCCTGAGCCCTAAGTTGGTGGGCGCTGGCCCACCCAGGCCCACCTGTGGCTACGCCACTGGTTGAAGGGAATGAGAGATGAAGAGATCGTGGGTGAAGGGCAGTTTGTTGCAGACCGAGTGGGCATTCCATAAGGTACATGAGAAGGGGAGGGAAGAGGGGGGGGAGGAGGGGAATAGAAACGAGATTGGAGACATCACAGAGTCGTTTGCATGGATAGGAGAAGGACAGGTGAGGGGGCCTGGATTTGGATTAATGTCTCCCGCGGAAAGCAGGAGGAGGAGCAAGAAAGTGCGGAGGAGGGTGGGGGTGGTCGGGCGACGAAGGCGACGAAGACGAGGTGCACTTAGGAGAAATGGTGATGGGTTAATGGCAGGAAGGAAGTGTTGAAGGTTAAGAGCTAGGAAGGAGGAGGGGGACAAGAGAGATGGTGAGGTGGTGAGGGATGGGGGTGAATAGGGTATTGCCGTAGCGAGCAGGACGGGAGGGGACATGGGTGGGCAATGAGTTCCGGCGGTAGATAGCGGTAGGGGGAGGGGAAAAAGATTAGGAAGGGACAGGGCAAGGAAGAGAATGTGGACAGGGGCCATAAGTAGTGATTGCGGTGTAACAGGTGTATGTGTAGTGACTGAGGTGAGAAGCAGATAGAGCGGAAAAGCTGGATTGGAGGCTTGGAATCGGAGGAATTGATGGACTGGAAAGCAGGTAAGTCAATGGCTGACAAGTTAGCAAGCAGGCAAGTGAGGCAGTGGCTGCCAAGCTAGCAGGCGGGTTGGAACAAGCTGGTGCAGATGGACAGGAATGAGCAGGGAGAAGCAGGGAGAAGCTGGGGGGCAGGTAAGTCAATGGCTGACAAGTCAGCAGGCAGGCAAGTAAATCAATGGCTGACAAGCTAGCAGGCGGGCTGGAGCATGCTGGTGCAGATGGACAGGAACGAGCAGGGAGAAGCTGGAGAGCAGGTAAGTCAATGGCTGACAAGTCAGCAGGCAGGCAAGTAAGTCAATGGCTGACAAGCTAGCGGGTGGGCTGGAACAAGCTGGTGCAGATGGACAGGAACGAGCAGGGAGAAGCTGAAGCAGCAGGCTGGAGCAGATGGACTGGAACAAGCAGGGAGAACAGGTTCAGGCGGACTGGAACACGCTGGAGCAGATGTACTGGAGCAAGCAGGCTGGAGCAGGTGTACTGGAGCAAGCAGGCTGGAGCAGATGGACTGGAACAAGCAGGGAGAAGCTGGAATAGGCGGACTGGAACACTGGAGCAAGCAGGGGAAGCTGGATTGGCGGACTGGAACAAGCTGGGATCGGGCAGACTGGAACAAGCTGGGATCATGCAGACTGGAACGAGCTCGGAGTAGGTGGATCAGGCAGACTGGAACACACTAGAGCATTAGGACTGGAATAAGCAGGCTGGAGCAGATGGACTGGAACAGGCAAGGGGAAGCTGGATTGGCGGACTGGAACAAGCTGGGATCAGGCGGACTGGAACAAGCTGGGATCAGGCAGACTCTACTTTATCTCCCTCAACAATATCTTTCTTGATATCGGGTGGGGGAGGTAACCTTACTTCATCAAATGGAACCTGACGCTCTGGTTGCCAGTTGTTCTCAAATACAACTGTGAGTGAATCTTCATGGACATCTTTAATAAATCCATTTTTACTGTTTGTCCATGCTAAATGGGTTAGTTCTGCACATCGAAGCTCATGTTTAAGCCAGGCCATTGGTCTCAAACAATTTGTATGCTCACTGTTGTATCCAGTTGTAACCATTATTAGAGGTTCTAAAATCTAACATATACAATGATTAGCTATATAACTGAAAAGATCTTATAATTAAACAATACCTATCTATAAACAATCATTACATCACTGGTCCCTACATCCAAGCAATGCTAGGAGTTCCTAGACCAGGAAAAGAAGCAATACACTAAAAAAAATCATCACTGGTCCTTAAATCATCCAGGCTCATCATCAGCTGGGGGTGGGGTGGGGTGGGGTGGGGTGGGGTGGGGTGGGGCCCTGTTCACAGCGAAAGCCAGGAGTTTCTTTGACCAGGAAATATGGTTCTCTGCGCAGTATGTACATTACCCACAGATGAGCTCCCAATTTCACTGACATTTCTCTCTCTCTCATGATTTACTCTTTTCTGCTTCTCCTCCTCACCCCTCCTGCGATCCATTCTTAGGCTCTCACAAGGCACGATCTTCTCACTTCCTCTAACTTCCTCCACTCCACTCAGTGGACAGTGGAGCCACTTTCTGCCACTGTTAATTTAGACAAGCCTCATTCTGGTGCTCCAATAGCCACCAAGCCTCATTCTGGTGCTCCAATAGCCTCTCTCATTGTCTCCAAGCCTGATTATGGGGCTCCAATAGCCTCTCTCACTGTATTCTAGTGCTCCAATAGCTTCTCTCACTGTATTCCAAGCATCATTCTGGTGCTCCAACAGCCTCTCTCTCTGTATTCCAAGCCTCATTCTGGTACTCTAATAACCTCTCTCACTGTATTCCAAGCATCATTCTGGTGCTCCACTACCCTCTCTCACTGTATTCCAAGCCTCATTCTGGTGCTCCAATAGCCTCTCTCACTGTATTCTAGTGCTCCAATAGCCTCTCTCACTGTATACTAAGCCTCATTGTGGTGCTCCAATAGCCTCTCTCACTGTATTCTAGTGCTCCAATAGCCTCTCCCACTGTATGCTACGCCTCATTCTGGTGCTCCAACAGCCTCTGTCACTGTATTCCAAGCCTCATTCTGGTGCTCCAATAGCCTCTCTCACTGTATTCCAAGCCTCATTCAGGTGCTCCAATAGCCTCTCTCACTGAATTCCAAGCATCATCATTCTGGTGCTCCTACAGCCTCGCGTCATTCTGGTGTTCTAATAACCTCTCTCACCGTATTACAAGCCTCATTCTGGTGCTCCAGCAGCCTCTCTCACTGTATTCCAAGCCTCATTCTGGGTCTCCAATAACCTCTCTCACTGTATTCTAAGCCTCGTTCTGGTGCTCCAATAATCCCTCTCACTGTATTCCTGTGGTGTTGCAATAGTCTCTCTCACTGTATTCCAAGCCTCATTCTGGTGCTGCAATAACCTCTCTCACTGTATTCCAAGCCTTAATCTGGTGCTACATTATTTATTTATTTATTTATTTATTTATTTATTTATTGCATTTGTATCCCACATTTTCCCCCACCTATTTGCAGACTCAATGTGGCTTCCAGAGTTTTGTTATGACATAGTCATTGCAGGATATCAGATACAATTAGTAATATACAGAGATTAAGAAAGGTGAGAGAGAAGGAAGGTGTTGGGCAGGATAGTATAGATGGTGGATTTTAATAACTGAGTGGGTTGGTGAGGTAGTTTTGTAAGGCTATGGGTTCTCTTTGTAGGCCTTATTGAAGAGATGTGTCTTCAAAGATTTGCGAAAGTTAGTTATTTCGTCAATGGTTCTCAGGGCGTAGGTAATGCATTCCACAACTGCATGCTCATGTAAGAGAAGGTGGTGGCGTGTATCAGCTTGTATTTTAGTCCTTTACAGCTGGGGAAGTGCAGATTGAGAAATTTGCGGGCTGATCTTATGGCGTTTCTGGGAGGCATGTCCACGAGGTTTAGCATGTAGATTGGGGCGTCTGCGTGAATGATTTTGTGTACAATCGTGCAGATCTTAAACGCAATGCGTTCCTTGAGTGGGATCCAGTGAAACTTCTCTCTTAGAGGTTTTGCACTTTCATATTTAGTTTTTCCAACTGGGCTGTTTGGAGTTTTTTGATAGTCTGTTCTTTGCAGCCAGCGTACAGTGCTTTGCAATAGTCCAGATGACTTATTACCATTGACTGTACCAGGGTACGGAAGATATGTCTCGGGAAGAAAGGTTTTACTCTTTTGAGTTTCCACATGGAGTGGAACATCTTTTTCGTCGTATTCTTCACGTGAGCATCGAGTGTGAGGTTTTGATCAATGGTAACTCCAAGAATTTTCAGATTTTGTGAGACGGGAAGAGAACAGTATGGTGTGGTTATGGTGGAGTAGCTGTTTGTGTTGTGTTGTGAGGTGAGTACTTGACATTGTGTTTTTTCTGCGTTGAGTTTCAGTTGGAATGCATCCGCCCAGGAGTGCATGATTTGGAGGCTTTGATTGATCTCATTGGTGATTTCTAGGGTTACCATTTGTCCGGATTTCCCCGGACATGTCCTCTTTTTGAGGACACTGTGGGGAGTCCGGGCGGATTTCTCAATTTGCTGGGTTTGTCCGGGTTTCTTCTCTGAGTCCTGACTCCTCCCCTCCGTCCTCCTGCCCTATGGTATAAACAGAGGCAGGAGACCTGCAGCGTCTGTGGCCAGCCCCAGTCAGCTGATTGCTGAGATCCTCCGTCCTTCCTCCTGCACGCAGGCGCCTTACTCCTGTAATAAATGTAAACTTTCCAGTCCCTCAGCCTTCCACAGGGACAATTAAATAGCAGCATTGACTAGTGGGCCTCTGAATGAATGAGCTATCCTTGCCCCTCAGCAGGCAGCTGCTAATTTCTGACCAGAATAAACAAAAAGAAAGCTGTGGGGGGGGGGGGGGGGGAGAGAGAGAGAAAAGGACCAGCCTTCTGCACTGCTGATGTCATGAAGCAGGGTTGATTTTTGCTTTTTTAAATGTTTTTTTTAATTCTGGAATTAAAAAATAATAATAAATAAATCCCAAGACAGTAGTCAATGGCTTCCTCTCTTATGCTGCTGTCTTCCTGCTTCTGACTTCCCTAAGCAATGGAAAAGAAAGGAAAAGAAACTTGTCTTCTCTGAAAGGTTTAAGCTGGTCTCCTTCTTTGGGAGCCTCTGGACTAGTGCAGGAAAACCCCACCAAAAGGTAAAAGGTTTGGGTGCCTTTCAGTACATTTGTATCCTGGGGAGGGGGAGGGAATTACAATTAATGATACGAAAACATTTCTGGCCATAAATTCCCTCGGGCAAACTTGATGCATTTCTTAAATACATGTAAGACATAAATAATGTACATTTGTTTGTTGACCTTCATTTCCATTCATATGGAAACCTACCAGCCAGGTTACTTTGTATTTTTTTTTTTGGGGGGGGGGGGGATAACTGAGGAGGTGAAATAGTTGAACCATGTCTGCGTTCGTTTCTCAAGGATTGCATTCCAGGATCTAATGTTTTGAAGCCAGGGAAAGGAAAGTTCTGTGTCAAACCTGAGTTCAGAAAAAAAAATAGTATACATCTATAGGATAAAACATTTCTGCAGCTGAGCTTTCTGAAAGCTGTTAAACCATTAGTTGAATTTTTGAGAAGCTTTTTGAGTGGTTTGGTCTGAGCGCTGTTTAACAACCTTACAGAAGAGGGAAGGGAGCTTTTAAGGTTAAATAAATATTGCCAGAGTGAATGAGAGCTTGTTTCAGGTCATTGAAAATACTTGGCTGCGCCAGCTCTCCTAACTGCCATTGGACCCCCTTGCTACTCCTGGGCTTACCCCATTGCATGCAAGAGACTTGTGGTTCTGAGATTTCCCCACTGGATTCCCTAAGAAATGTCCCCATTGGATTACCTAAGAAAAGCAAGGCTACAAGTCCTTCCTTGCATATGTAACCCAGTCCTACTATCCCGGGTTAGAAGGAGCTCTAGAAGCACTGCATGTTTTTTTCACTTACTTACTCACTCTAGTCCCATCAGCTTATCCACACAGGAATAGGGTTACCATACGTCCGGATTTACCTCTTTTTGAGCCCTGGTGGTCTAGTGACCTCTTCCGCCTTCGGGGCAGGAAAGAGCCCCCTCTTTCCTGCCTGGAGCACTGCCCTGCATGCATCCTTCCTGTTAGTGATCCTCGGCGCCGATTCAAAATGGCCACCAGGAGTTGAAGTCTCGCGAGGTCACTTCAACTCTCGGTGGCCATTTTGAATCGGCGCTGAGGATCACCAACAGGAAGGATGCATGCAGGGCAGTGCTCCGGGCAGGAAAGAGGGGGCTCTTTCCTGTCCTGAAGAGGTCACTAGACCACCAGGGCAGTATAAGGTGAGGGGGGGGGGGGGGTGACAGGGTATGTGACGGGGGTGGGGAAAACGTGACAGGGGCGGGGCAAGTGTCCTCCTTTTGGGGGGACAAAAAATGGTAACCCTAGTGATTTTGTTTAGATCACATTTGAACGGGATGTAAATCGTGACGTCGTCTGCATATATGTAGGGGTTGAGGTTTTGATTGGCTAGAAGTTTGGCTAGAAGTATCATCATTAGGTTAGAGAGTTGGTGAGAGGGGGGATCCTTGGTAGGGTTACCATCTGTCCGGATTTCCCCGGACATGTCCTCTTTTTGAGGGCGCTGTCGGGAGTCCGGGCGGATTTCTTCATTTGCTGGCTTTGTCCGGGTTTTCTCCGAGTCCTCCGCTCCTCCTCCTGAATCTCAGTCTCCTCCCCTCGTCCGACGTGCTGCGTCCGTGCGTGTGCCCGCCCCAGTCAGCTGATTAGTTGATCCATCCTCCGCCCTGCACGAATCAAGCACGCAGGCAGGCGCGCAGTGCAGCGCTTCAGTTCTACTGCCTGCTGCCTGCAGCCGTCGCCATATCGACGATGAGGAACACGAGGTCAATTTGTTTTTATCCGACTCTTCTGGGTCCGGGACCTGATCGGACGGAGACACTTTTTTTCGGATGTAGGTAACTTGGTAGTTGGTAGGTAGGCAGGTAGGCTGCCATGTTGTGGCCCATGTGGTTGCAGTGGGGACGTGGGGGGAAGGGAACGTAGAAGCGTGTAAGGGGGGCGAGAGAGCTGGCAAAGGTGGATGGAGAATGAATGTATGCTAATATTGATATTGGATTGAAGTAGAAAAATTAAAGTAGGTGGGTTTCTGCCTGAGAGAGGGGGGTGTGGGCCATACCCATGGAGAGAACATGGACCTTGCTGGGACTCAGCAATGGGAAGGAAGAGGTTTGGGAAGAGAATTTAAGAAGGTAGAAATGAATGCTGCAGCTAAAGTCTTTAGAACAGCTGACCAAAAAGGGGATGGAGGTCAGAGGAGAAGGAGAAAATTTTGGAGATTTGTTAAGAAGGAGGGGTAGAGAAAGCTGACTGAACTTAAGAAGGGGGAAGAGATACAAACTAAGAATTGGAGATGGAATTGAAGAGGGAAACTGCTGCTGTGGGGGGCGAGGGAGAAGAAGCCTGTTATAATATAATGGGAGTATTCTACACAAGAAAATTACAAAACAGGTGCACAATTATTATTCTTTTTTTTTTTTTGCATAGAATTCTCCTCCCCAGGACCCTTGAATATAATAGTAGTAACTGCTGCCATTAAACTGTAAGGTTTTGCAAAATGGGCCCCAGCCAGCCCATGTACTAATACGCTCGCTGACACTTGATTACTCGTAAATACGATACAGCTATCAAAGTGTTGCACGGATTATTTAATTTGTTAGTACTAGTGTATAGCATGTGGTGGACTTTGGTCCTGGGGAACTGGGTTCAATTCCCACTGCAGGCACAAGCAGCTCCCTGTGACTCTGGGCAAGTCACTTAACCCTCAAGTGTTGTTCATGTGTTTGCTGGGAATTGACTGTTTTTTTGTTGGGGGGGGGGGGGGAAGATGGTAGATGACAAAAAAAAGAAAAGAGCCCCTTCTTTCCTGCCCGGCACACCTACAGACTGTCTTGCTCCCTGTGCCATTTCAAAATTGCTGCTAACAGTTCAAGCGGCAGCTTCGCGAGACTTCCATTGAAGTCTTGCATAGGAGGCGGGGTAGGGGCGGGGAAGAGGTGTGTCAGGGGGCGGGGTATGTGTCCTCTTTTTTCTAAGGGCAAATATGGTAACCCTAATCCTTGGGGAACTCCACATTAACTTCTCATTCCAAGCCTCATTCTGTTGCTCCACTAGCCTCTCTCACTGTATTCCAAGCCTCATTCTGGTGCTCCAATAGCCTCTCTCACTGTATTCCTTGTGCTCCAGTAGCCTCTCTCACTGTATGCTAAGCCTCATTGTGGTGCTCCAATATGTAGATAGAATGTATTTGGATACAGGCAGCAGATGATGTTTTGTATATTCCTGAGAATCTAGCATGTGATGTTTTTGTTCTTTCCTGAGAAAGTAGCAGAATAGCAGGTGATGTTTGTACATTCCTGAGCAGGTTCACGAGCTGTTCATGTAGAGTTGTTCTTGTAAGCAATGCATGATCATGGTTGTGTAAGCAAAATGTAACCAATAGTAATGATAATACATGTAATATCCATGAATATTCATAGAGTATATAAGAAGGGGATTGACTCCCAAATAAAGAGTTTTTTGCCCAGACACACGAGAGGAGAGTTATTTTGCAACATCTGGTGATCCCCGACGTGATCGGTGAAAACGTGACGTACTTACTACGACTGGAACAGTCAGCGCGCCATTCCTTCTACGGAACACTGTAAGTATGGGGGGAAATTTAACATCATCACATAAACAACATGCACAGGAGCTATATACTATAACGCAAAGATATGGTTCCTCCCGAAATCCAATAACTCTTAAAGATATAGAGCGTTTAATTGAGGAAATAGTTTGTCAATGTCCCTGGTATCCAGAGAAGGGATCATTCGATCCTCAAACATGGGAAAAGATAGGGCAGCAGTTTCGTTTAGAGCCTAGAGTTTCGACTCCTATATTATTGACTTGGAGAGAGATATATTCTACTATAGTAATTCTCTCTTCTGGATTGACAGGCATTACTAACGAAAATATATCCAACAAATTGCCAGGCAAGACCTGGTCTCTTTTACCTCCCGCGACTCTTGGACCTACACCTTCTCCTCCTTCTTGTCGGCTGGCCACCGATATGGGAAGGGAAGAGCAAAACAAAACTCCTGACTTTACTACTACTACCCCTAATAAACCAATTGAAAATATCCAAAACAACAACGCTAATGATAGCGTTATTATTACCAAAACACCAAAGAGCGTAGAACGACCTAGTTTAATTCAATTAGGTATACAGCAAGCACGAAAAAATGGTGAATTCATTTGGAACGATGATCTATGGGATAATTCGGAACCTAATCCTAATTTATACCCAGTTACTAGAACTACAACAATAGAGGCAGGGAACGAAACACATCATGCAGAATGGACTGCTCTACCTTATCAAGTTTTGAGAGAATTACGTAGAGCTATCGTAGAATCAGGTTTAAAAAGTTCATTTGTTCAAGGCATGATAGAAGGGATTAGTAACGGTTACTTAATGACTCCAAAAGATTGGAAAGACCTTTTCCGTATGCTGTTAACTCCTGCGCAATATGTAGTGTGGGATAATGAATATAAGCAAGCAGCACAACTTATCACTGGGACTAATTTGGTGCCTGATCAAATTTATGGATCGGGACCATTTTCAACCCTTGATATGCAAATTCAACAAAACGATACCTGTTTTCAAGCCATAGGCACTTGTATCTTGCGAGCATTTAAAAGAACACCAGAAGGGAATAAACCAACAAAATCTTTTGCATCAATTAAACAGGGTGCAACCGAATCTTACCTTCAATTTGTTAATCGATTGCAGGAAGCTGTAACTAGGCAAATTGATAATCTTGATGCGCAAACAGAGTTATTGATTAAATTAGCCCAAGAAAATGCAAATTCAGATTGCAAAAAGGCATTGCAGACTGTAGCTCATCGCCCAGGAATTACTTTAGCAGATTTATTGAGCGCATGTGCAGATGTGGGGACTCATGGTTATTCTATGAATTTGTTAGCAGGAGCTATACAAAAAGGTAATAAGCCACAGGGGACGTGTTTTAATTGTAAGAAACCAGGACATTTTCGAGCTCAGTGTAGAGCCCCAGGAGGGGGTGCCAACTTTGCAAAAGGACCTTCTCGACCTTCTCGAAAATGTCCTCGATGTCAAAAAGGATATCATTGGGCCAATCAATGTCGCTCTAATCCAATTAATTCCACACCGCCACCCCCAAAAAACTTTGCTCCGGGTTAACTCCTAACCTCGGTCCAAAGGGAGTGCAAGGGTCTTTGCTCATAGTACTACTGCTACACAAGGTAGTGCAGGAATTGACCTTATTGCAGCGGAATGTAAAACTGCCATCTTACCTCATGAAGTTTTGGTATATAATACTACCTTTAAAGGACCCATTCCAGCGGCTACTGTAGGTTTAGTATTACCTCGCTCCTCTGCATCGAAGGCAGGTATTCATGTTATCCCTGGAGTTATTGATGCTGATTACACAGGCATTGTTAAAATTCAAGTATGGTCCTCATCACCTTTAACAATTTCTCCCGGGGACTCGTGGGCACAATTAATTATTTTACCATATTTTACAGCACCTATTCCTTCTACTGTCTCTCGTACAGGGGGCTTTGGATCTACGCGACAGGTAAGTGCAGTTTTAAAACCGGTTTCTAATGCACGACCCACTGCTCAATTTTTATTGCAACAAAAGCCCTTTGTTGGTATATTAGATACCGGGGCGGATGTTTCTGTCATAGCTTATAAACAATGGCCTGTGGAATGGCCCATTGAAGATACTTCACATGTGACAGGAATAGGGGGAACTCAGTCAGCCTCCCAAAGTTCTCAATGGTTATCTATTACATATCCTAACGATACCAAGGTTCTAGGACATATTAAGCCCTGTATTTTACAAGTACCCTTTAATTTATGGGGTCGTGACCTTTTGGAACAATTAGATGCATCATTGATCCTACCTGATTAACAGTTCATAAATATGTCTTTTTCTCTTCCTTTGGAATGGAAAACTGACAAACCTGTTTGGGTAGAGCAGTGGCCGATTACCAGAGAAAAACTGTTGATTTTACATCAATTGGTGGAAGAACAATTACAATTAAATCACATTGAGCCTACCAATTCTCCATATAATACTCCGGTATTTGTGATCAAGAAAAAATCCGGAAAATGGAGATTTTTACATGACCTACGAGCTATTAATGCGATTTTAGAACCAATGGGCCCGTTACAATGTGGTATTCCAAATCCTAATTTGATTCCTTATGATTATCAATTAGCTATTATAGATCTGAAGGATTGTTTTTTTTCAATTCCTCTCCAGGAAAAAGATTATAAATACTTTGCTTTTACTGTACCTGTTTACAATAATGCACACCCTACTACTAGGTATTGTTGGAAAGTTTTGCCCCAGGGAATGTTAAATTCACCCACTATTTGTCAATACTATGTTCATCAAGCCTTGCAACCATTTCGTGCCTATTTCCCTCAACTTTTGGTATATCATTATATGGATGATATACTAATTGCAGGGATAACTCTTCCCCCTTCTTGGAAATCTACTTTAATTTCTATCTTGGCCTCCTCAGGATTAACAATTGCCTCAGAGAAGGTTCAAGAAAAGGAACCCTATTTATATCTAGGTTTCCGTATGACTAAAGCTGCAGCCCAACCTGTCGCTCCTCATCTCAATTTACAGTCCCCACGACATTACATCAATTACAAGAGATTTTAGGAAATCTCAATTGGTTACGTCCCTACTTGAAACTTCCTACAGAATTTTTACAACCCCTGTTTCTCGCATTAAAAGGTCATAAAACACCTGCTGAATTAATTACACTCACTGCATCGCAACAAACAATTCTGTCACAATTGGATCAAATCTTACAAACAAAATGGACAGATAGACGAGATGCATTTGCCCTTTTTTGTTTTTGCGTTCTCAAAGACCCCACCCACCGACAACCGTTTGGTGTCTTATATCAAGATACAACTCCTCCGAAATTGATAGAATGGGTCTATTTACAGAATACTCTCCATTCTACTATTACACAATGGCCCCAGCAACTAGCCTTGCTGATTACTAAAGCTCGAGAGCGAGCAACATTCATGACTGGTTTCGACATTCTTAAACTCATCATTCCTCATTCTTTGTGGCAGTGGGAAAAAATGATTCAGTTCTCCGACGACTTGCAATTTATTTTAGCCACTTATGTTGGTATTATAGATTGCCACTATCCTAAAGACCCTCGCATACAGGGCACATCCATTTTGCCAATCACTCTTCATGATCCCATTTCTTTACGTCCACTCCCTACTGCTCTCACCGTCTTTACAGATGGTAGTCCCACTCGTGGGGTGGTTACTTGGTACAATCTGAACAAATGGCACGTCAAATTTACCTCTCCACAAACCTCTGCTCAACGTTCAGAGCTTGCTGCCATCATCCTGGCTCTTTCTTTATTTTCAGATCAACCACTGAATCTTATTGTTGAC
Organism: Microcaecilia unicolor; assembly: GCF_901765095.1. Taxonomy (NCBI): domain Eukaryota; kingdom Metazoa; phylum Chordata; class Amphibia; order Gymnophiona; family Siphonopidae; genus Microcaecilia; species Microcaecilia unicolor. Next base: position 245,158,485 of record NC_044033.1, read on the forward strand.
AGTCAATATTGTGCTAATCTTGTCCGTCGCATGCCCGACAGTTATGTATCATTCAAAATGGATGCCTCTTTTTATGCTTTACTGTTAACCCTCCAAGGTTACTTGGAGAATCGCCTTTCTTCTCTCTTTATAGGTCATATCCGCAGTCATCAACCTTTTCCTGGTGGTCTGTCTGAAGGGAATGCTCGAGCGGATCGCCATCTTCATTTTTTCTCCACAGCACACTGCAGTCATGAACTTCATCATCAAAATGCACCTAGCCTAGCTCGCCAGTTTCAAATTTCTTTAGAAGAAGCTAGAGCTATTATCAAAAATTGTCCACAATGTTCCTTTTCAGCTCCTACTACCTTTTTTCCTGGAGTTAATCCTCGTGGTCTGGAAGTTAATAGCCTCTGGCAAATGGACGTTACTCACTTTCCCCCTTTTGGTCAATGGTCTAAGCTTCATGTGGTTGTTGATACTCATTCTGGATTTTTGTGGGTCACTGCACAAAAAGGGGAAACTACATCTCATGTCCGCTCTCATCTTCTCCAAGCTTTTGCGGTCATGGGTGTTCCTAAAACTCTCAAGACAGACAATGCCCTGCTTATACTTCCACCTCCTTACAGGAGTTCCTGACCCTCTGGCATATTGAGCACCTTTTTGGTATCCCCTATAACTCCACTGGTCAAGCTATTGTTGAACGTGCTAATCGCACACTGAAAACTGCTTTAAGTAATCTGACTACAAAAAAAGACGGTATTCTCCGTCATAGAGTAAGCATTGATGAATGCTTAGCACAAATCCTTTACACACTGAATCATCTCAATCTCATCAATAATCCTGCTACAAAAACTTTTCTTCCAGATTTGAACAACATTTTCGTACTCCTGCCCCACCTTTATCTCGTCCTTTGGTCATATACCGACAACTACCTTCTGATCAGTGGAGTTCCCCTGTGCCTCTCCTTACCTGGGGTCGTGGTTACGCTGCTGTTCAAACAGATTCTGGCCCGGTGTGGATTCCAGCAAAGTGGGTGAAACCTCATGTCGTGGCATCAAGGTCTTCACAACCCAATTCCCAATTTCACACTCACCCTTCAAGGACCGCAGATGCAAACACGCAAACGGTCAGTGACTCGTCAACCTAATGCTCCTGTTACTTGGGGACAAATTAAAGCCTTGAGTCAACAAGCTACAGAGACTTTAGAAAAAGCTCATATTGAAAAGACTGATGATAACTTCGTAGTGGCTATTATTGCAGCGCTTAATGCTAATTCCATTACATTGCTTCTACTGTGTTGTTGTTTGTACATACCTTGTGGACAGTCACAATTACTTCCCACAAAAAATATTTGGGAAGCGTTTGCAATTTCACTGAACCAAACTGATTTCTGTCTTTCTCATCAAAAGGCAGTTGGAGAAGTTTTGGCAACTTGCCTGATTCCAGTATGTCATGATCCTAAAGATATGCAAAATGATACTTGGTTTTATTCACAGCTTCCTGTTAATTCATCCTATCGAAATGCTTCTTATGAATACCATAATTGGGGAACACAAACCCTGTTGCCGCCTACTTTGGCAATGCATGTGAGAACCAATCAAATAGCTAGTATCAATATGACATGTGCTCGTATGGTTAATTGTACCCGATCAAATTGTGTTAATTTTGGACCAACTTTGTTAAATTGTAGCTCCTACGAAAATGTTTCATATATTTATAAATTTACTCATTTACCCCCTGGCTGGTTTTGGTCATGTGGAATGTATACCTTTAATTATATTCCAGCTAATATATCTGATGGTACTACATGCTGTCTAAGTCGACTCACTATGGTACTTCCCAGTAAACATATTTTATTTTCTAACTCCTCACATATGCGATCCAAGCGTATGACCCTTGCTGCCAATTGCAATGATAATGTTAAATTCTGAGTCAAACTGAATATCTGGCACTTGCATTTTCATTAATAGGTGTCCCTGCATTGGCAGCGGCAAATGCAAAAAATATTCGTGAATTAGCCTGTTGGGCAATTAAATCAATCAATGCAACCTCCACTGCTATTAGTTTACTTAATGCTGAGCAACAGCAATTACGTCATGGAGTTTTACAAAATCGAGCAGCCATTGATTATCTTTTATTACTTAACCATCATGGTTGCGAAGAGTTTCAGGACATGTGCTGTTTTAATTTATCTGACAATTCAAAGGCCATTGACAAACAATTAGCTTTCCTACGGAATT